>NC_062565.1:78515015-78852202 GCF_022837055.1 Prionailurus viverrinus
CTCCCTCCTCCCTGCCCTACCTCACTATTGCCTTTCAAGTTGTGATTTTTCTCTCTTCATATTTGTAGCCCTTAAACCTTAGCACATATTTTAGCCTTTGGTGGCTCTCATATAGACTTTGGTGTTTCTCACCAAAGAACCTTATGCCTTGCTTTAACATGCCTTAAGACCATGTTTGTTACTTGTTTTGTATACTCCAAAGTGCTTAGCATAAAGTGGCTGTTTAGTAAATGTTTATTAGCTGCATGTAGCTAAAGAAACAGCAAAGTTGTAGGTGCCTAATCTGTGTTGCACAGTAGTAAACAAAATAGACAGCGTTCCTTCTCTCAAAAACTTACAGCATAGAGGTTAAATAGGTATGGGGTTTTTTAGTTACCTAAATATGCAATTAGAAATTATGACAAATACATGCTCTAGGTGCAAGAGCAAGCTAGGTAGAGAAGGACCTCGCTCTCAAGGAGCTTATATTCTAGGGAGTGAGAGAAACAAACAAGAAACAAATGCATAAGATAATATCAGATAATGATGAAAGCTGTGAAGAAGCACAAGCAGAGTAATGTAATTATGATGGGTCCAGGAGAGCTTCTTTCAGTTGGCCATGGGAGGCCTCTCTGATGTGATAACCTTTGGATCGAGCCCCAAGAGACAAGGAGTCAGCTCTACATGAAGATATGAGGAAGAACGTCCTAGGAAAATGGAATGGCTGGACAGAATGAATTTGAGGAACAGAAGGCCCATGTGACTAGACCTCAGTGAATGAGGGATGGATGGCCTGAGATGAGGTTGGAAAAGGAGGTCCAGCCAGGTTACATGGCACCTTTGGAGTGGGCTGTTCCATGCTATGTCACTATAAACAAGAAGTTCACTCTTGGGAGGGTTCAGTTTCCCCATCTGTAAAGGGGGATAATAATATTCTCCAAGCTGACTTCATGAGGTTTGTTGTGAATATAAATCAAAATGAAATATAAGAATTTCATAAAGCACACACACACATAAGAAAAGAAAGAAATAGCAAAGTTGAATGTTGACTCTCAGGTGAAAAATTCAGTTTCAAATTTTTTTGCTCTTTCACATAGAATAAGTCACTCATACAGTCTTTGAGGGCCGTAATTCTTTCCATTGATCACATTAAGAAAACTGAGCTGAAAGATTAGAAATTAAAGTAATTTTCATATCACTTTGCTATTATACTTAATACTAATATTAATAGAAAATATCCATTCATTCCTATTTACTCAACAAATTCAAATGTTAAACTTACAGCAAGGGTTTTTTTTTTTTTTCAGGATTGGCATCAGTGTTGATTGATTCAAGTATTTCATAATTCCGTTAAAAATCCCAAATGAAATGTGTGTGGGTACACACGTGCACATGCACTATTGTAATGAGGAGTTGGAAGGCCCTAGTAACATTGATGAATTGTTTTAACTCATCTTCATGGCAGAGATCTAATCATCAAAATGCAGACTTTGGAGAAAAATGTGTAAATGTAAAAAAAAAATTTTTTTTTTGAGAAAAAGAGAGTGCAAGCAGGGGAGAGGGGCACAGCAGGGAAGAGAGAGAGAATCTTAAGTAGGCTCCATGCCTAGCATGGAGCCCAATGCAGGGCTTGATCTCACGACTGACCATGAGATTAAGAGTTGGATGCTTAACATACTGAGCTGCTCAGGCGCCCCTGTAAATGTCAAATTTAAAATAACTATCCCCTGTGTGCCACATATTTCAGAGTCACAACCAAAAGAATACATAGAGGAAATAAATTTGTACACATCACAGTCTACTCTCTTAGAAGGAACTTGCATTAGTATAGCTATGAGTAAATAGATACAAATGAATAAGTTCATTTGAAGTAGTTAGGATATCATCTGATATACAACAAATATGAATTTAAATATCATCATTATGAACTTAGTGAAAGTTGAAGGACCCAAAAAAACTTGACTAAAAATCTTCCACCAACTATACTAAGTTTCTACTAACTGATCAAACAACAACAACACCATGAAGAATACAATCACAGGCCTCCATAAAATGTGACATTCTGGGTGGAGAGCATAGTCAGACTAAATTAAGTAACTCAGAATTTGGAGACAAATACCTCCTTTGAGTGTGAAATGAGTAAAAACCCTCATGGGAAAGGATTACCAATTTGTAGAAGAAACCTATCCCAAAGAGACCATCTGTCCCATATTCCTGGGAGCTGGAAAATACTAGAACGTTAGTAGAGATAAAGGTGTAAAATTATGTAAGACCTCAAACATAAAGGTGAGAATTAGAAACTTATTTTCCCATATAGTTCCCCACAACCAGAGGGTACCTGAGTAAAATGGATAGAAGCTAATCAACCATGTCGTCCTGCACTGGCATAATGATATGGAAGCAAAGTTTAGCAGAAGAGTAGAGCTCTGTGTGAATGATACGTGAACAGAAACCACATAGACCTTCTCAATGTCTACATCAGTCTATATACAGGGAAAATATTATCTGTACATGTGTAAAATACTCCATCATTTTCTTCTGCAACCAAGGATTCTGGATTTTCTGGAATAACCCTATTGCAAGCATGCTAAGCTGATGTCAGAACTAATGAGAACATGTACAAGTTTTGGGTTGAGAAAATGAGTTACAATAACCATATAGTAGCAGCAAGGATAATTAATAATGTGACTTTTCTACATCCTGTATTAAATGTCTGTTACAATCATTTGATTCTCATTCTTCCAATTAACCAAGCAACCTCTGAGTAATAATTTTCTTGCTGAGGAGATTCCTTAAACTGTGCAAGGATATTCTCCTGAGATTACATACAAGAGTTCCAGTCCCTGGAGAGGCGCCTTATAAATCAGGCTCCTCTGGGTTTGGTTAATGAATCCCTTAAAGCTGATTCAACTTGGGGTGAATCATACACTTGAGCTTTTGAGCCTTTGGGACTGAACACCAGCCCACCTGTCCTTCACTTATTACAGGACGAACCTTTATGCCAACAATTTTCCTGACATGAGTCTTCACTACTTGTGTGGTTCAGCCATCTATAAGCACATGCCTTCTCTGTGCCCTGAATGGGCACAAAAACACTAAGGAGCCCTGGCACTGCTGGGAGCCGGAGTCCTGCTCTGAAGTTATTAAAAAGTGCTATTTTGCAAGTTGAGTTTGAGGGGCACTGAATTTCCAATATCCTTGCAGACCACCATGACAAGCCATGAAAAAGCTGTCAGCTTCATAGGCAGCCCCTTTCACGTCTCAGTAATAACAGTGCCTGTCCTTGGATAGTGCTTGAGCGTTCCTGAAGAGTTTCGCAGCATCTCATGTAACCCTTACCTCCATCCTCTGGGTTGGTATCGTCTGTGGTATGGACCCCAATGTAGTGATGAAGAAATGGAAACTCGGAGAAGGGGCTTGTGCAAGACTCCTCCAGAAATTCAGTAGCAGAAACTCCTCAGTAGAAAACTCAGCAGCAGAACCCAGATCCCAAATGACTGGTCTCCAGCTCCCCCTCCGCAGGCTGGATTTTCTGGTTCATTAGCAACTCTGTGCTACCTTGTACACAAATTATTTAACCCCTAAAGAATAGAATTTCCTCTCAGATTCTCTTTCCACCACCTGCTGACTCTTGCAAATTCCATAAAATGCCTTATTTGAATACAAGGCATTTTCACTTTTAACAGTAGCCTATTTGGAAAATCCTGAAAGCAGAGTGTTTCTAAACCCAGGACCCATGACCCCTGAAGGTCTGTCATTAGATTCTCAAGAGTCTATGAGAAGTTTATATGTGTGTATTTTGTATTTTGTTTTTATGATCTTAAACAAACAAAACAATGCTGGATGACTAATTCATAACCAAGGACTAGTTCATAGCCACAGTATTTCAGTACTCATATTTACCAGTGTTTGGCAAACTATACAGCCTGCAGGCTAAATCCAGTTTTCCACCTGTTTTGTAAATAAAGTTTTGTGGGGACACAGCCATTCCCATTCATTTACTATGGTCTATGGCTGCTTTCATGCTAAAATAGCAGAGTTGACTAGTTTCAGTAGAGATAGCACAGCCCTCAAACCCTAAATTATTTACTATCTGGCCTTTGTAGAGGTCATTTGCTGACCTCTGATATTTATGTCATATTTGAAATCATACTGGAACCAAGTTGCAAAACTTTCATTATCTGGGCTTCTAAGAAACAACACATGGTGGGTCCTGCTCAAGAGAAAGCTATGTGAAGGCATATTGACAGCACAGCATGAATGAAGCCTGCTGGCAGTTTGAATGGAGACAAGTGAACAAAGGACAAGCCATTACCCAACCCACGGTGGGTCCACAGCTTCAAAGAATCTGGGCTTCTGCAGTCAGTATCTTATTCTTTTAGTGAGTAGTAATTTAATTTTAGCCAAACCGTGTCGTTTGTCCACTAAACTTGAATTAATTTTAATTTTATTGGTTTTGTGATATTTGATTTTTCTTTTGTAAATACAGTTGCTTAAGAGCTATACGTCTAAGGATTAGCCTGTGGATGTAAAATTATTTCACATCTAATTTTAGGTCTCATTACATATAAATAACAGTATACTAAAAAAATAAATTGTAAACATTGAGGGTACAGGAACAATGCTGAGTAAAACAGTATCCACCCAGGCCAACACCTGTATATATATACCTCTTGCCAGGTATTTCAATTTCCTGTATGAACAAAGATATTGACATTTTTAGAGGATCCTCTCTTCGGAACAGTGCAAAGGTTATCCTGAAGCCGCACAGAAGGGGCCACTGAGAGGTCCTGGGCTGTTCCACTATGCCCCCAAATTCCACTCATTCGCATTCTGTGCTCAAGCCAGGTGCTCTGACCTGGCCACAACCACAAAGCCCCCAAGTCACTCACACTTTCCAAATGGGCCATTTACTTAGAGGCAGCTTATCCAGAAAGGGTGTCTGTGATGCAGCACAAAACTGGATAGCGGTGCATTTAGTTTGTAATAATTAGGATTACTTCTCTCACCAAAACTTTTTGGAAAGAGGTAATGACTACCCAATTACAAGAAATGCCATCTTCCCTTGCATAAACAAATCCTATTATAAGAGAAATAAGCTTAACTTACCCATTGGCACAGATGTGAAGATTAAGAAGAGATCCAGTCAGTTGTTAATTTGATTAAAAAAAAATCATGAGTTGATTATATTATTTCCCTGAGAGGAAGCTAGTGCTTTAAGCTCAGGCAAATGGAGTCTAGTGGTTTCCAAGGTAGCATAAGCCAAACAGGTGTAACCTGATCGTTTGTTTTGGCTCATAACTTAGATGAGAACTCTTGTGTCTCTGCTGTTCACGATATATGTTAAAAGAGAATCGAAACTGGAAAAACTAATTCAAAGCCATTCACATACACACAATTCATTGAACATCTCTTTTTATAAAACCTTGTCATTATTTACACAAAGAAGTTGGAACAATGAGAGAAAGGTTTTCATCTCTTTAAAGGATTGAATTGATAGAGAATAATTTAAGTCAGTCTATCTTTGATGAACTTACTTTAACTTTACATCATATACCCTATTCTTAGCAATCCAGAAAGTAAGAAGGCATAGTAAAAATCACTCTCACAAACCCAGAAAGCATCAATAACAGACACTTTGTAAGTACATAACAAACAGATGAGAGAAAGCAGGGGAGAGGCAGGAAGAAGGGGAGAAAGAGAAAGTACTTTATCTTTTTATTTCTAGGTACAAATTTGGTTACAATTAAAGATATGTGGAAATGAAAATATGATTTTTCTCTTGGAAGAAGAATAGCTTAGAAACAGAATTTCACATTTGGAAATGATATTAAATTTATGAAGTTTAAGGCCTTCATTTTATTTACTTTTTTAAAAAAATTTAATGTTTATTTTTGAGAGGGAGAGAGATAGCGCGTGAGTGGGGGAAGGGCAGAGAGAGAGGCAGACACAGAATCTGAAGCAGGCTCCAGGCTCTGAGCTGTCAGCACAGAGCGTGACAAGGGGCTTGAACCCACAAACCGTGAGATCATGACCTGAGCCAAAGGCAGGCACTTCACCAACTGAGCCACCCAGGTGCCCCAAGGCCTTCATTTTAATGATGAGAAAACAGAACCACAGAGAGCAGCCTGTATCAGGTCCCAGAGCTAGGATAGAAAGTGTAGGAAGTACCTGGGAATGAATGCCAAGTCTCAGAGATCTTTCCTTTACTCTGTGATAGCCACCTCTGCAGACCATGTGAATTTCCGTACAGGTTCTCTCTTACTGTTCTTAGCATTTGTGGCCTTTAAAATGATCCCATATATTGATATATTCAATCCAAAATTCAAAGAAGAGTGCAGTTTATTTTTAAAAATCATCTATTTACATTATTAATTATATTACTGGATAGTTACTGGATATATCCTCTCTATACCCCCAAAAGCAAATCTGGTTTGGTTTGGTTTTTACAGAGATCTCAGGATCCCAGAATAGTGACCCAGTTTCCAAAGGGTTACTATCACAGTAAGATCCCAGAGTCTTGTCTCTGGAATCGGTCACCCTTTTCAGTTCCCACTCCTTTGTTTACAATTAGCACTTACCAAGCTTTATCCATACTCTTAAAACATTAGCTGTTTGTACTGAGACACCTTCTTCCAGGAGCACTTGGTTTGAGGTAGTTGGTTTTTAGGGCAACCTTCAGGGAGGCCTTACTGAATCCTTGAGCACTAATGATTCAGAGGATCCCAGCCTTCCAGTAACGTTAGCACTAACCCAAACAAAGGTAGGATTCACAGTTCCCTACACAAAGGTCCCCAAGGATCTTGCTCAAGGATCTTGTAGCACCTTACACAGAAGCCAGGGGAGGGAGAAATTGCCAGGGGCAGGGAGCAATCAGGAGAGGCTCTATAGAAGAGGTGGGATATGGGATATGGATCTTTATGGAATGAGAGATAGGAACAGGGGTGTGTTCTGGACAAAGTGTGTCTGCTGAACCCTATACCTTCTCAGTTACACTCACGACTTTTGGCTATGCTTTTGACAAAGACATTTAATTCTTTCACCACCATTGTTCATTTAGAAGAAACAAACATAATAAAAACTGCAAAAAGTGAGCTGTCTTGTTGATATAACATCATTTCAAAGCCCAGGTTGGGGAGAAATAAAAGAAGGCAGAACTAGAAAAAGAGTGTAATGAATACCATAAACCTCGTTCACCTCTGTTTCTGTTTCAGACTCTGAGTTCAGAAAAACCAGAGTTGGGATCTTGAGTCTAGTTTTTACTTAACTTTGTGGCTTTGCTCAAGATGCTTGAGCTCTCCGAACCTCCATTTCCTCATTTGCATAATAGAAAGGCATTCCCTACCTCTGTGTTCTTATGATGGTTAAATGAAACAACAACTGCTCAAAAAAATGGTAGCCACCATTATCTTTGTCTACTGAAAGCGGCACTGACCTTGGATTATGAAATTTCCTGTCCAAAAAAAATGGTGCCAGAAATGAGAGACATATGCATAGAGTTGACAACAAAAGTTACCTTTCATGTTGGGGGGAACTTGGCTGCACATCTCTGAACAATTTCAGTACCATTTGTGAATACAAGACACCTTACATGAGGAAAAAAGTAATTCTCAGTTACACCAGGAGCTTGTAGGAGATTTATAGCACCTAAGACAACTCCAGGAACATACTAAGTATTACTTAATAATGATTGGTGTTGGCAATATCAAGTGCTTCTGAAGTTTCCTGTTCCGGTAAGAGTGGTTTGAGGGGCTCTGTGCTTTCAGCTGCTGTCTCTTCTGGTGCTATAAGTATTTATTACTCTTCTGACTGATGTAGAAAAGGATCAAGGTAAAATGCCCCATGGGTACAGAATATCTCAGGGGTGTAGGAGAGGTCACATTTTAGCACCATTTCTATATCTAAAATGAGTTTTCAACATTTTTCAAGTGAAAATGTGAACATTGCCTCCTTGATTTTAACCTCTCTTTAATGAGCCCTTTCTGGACCCAGTGGCAATACAGAATTTGCCCCACACCACAGCTGGCTGTCAGCAAGCCACAGCCCCAGACCCCATCGGGATACCATGTCTCCTCCCATGTCATTGAAAGGGCTCACAATTTCAATATTTGCATTTAAAGCATCAAATACTTTCTAAGCATTTGCCATGTCCAAGAAATGTTTGTGAAACTGTTTTTCTAAGGAAAAAAACTTCACCTATCATGAGTGTAGCTACTGTTCTCTCAACACTTTCAGAATTTGACAGGGCTCAAAGTTGATAGTTGCATGTGCCTCTAGCTCTAGTTAATTTTTCTTGTTGTTAAGTCAACAAATAAAAGGCCATATTTTACTTATGAGCATTTTGTGCACCTTTACTTAAGAAAACAAGTGCACAGAATTGGAAAGTATTTAAGTCCAACTGATATGTTCACAATATATACAATATAAAAGTTATTACACTTGTGTGACATATAAGCCTAAATTTTTATCTCTCTTCCCTTTTATTTGAATCTGCTTTAAAAGAAATAATATGAATAGTTTTGTGTGCATATAGATGTGAATGCATATATTGGAGATTAAACAACAAATTTTATCTCTTTTCCACCAACTTTGGCTAAATAATTTAATCGCTTGCATGCCCCCCAGAATATTATTTTAAAAGTTAAATTTTAGCTGGATACATAAATATAGGCAAAAAAATCTCATTTCTATAGAAAATATATATAAATTTGTAAATGTAACCTGGAGATTAATAATGTGAAATATACATACAAATGTGAGTAAAGATCTCCCACTCCAGGATGGTTGGAATAGGTTGGACTCATTGCAACTATAACTTCATTATGTGCTTGGGAATTGTTAGCTCTGATTATCTGGCAATAATGTGAAAGTATTGGGTAACAGTGCCCAGGCATTTGATAAATGCTATTGCAATTTGAGTTTGAAAATTTGAGGTTCACATTTGAAAAACAATCACATGTTAAAAGTAGTAGCATTATTGGAGAAAGGGGAACTCTTTTGCACTGCTGGTGGGAATGCAAACTAGTGCAGCCACTCTGGAGAACAGTATGGAGGTTCCTCAAAAAATTAAAAATAGAACTACCTTACGACCCAGCAACTGCACTACTAGGTATTTATCCAAAGGATACAGGTGTGATGTTTTGAAGGGACACATGCACCCCAATGTTTATAGCAGGGTCACCAACAATAGCCAAAGTATGGAAAGAGCCCAAGTGTCCATTGACAGATGAATAGATAAAGAAGATGTGGTATATATATACAATGGAGTATTACTTGGCAATCAAAAGGAATGAAATCTTGCCATTTGCAACAACGTGGATGGAACTAGAGGATATTATGCTAAGCGAAATTAATCAGTCAGAGAAAGACAAATATCATATGACTTCACTCATATGAGGACTTTAAAATACAAAACAGGTGAACAAAGGGAAAGGGAAGTAAAAATAATATAAATACAGGAAGGGGGACAAAACATAAGAGACTCTCAAATGTAGAGAACAAACTGAGGGTTTCTAGAGGGGTTGTGAATGGGGGAATGGCTAAATGGGCAAGGGGTATTGAGGAAGACACTTGGGATGAACACTGGGTGTTATATGTAGGGGATGAATCACTGGATTCTACTCCTGAAAAAATTATTGCACTATATGCTAACTAACTTGGATGTAAGTTAAAATTTTTAAAAGTAGTAGCATGATTTCTTCAGATCATAGGTTAGTCCAATGGGGTAGATGGGCAAAAGTATTAATATTTAACATTCGTAATTATAGAAGATGAAATAATTAGGTCAAATGCATCCTCCAGTGTTTACCTAATCTTAACAACAAGAACAACAAAAACAACAACATAAAAAAGTACCTTAGTCAACTATTTTTGTGGTTCAGATGAAGTACACACACTTCAAATCCCATTCAGGACTTAAGGTCTATGGATTGCACCACTCTGCATGTTGCCATAACAGCTCAGCAGATGGTGTTCTGTAAACACGGACATAATATAGCCATCCATTGTTCTAAGTTTTAATGCCCAAGTACGCTTAGATTTTTCTTCTTGTGGTGAAATAAACACAGCTAACTTTGCACACAGCCTTTATATGTTTGTACCTAGAATTAAGATTATGGCACCCAAAGTCAACACTTTGTAGCCCAACACTGAAATCCCAGAGATTTGAACATCTTTAGCCTTTTGGAAAAGTGAAGAGGTAAACCCAGGGTGTATATGGCCTTCCCTCAGGCATTTGAGAGAAAGTACAAGGATTAAAAGCTAATCCAGTGGGTTTGTGGGAGAAGTGGGGAGTAGAGGGAGGCAAGGCTTTATTCACTCCAGTCTTCTGTAAGGACAATGTATTTCAGAATGCTCTCACCACTCTTTGTCCTCTGAGAACTTTGAGAGTAGGAAAGAAGAGAGGTAGGGGCAGTATATTTGACTGGACATTTAGAGAGAGAGGAGGAATTTGGGGAACAATTATTGTTCTCTTGCCCCTCCCCTCAGGAAGCCCTACTGAAATGAGACAGGGGACATGGTTTGATGTGGTACTGAATCTCCCTAAGACCATGTGTATGAATTTATATAAAGGGCAAAGATTTCTTAGTCTAGGATTATTCCAGAGTCCACATTCTTTTCTTTTTTTTAAATTTCAGCTATCTTATTTATTTTTTAAATTGAAGTATAATTAACATACATTGTTATATTAGTTTCAGATGCACAATGTAACGATTCAACAACTCTATACATTATTCAGTGCTCATCATGATAAGTGTACTCTTAATTCTCTTTATGTATTTCACCCATCCCCAACCTGCTTCTCCTCTGGCAACCACCAGTTCTCTATATTTAAGAGTCTGGGTTTTTTTTTTTTTTTTTTTTTTTGTCTCTTTGTCCTTTGTTCATTTGTTTTATTTCTTTTTTAAAAAAAAAGTTTATTTATTTATTTTGAGAGAGAGAGAGAGAGAGAGAGAGAGAGCGTGTGCAAGCATGAGCAGAGGAGGGACAGAGAGAGATGGAGACAGAATCCCAACCAGGCTCCACGCTGCCAGAGCAGAGCCTGACACAGGCTCTGACACCAACTGTGAGATTATGACCTGAGCTGAAATCAAGAGTCCAACACTCAACCAACTGAGCCACCCAGGTGCTCCTGTTTTATTTCTTAAATTCCACATATGAGTGAAATCATATAGTATTTGTCTTTCTCTTATTGACTTATTTCATTTAGAGTTACACCCTGAAGCTTCATCCATTTTGTTGCAAATGGCAAGATTTCATTCTTTTTATGGTTGAGTAATATTCCACTATATCTGTATGTATATATGTATAGATAGATAGATATAACTATCACCTCTTCTTTATCCATCTATCTATTGATGAACACTTGGGTTCCTCCCATATCTTGACTATTGTAAATAATGTTGCAATAAGCATAGGGTGCATATATCTTTTTGAATTAGTGTTTTCATTTTCTTTGAGTAAATGCTCAGTGGTGGAATTATTGAATCATATGGTAATTATATGTTTGATTCTTTGTGGAACCACCATATTGTTTCCAAGTGGCTACACCAGTTTACATTTCCACCAACAGTACACTAAGTTTCCTTTTTCCTAGAGTCCACATTCTAAATGAGCTACCCTGTGGGGTGGAGGGGGGTCTTTAATAATATTTAAATACAAGGTATATTTACTATGAAGCTAAAAAAGCCCTTCCTCACCTGCACAGTGCCCTCCAATGCCCTGGAAATGGCCCTAGCAGTGTGTTTTCATAGACATATATTTCTATAAAATTTGCAAATTTAAGATATTTTAACTGATAAGATAATCACTTGAGATTGCTGTCTCTTTCTATTAGAATTTCTCCTTTGTTGCACTTCCCCTCTTGTCAGAGTTTGGAGTGGCCATGGACATTTTGAGGATCCAGCTAAGGGAAAGTTGTTTTAGGTTTAGTTTTGGTTTAGTGAAATAGATTTGTGTGTTTCACATTCACTTTTGTTTAGAGTTATTACAAAGTGTTCCAGTGTAAGGATGGCTTTCAAGAATCATCCTATTGCCCCTTGTGCCCACTCACCCATTGCTATAACAAAGGTGCAGAGATTGTGGTCTCATTGCAATTTGAATGTGTCTAGTGAAACCCAGCACCAGAGGGATCCGGGTTATGGAGCAGAAATAAGGTTTGAAATACATCAAGGCAAAATTTTGGTCTGGGAAACTCTTCTAAATATGATGAAACTTGATGGAGGCTTTCTGCAAAATTGGCAATAACCTCCAATGTATATGCTATTAGTAGAAAGTAATTAGAAAAATGTTTTTCTAATTTTTTAAAATTTTATTTATTTTGAGAGAGAGAGAGAGAGAGAGAGAGAGAGAGAGAGAGAGAGAGAAGGAAGGGCAGAGGGAGAGAGGGAGAGAAAATATCCGTGCTATCAGCACAGAGCCGGTGCAGGGTTCCATTTCATGAACCGTGAGGTCATGATCTGAGCCAAAATCAAGAGTCAGACACTTAACTGACTGAGCCACCCAGGTGCCCCAAAATTATCAATAATAAAAAGCAAATTTTGAACCACTATGTTAGATAAATGATTGGATTGTCTCTGTTTTTTCTCTGGAGAAAATTTAACAAAGTTTTGTCATATGGAGAGGCAACAGAAGAGTATGCAGACAATAAAGTTTTCTGAAGGAATTCAGTCGAGTGGAAGCCAGAGATATTTCTAGGCTTTCACACATGATTACAGCATAATGAGAGAGGATTTTCTCATGGGATAAACATTGAGTCAGTGGTGTTCCTCACTCCTACTGGACAGGTGGAGTGAAGGACTTAAGAATTTTGTGGGGACTGTTCAACTGACCCTGAATGCAGGGCCATTTTTTTGTTGTTGTTTATTTTGCATATAAAGATTCTCCAGAGAAGAGGTGACCATTGGACAAAGGGAGAAGATAACGGGTGTTTGTACAACTTTGTCACCAGAATTAAATGTTCTTATCAATTCAAAGCAAGGGAAGGAAGGTGCTGAGAAGTCAAAGATAGAATCAAAACGAATACAAGAGTACTCCTCCTTTCAACTATAGCAGATTAATTTGTAGCAAATCAATCATCTAGCTGAGAACAGCTAGAAAGCTAAATACAATACAAAAATAAAACAAGACAAAATTGTTTGAAGGCATCAGACAGCCACCAATGTAATCAGGACTTGAGGAGCCAAGATCCCTGAAAGAAAGGAAACTCATTGGGGTAGTCAATATCCAACTTTTCTGTTTCCCTTAGGCATGTACTGCTATGGAAGCAGCACAGATCAGGAGGAAAGAGAACTGCAAGGAAAGTATATATTAGGAGACTGAGAACCTTACATAGAGCTACCAGCATCGCATAGTTCTAGGGAGTTAAAAATGGTCTTCAGGGTTTGCCAAGATATAGAGGTCCTGGTATAGACTCCCAGGCTTTCAGTAAGAAAACAAGAAATAGACTAGGCTTTTAAAGGGCTGAAACTTAACTCTGAATCAGATCAATTCCTTATTAGATGAAGGTAATATAATTCTATTTTAATGGAGTCTCAGAAGCTTAAAAAAAAAAAAAAAAACAACCTCTCTGGAAGGAAATAGTATTACCAAGAACTTCTACAGTATTAAATACACAATTTCAGCCATTTAATAAAAAATTACCAGGCATACTAAAAGATTTGAGAAAAATGAGAACATAAAGCAGACCCACAGGTATTCCGAAAATTGGTGTTAGTAGATACAGACTTTAAAATAGCTATAATTAATGTGTCCAAGGAAGTAGATGACAAGATGGAGAATTTCATCAGTGAACTAAATATTATATATTTTTTTATAAAAATATATATTTTATATATTTTATATTTTAAATATATATATATTTAAAAATATATATTTTATATTTTTTATATTTTAAAATATTTTATAAAAATATTTTTTATATTAAAAAATCAATTAGAATTTCTAGTTAATATTCAATACCTGAAATTAAGAATGGACTAGATGGCTTTAACAACAAATTAGCTGTTTGGGGGAAAACCTCAGTCTTTCCTCCTGTGTGTTTCCTTTTCTGTCTCTCACACATTTCTGATACCTGATGTGGGTTTTTTCCCCACTAAGCAGTTCTCTTTGACACCAGCTGGGTGTCCTACAATTCAACAAAGGCTGATACTTCATACCTGGAGATGATATCAGATCCCACAGGTTAAGGACTCAATCCCACAAGACTGCTCCCACTTGACTTCAGATGCCATTTCAAGTCCAGATCGTCCCCTATGCTTCTGACTGACTGTCTATAAATCTGAGGTTCCCGCAAACCCCTCCTTGGATTTCATTTATTTGCTAGAGTGGCTCACAGAACTCAGGGAAACACTTATGTTTACCAGTTTATTAAAGGATGTGATAAAAGATACAGTAAACAGCCAAATGAAGATATATATAGGGTGAGATCTGAGAGGGTCCTGACTGCAGGAGCTTCTGTTCCTGTGGAGGTGCAATATATCACCTTCCTGGTATGTGGATATGTTCACCAACCTGGAAGCTCCCTACTATTGGGATTTTTGTGGAGGCTTCCTCATGTAGGTATTATCAATTATTAACTTCATGTATAGGCCTTTCCCCCTCTCTGGAGGATGAGGGATAGAGCTGAAAATTTCAAGCCTCAAATCATTTCTTGATCTTTGTGGTGATCAGTCCCCATCCAGGAGCTCACCTAGTATCACCTTGTTAGAAAAAAGATGATCCTAGTGCTCTTATTACTTAGGAATTTACAAGGGTTCAGGTGCTCTGTGCCAGGAACTGGGGGAAGTTTTATATATAGACATAGATATATATATAGAAATAGACATAGATATAGATATAGATAGATACATATCATTTAACATTAGCTGAAGAGAGATTTAGCAATCTGAAAACAAGTCAGTAAAAAATATACAGATTGAAGACTGAAGCACAGAGACAAATGAGGATTAAAGAAAAAGAAAGAAAGAAAGAAAGAAAGAAAGAAAGAAAGAAAGAAAGATTTGGAATCTAAAGAAAAGTTTTAACATATAGTTATTAGAATCCCAAAAGGAGAAGAAAGACAAAATGTGAAGAAATACTATTTAATTATTAGGCAAGAATCTCCTAAACCATATGAAAATTATCAAGACACAAATTTAAGAAATTTTATGAATCCCAAGCAGGATAAAATACATAAGAAAACATACTTAAGTATATCATAGTAAGACTATAGAAACCCAAAGACAAAAAGAAAATCTTAAGAACAGCCAGATAAAAAGATGCATTTCTTTTAAAGAACAAATAAGAGTGATTGCTGATCAATTAATATTAACAATGAACTCCGGAAAACAATAAAATGACACACAAAAGTGTTAAATGAAGTGACAATGTAATACTCTAAACCCAGTGAAAATAATCTTATAAAAAACACATCCCCATCTCTTTTTCCTCAAAGAAAGAACAAAAATATTTAAATAACTCTGAAGTAGCTTTGTACTGTGTCTGTTTGGCCGGCTGAACTACATTTCCCAGAATGCTTTCTTGTATGTTCCTGATTAAGGTGAGCTTCCAGAGATACTTGGGAGATTCTCGGAAGGTAAAAGGGAAGCAACAGCTACTGTAGCTAATATGCTGATTCCCCTTGCTGTTGTGAAGTAGCAGCTGGACCCACAATCACTTCACTTTCTCCAGGATCCTCCTTCAACTTCCCTAACTCCTGGGCCAGGTATGTATTTATCTCTGTGACTGAGGGCTGAGGCTTCAGCAGGATGCCCCTGTCACCAAGGTCAGAGGCAACAAGAACAAAGGTTTCAGTGTTCCTTGTGGCTTTCCAACTCATGTTTGTGAGTTCCAGCCTGCTTCGTGATCTTCTCTTCCTGATTGCCTGCCCTATGGACTTCAAACTCCAACATCAGACAAGGAGATGACAGTCTTACAGAGCCTGCTTAACCAGCTCCCACAATTACATAAGCCAATTCCCTGAAAGTCCAGATGGACTCATACATACACAGTTCTTAATTTTTTACAGTGATAGTACTGCAGCACAACGAGAAAAGAATGGCCTTTTCAATAAACAGTGCTGGTCAATTGGAAATCCATATAAAAGAAACATGCATCTTAATTTTGACCTCACACAATAAACAAAATATGACTCTAGAAGGATTGTAGATCTAAACAAGAAAGAAAACAATAAAGATTCTAGGGTTCTAGAAGATAACAAAGAATATTTTCGTGGCCTTCCTTGATGAAGGAAAATATTTTTCTTTTCTTTTCTTTTCTTTTCTTTTCTTTTCTTTCTTTTCTTTTCTGAGAAAGATAGAGAACACACATGAGTGGGGGGAGAGGGAGAAAAGGAATCTTATGCAGGCTCCATGCTCAGTTGGAGCATGACATGGGGCTCGATCCCACAACCCTGGGATCATGACCTGAGCCAAAATTGAGAGTCGGACACTCAACCAACTGAGCCACCCAGGCACCCCTAAAGATTTCTTAAACATGATACAAAAAGCACAAATCAGAAGGGTTAGTAAAGTGAATTTCAAATTTCCAAGAAATTGGTTAATTTCATTAAAATTAAGAACTATTCATCAGAAGATACCACTAAGAGAGAGAAAATGCAGTCACAGGTTGGGAGAAGATATTTGCATACATCTAAGAAGAGACTCATATCCACTATCTTTATAGAATCCATGCAAATTAAAAATACAAATTAGAAAGCCCAATAGAAAAATAGGCAAAAGAACAAGTATTTTTGCGATAGGATGTCTGAATGAAAAACAAACATAGGGGCGCCTGGGTGGCGCAGTCGGTTGGGCGTCCGACTTCAGCCAGGTCACGATCTCGAGGTCCGGGAGTTCGAGCCCCGCGTCAGGCTCTGGGCTGATGGCTCGGAGCCTGGAGCCTGTTTCCGATTCTGTGTCTCCCTCTCTCTCTGCCCCTCCCCCGTTCATGCTCTGTCTCTCTCTGTCCCAAAAATAAATAAACGTTGAAAAAAAATATTAAAAAAAGAAAAAAGAAAAAAGAAAAACAAACATATAAATGGGCAGCAATAGGCAAAAAACAAACAAATAAAAACTCAACCTAAACCTTGTACTTTATCCAAAAATTGACTCAAAACAGATTATAGAGGTAAATATAAACCATACTACTATAAAACTTTTAGAAGAGAACACAGGAGAAACTCTTCACCAACTAGGGATAGGCAGAGTTCTTAGAAATAATACCATAAAGCTCTGGAAAGGAAAGGAGAGGAGAGAAGAGGAAAGAAGAGGGGAGGGGAGGAGAGGAGAGGAGGGGAGGGGAGGGGAGGGGAGAGGAGGGGAGGGGAGGGGAGGGGAGGAAAGAAAGAGAAAGAAAAGAAAAGAAAAAAGAAAAAGAAATGGATTAATTGGGGTTCATCAAAGTTTAAAACTTTTGCTTTGCAAAAGAGCCTATTAAAAAGATAAAAAAGCCATTGACTAGGAGAAAATATTGACATTTTTGATGGCAAATATTTATATGACATGTAAATTGACATATATGACAAAAAACTTGTATCCATAACAGAGAATTTTCTAAACTCAACAGTAAAAAAAACAATCCAATTAGAAAATGGGAAAAGACATTTCACCAAAGAAAATGGGAAAAGTTCAAACTGGTCTGGATGGTCTGGGACGGCTGAAGGTCTTGTCAGAGCAGTTGCTACTGCTCTAGGGGTGGTTTTGCATTTACCTGAGCTAAGAGATAAACTGGAAAGAAAAGCTTAAGGAAAAATGTGGAGCAAATATTGGCGAATACAAGAAGGTGAGTACTAAAGGTCAAGTTTTGGGGCCTAGCTGGTGACATTAGTAAGTAGTGTCCCTAAAAGGGGATATTAGGGAAGAGTATTTGTAGGTTTGGGGATTCTGAACTCAGGTTTATGACAGGTTGTTCACAGTAGGGAACTGGTTGGAACTGGATGAAGTTCATGACACGCATTTTAGAATTGATGGTCATAACAAGGTTATAATCTGGAGATGAGTTTTATGAAGAACAAACTATTATCCTGATAAGTGAGTTGTTTACCCAGATAAGAAAACTATTTGCTTATAGGAATTGGTTTCTGCAGTTTTCCTGATACAAACTGTTAAATTTTATTGATCTGTGACTTTAGCTTCCTTGGCAAGAATTTCCTGGGGGATAAAGGCAGTAATATTGACACAGGTGGTCTTAGCAATCAGTCCCATCATTTAAGTTTATGTAGGTGCAGGCAATCTCCATTTTAAAAAAATTTATTTATTTATTTTGAGAGAGAGCATGTGTGCAAGAGCGAGCCCAGGGGAAGAGCAGAGAGAGGAAGAGAGACAATCTCAAGCAGGCTCCACACTCAACACAGAGCCCAACATGGAGCTCGATCTCACAGCCATGAGATCATGGGGTGAGCTGAAATCAAGAGTCAGATGCTTAACCAGCTGAGCCACACAGATGCCCCAAATCTCAATTCTTAATGCAGTGGAATGAATACCCTATAGCAATGGAAATGAATAACTGATAAATGCATCAATATGAATAAATTTTAAAACATATTAAAAAATTAATATGGTGATGGAAATCAAAATAGCAGTTAATGGAGGAGGGGATGGATAGTAACTGAGAGGAGGTATGATGGGATTTGGGGATGCTGGTGGTATTCTAGTTCCTATTTTGGGTAGTGGTTACTTGAGGGGGTTCACTCTAAAATCCATCAAGGTGTACACTTAGGATTTGTATCCTTTTCTGTTAGCATTCTGCTTCGATTAAACAAAATGATGATTTAAAAAAACAGGTAAGCAAAGGAGAGGCCTAAATTCTGACATCAGTTTATATTTTAAATAATTGTAATTGAAAATAAATGTAGCAATACTACAAAGACAATTTGAACAAAAGAAAATCATTCCTCAAAATTACAAAATCCTGTTGTCTTGTTTGCCTTGCCACTATTCTGTGACTGTGTCACTCTGCCTTACTCCATCAGGCGTTTCTGGCCTAGCACAGAGCATCCTTTCTCTGCCTGCTTATTCAAATTGTATGGATCAAAACTCTTCCTCTTGCAAAAGAAAAACAAAAACACATGTAAAATTTCTTTATGAGACATGGCAGGAAGACATTCTTAGTCGCTTGGAGTGAGTGGTAGGGGTTTATTAATTTTAAACAGAGAGAGCATTTTGCTCAGAATAGAAAACTCCGACTCCTGTTAATATATGAGACTGTCCTCTTCTTTAGATTTTAGTCTTTTACTGTGGTTCTCAACGACTGCCATCATTAACAAAGAAAAGTACTTAGCTTGTCAGCAGGTTACCTTAATTGAGCACATTTGCAGCTTTACTGTGAATAAAAACACTCAGCTGTAATCCACAAATAACCCTGCCTTGTGCATCATCTGTTGTAGAACAACTTCCAAATGACTTGAGGAAAAACTCCAAGTGTTTTAGAAAGAAAGAAGGAACAAGGGAAAAAGAGAGAGAGAGAGAGAGAGAGAGAGGAATCACAGAAAATAGAAGACAAGGAAATATTTATTACTTGTTTAAAGAGACTTTTCATTTTTGTTTATGGCATTGCAGGGCATCCTTGTAGAATTATTGTAAGAGAAGACTTTTTTATATTTTATGCATCTGAAAGTGGACTTCAACTATACCTCCATTTTATCTGTACTTTCTAATTCACTAAGTTCTTTCCAGCTTATTTCTCTCTCTCTTTTTTTTTAAAGTTTATTTATTTTGAGAAAGAAAGCACAGTAGGGGAGGGGCAGAGAGAGGATCCCAACTGGTATCTGTGCTGACAGCATGGCACCACTCAGGGCTTGAACGCACAAAGCCATGAGATCATGACCTGAGCCAAAAACAAGAAGAGTTGGACACTTAACCGACTCAGCCACTCAGGTGCCCCAAGACAGAACCTTTCTAAAATGGAGTCCCTACAGCTTCCCTACCTCAAAACCATATAATAAGAAGCAATTACGTATTATTTGGCAAATTAAGAAGGAAAGTGACACAGATCAGTGGTTCTCAAGGTGTGGTCCTAGGAATGGTGACCTAGGTCACCAATGGTGTGGAGCAGCTCCCAGATTTGAAACGGAATTTCTCAGGCCCCAGCCCAGACCCATTTTGTGAGACCCTCTGGAGTTGGGATCCTGTAATCTGGATTCAATAAGCCCTCCAGGTGATTCTGATGCATGCATACTCAAGTTTGAGAACCCTTGATATAGGATAATGCTGAGGGTATATGAATGACCAATTGGCAAGCTTTCAGAAACACTAAGCAATCTTATGAGTGCATCTGTTAGGCTTTGGGAACTCTAAGAGTTTGTAAATTTTGTGATATGTTGCATTTCACATCTATGTTGAAACTGTTTTATTTCAAAGGTATGGTGCCACAAACAGCAGTTTCTATTATAACCCAAATATCCTCATGTTTCTCTAGTATCTGGATAAAAATAAGGACACTTGAACATTGATACTGGCATATCACTGACTTATTGGCGGAGTTTAGGACCAACACCCTCCTTACTCAGAGGCATGGCTAGTTACAACAGGCCCACAACAAAGCCTCACACAGGCCACTGTCTACCTCTGATGCCTTCCCTCTCTTTTGGGAATTGAGTTTGTGCAAGGGTGGACGAGTAAGAGTGGTTTGGGGGTTTGTGTTTTTATTCACAGTGATGGGAGCAGGTTGACAAAGGAATAAAAGATGCCTCAGTATCTACAGATAAGTTGATTCTATGGCCCTCCGTGCTATTTTTTTTTAATTTTTATTTATTTTTAAAATATTTATTTATATTTGAAAGAGAGAGAGAGAACGCAAGGGGGAGGGGCAGAGAGACAGAGACAGAATCTGAAGCATCTAGCTCCTGGTTTAAATGGCTTCAATAACTTCCCATGACCTTCAGATCTTAAGATCCTATTGCACTTGATTAGTTTCAGTGATTTGCAACTGAAATAACAGTTGTATGCTGAATCTCCCAAGATCCTATATCCAAAAAAATTCTCCCTTGTGCTTCTACCATCTCTCCAGGGGGTCAGATCTTGTTCCTTATTGGCCAAGGAACAAGTAACCCTGCTCTTCTCCATTTCTTCTCTATCTATAAGCTGAAGCACAAATATCATCCCTCCCACTTAACCAAGAAAGACCATTTCCTTGCCTGTCACCTACTACAAAAGACACCAGAGTTTTTGGATGGGCAGGGGCAGAGTTTGCTGGCTCCATGTGCTCAGTCTCTGCAGGGGCTCAAGATTATCCTGCTACACTTCCCAGCTTATAAAATAGCTGCAGCTTCTAGGCCTTACCCAAGAATTGAAAAGGGGAATGCTTTCTTCTGAAAAGGCATGATTCTCCTCCAAGAGTCAGCTTCCAAGGAATCATCTAATTTTTACACACCAGCCATGGCTGAGCTGTAGGTGTGATGTCTCCTCTGATTAACCCTATGGAATAAGGAATGAGGCAAAGGGCAGGGACAGGAAAGGGCATCCCAGCAGGAAATGTTGAACAGAAGAGTGACATGATTAGGCTTGTATTTTAGAAAGGAGGACAATAGTTTGTAGGGGAGTTTGGCTGATGGCAAAGGGGCCTGTGCATTAATCTACTCTCTTCTTAACCATCTCAACTTCCATAGCTTCCAAGACACTCCTGTCCTGTTCTTCCTCACACCATTCTGACCATCCTTTCTCAAACCCCTTCATGATCTCCTCCTGCTCAGCTCACTCTCTCACTGTTGATGTCTCCAGTGACATTCATTCATTCATTCATTCATTCATTCATTCATTTATTGTGTGTGAGAGAGAGAGTGCAAGTGGAGGAGGAGCAGACAGAGAGGGAGAGAGAGAATCCTCAGCAGGCTCCGCACTGTCAGCTCAGATCCTTACACGGGACTTGATCCCAGAAACCATGAGATTATGACCTGAGCCAAAATCAAGAGTTGGACACTTAACCAACTGAGCCACCCAGGTGCCCCAGATGTTTCCAGTACCTTGTAGTGGCCTACCATTCCTTCTCTGCCTCCTCTCCTTACATGCTCACATCCACTGTATGGTTTTACCTATCATCTGTATTTGATGATTCTTAAACCTTTATCTCTCCTGAATATCATGGGCATATGCTCAATACCCTTATCAGACTGTCATTGGTCACAGGCAACCCCTGAAGGACTGGATTAAACAATTCCCTGAAGCCACGAGAACGTCCAGCAAAGGAGCCACTGGGGGTAGTCAGTGGCAGATCTTTCACAAAGCCCCAAAGAGGGGATCTTGGCAGAAGGTCACAGGTCCACTACATTATCCTAGTTTCTTTTTTTCCTTCACCTCCTGCTTCTCCTGCCCCAGTCAAAACAAGACCCCAATCCATCCCATATTCTCTATATTTCCTATTACTGTCCTAATCCAGGACTTCATTCCCTCTCTCCTAGAATACTGCAGTGGCTTTTTAAACCAGTTCTGTGTCCATCTTGTTCTCAGAGAAATCTATGTAAAACATACATATGACCATATAGCTCCTGGTTTAAATGGCTTCAATACCTTCCTATGACCTTCAGAATACTGAGCCAGTCCCTTACCATGGATGTGAACCCTCCTGGACTGACCCCTAGCTGTTTTCCCAATTTCATTTCTTTCCATTTTCCATTTTATTATTCACTCTTTGGTGAATATTTAACACACACTATATGGTTTCATGCTTTGAGGACTGTATTCATTCTGTTTTCACTACCCTGAAACATCCTTTCTAACTTCCTTGCCTTCGTTAATGCTTCTGATTCTCTCAGCTCAGTCACCCATCCCTCCAGGCCAAGCTACACACCATTCTCTGTGATTCCAAAGAAACTTGTGCACATCATTGTATTATCACTTATCACATTATGTTGAAATGATCTATTTTTATATTTGTCTCCTTCACAAATCTTTAAGGTCCTCAAGGGCAGAAAATATATCTTAATCTTTAAATTCCCAATGTCCATATAGTACCTGTCACATTGAATGCTCCAAATTTTTTTTCACTAAACTGAATCTAACTGCACCGATAATGGATTCTTGCTTCCATGGTTCAATTAAAAAAAATTTAGAATAAAAAAAAATTTTATTTTGAGAGAGAGAGACAGAGTGCAAGCAAAGGAAGAGCAGAGAGAGAGGGAGACACAGAATCCGAAGAAGGCTCCAGGCTCTGAGCTGTCAGCACAGAGAACAATGCTGGGCTTTAACTCATGGACCACGAGATCATGACCTGAGCCGAAGTCAGACGCTTCACCAACTGAGCCACCCAGGTTCCCCTAATTTTTCTTTTTTCTAGTGTTTAGAAATAAAAGTAAATACAGGATTACCTGACATGGGAAGTATCAAAACCAGTTTTCCTAAAAATATTATATGAAAGAAAAACAGCAGTAGATTGTGATCCTCAAAATAATATCAGTTCCCCATTCTAATTTTTTAAACCTATTTATGTTTCCTACCACTTGATACATTTCATTTCCTTGCCGTAACAGATATTCCTATGATGCCAGACCACAATATAATTTTTACAAATAGCAAACATTTGTTCTTCTTACAGTTCCTACTGGAAGCAGATCACTCCTCAAGCTATCAGGCAAATGCTCTTTGATTTCAGCGAATTTGCAGTGGAGTGTGTGGGTATCTATTATCCATTGCCACAATGAAGCTGCACAACAACCAACATACCTGTTTAAGCCCAGCTGTCCTGAGCAGGCTTGTCTGACCTTGGCAGGTAGCTCTGCTGACCTGGGCTGGGCTTGCTCACATGTCTCGGGCCCAGCTGACTGATGGCCAGTCTTAGGATGGCCTCTGTTGGAATGATGAGGATGACTTGGCTTGGCTGTCTTCAGTGGGCTAGTTGGGGCATGATCACCAGTTCAAACACTTTTTCAGCTTCTGCTTGTGTCATATTTGCTAGTATCATATTAACCAAAATAATTCATAAGGCTGACCCCAGAATCAGAGTGGGAGGGCATGGATAAGGTATGGACACAGGGGTGAGGGGTAAAGTATGGAGGAGTGGAGAATTGGGATTATTTTTGTATTATACCACACATGGCCTAATTTTTTCCAGTTTGTCAGCTAATAAAGCATTCAGTGGAGTCAGATATCCCCATGACCCACATTAATGATATTAGCTACTTTGACATTGGGTTGGCTTAATGCTGGGGAAAAGAAGCCAGCATTTGTTTTATAACAACAACAGTAACAACAGCAAACCAAACCGTGCTTTTGATAAAACACCAATAAATTAATTTATGAGTTTTATTAAGTATTATAAGACAGCTATCCATTCATTCCTGGAAAAAAAAGGAAGCAGCACAACAGAGATTCCCCTGATAAGGCTCAGAGACCACTAGTGTTGTCCCTGGGACACACTTGATGAACTCCTGATGAAAATAGGCGTATTTTGTCAATTTGAATGTATTTTCACACAGGTGAACTTTTGTTTTATGTAGCTCATCCCATAAAATATAAAATCTCCTAATCCTAGCAAATAACAAATCTCCTGTTACATATTATTAAATATTGATGGTGCTGTTTAAAATGATTATAAAAGCTGATTTCAGACTGGCATCATTCTTCAAAGTAATTTCTTAAAAGCATGATAAAATGGAAAGAACTATTGTTTATCCACACCACTTGCGTTTTTCATATCCACGACGTTGGCAAGGCCTTTAGGCTTTTCTCTATTATCTTTACCTACAGTTTATGCTCTTTTATTACACATTCTTTCACCTGATCACTTTGGATTGATCATGACAGTTAAGATAATTTTGTTTCTAAGTGATACTTGGTATTTTGCTGATCAGTGAGAGGGGAACCCTGAGGGATAAGGAGAAAATATGGGTATATTGATAATGCAACACAAGAATGTTTGTAGCCTGCAGTTGTTCTGTGGTTACTGCACAAATAGCCTTTTCTTTTCTTTTCTTTTTTCTTTTTCTTTTTCTTTCTTTCTTTCATTTTGTTTGTTTGTTTGTTTGTTTGTTTGTTTGAGAGACTTTTGAACATAATCTGGAAGTTTGGTGTTGTGTTTGGTATTGATTTTATGGGCAACTTCCCCTCCACCCCAGCTTTACTGAGATATAATTGACATATAACATTGTACAAATATAAAGTGTATAATATCTTGATTTAACACATTTATACAGAGCATCACCAGTTAATTTTTTTTTAGTGAGAATATTTAAGATCTATTAGCAAATTTCACATATAAAATACAGTATTATCAACTGTAATCATTGTGTTACGCATTAGATCTTCAGAAATTATTCATGTTGGGGCGCCTTGGTGGCTCAGTTGGTTAAACATCAGACGTTAGCTCAGGTCATGATCTCACAGTTTGTGAATTCAAGCCCCACATTGGGCTCTGTACTGACAGCGCAGAGCCTGCTTGGGCTTTTTTTCTCTGCCTCTCTCTCTCTGTCCCTCTCCCATTTATGTGCTTTCTTTCTCAAAATAAATAAACTTAAAAAAAATCATCTTCTAACTGGAAGTTTGGAGAAAAAAAAAAAAGATAAACGTATTCAGACCTGCCTGGGCTAGATGCCATGAGTGGAGGCTCACAAACTTTCTGATAAGGTCCCAATAAAAGGGGACAAAAATCCTCCCTAACTACCCGGTCAAGACCCCTCTCACTCTTGAGAGCTTCATACTTTCTCAATAAACTCACTGCTTTGCTCACTCTCTGTTATCCACCAGATTCATTCTTCCACTCTGTGAGACAAGGACCAGCGTCTCTCCCAGCCTCTTGTAATACTGCTATTCTATTTTGTTTGTTTAATACAACTGCTATACCAACAAACTTTAAAATCGGGAAAGTACGTGCAGACCAACAACCTTATCTATTCTTATCATAACCATAGCTACAAATGTCTTCTATCTTGAAATGTCAAGGCACTAGTAGAACGGCAGAGTATTAACTGCACATTTGAATGACTGTGGCTCTAAAATCTGGGCAAGGAGGATACCAAATCCCAGCCTTCTCCCCCGATTCAGAAAGCTTTCCCCTTCCATTAAATAAATGTATATGTTTCTAGGTGATGTCTCCTTTTATTTATACAAAACACAGACACATGAAACTGGAAGGTTATTTGAACCCTAGGAGGCTGAAAACTAAAGGTAAAAAAGGAAGACGCTAAACACGCCCCTTGCAAACTCCAGCAGGCAAATCCGCAGGCGGCCCCAGGGAGTAGGAGGTACCCAAGCAGGGCTGGCCTGGGTCCCACAGCCCACGAGCCTAGGCGTCACAGCCTCCAGGCTGTAGGGGCCGCTGTGGCGCTGAGCCGGCTGGGCGCGCTGGGCCGCTCTCTCCCGCAGGCAGAGACGAGGCGGAGCGGAGAGGGAGCAGGTGACCTCGGGGCAGGTGTTCGGCGGCGGGTGACCGGTGGCGGGGCCGCGGGCTGCCTGCAGGAACAGGACGGCAGCCCCACCGCGCGCTGGTGCCAGGTCTTGGCGGGCCCGGCCGCCCTGCGGCCTTAGTCCCAGGTGCGTTGGACCTGACGGCATTCTCCCGAACACCCCGACCCCTCGGCTCTCCGTGGGCGCTCTAAGCGGTCTCGGGGATCTGTGGCCCCACGGGACCTATTTCCCGCCCCTTACGTGCTAGGAGCCCGGGCCTCTGGTCAGTGCCCTATCCATGGACACCTCCACCCCAAGAACCCTCCCATTTCCTGTACAGTCACTTGGTGTCCCTGCTCACCAAACTCCTGTTTAGGGGGAAATGGTGTTGTAATTGTTTTCACTGGAGGTGCTCTTTCCTTTAGTAACTGTGTTAAAAAGTCTTATGTTCCACTTTGCAACACCGTGTCTGAAACTTAATTGAATGCAGTTTCTTTTTCTGGAGGCTTCAGATGCATCTGTCTTCGAGAAATAACCAGCTGTAATGTAGGTACCACAGTATGGGGAGGGGAGTAGACCTTAATAATACTTTACAGCCCTCAGATTGTAACTAGGCCATTGTGAAAATCTTTCTCCCTTACTCAGGTAAATTCAAGAGATGGAAAGATACTTTTTAAACAGTATTTTTTTTTACACCAAAAACAAATACGGAATCCATTTAAAACATTTAAGTGATTGCAATTTTATGTTTCATAATTCTGGAAATAACTTGTAGATGCAACGTCTTATCGATTTTGAAGTAAGGTGAGGTCAAGTGGTGGAATAGGGGTGGGCTTGGACATTGAGAGACCTGGATTATCTTACTCCTAATGGCAAAGACACAATCTCTTTGGGTCTAGGTTTCTCTGTTAAAAAAATAAATAAAAGGAATTGGACTAGATGGTAAGCATGATAATGGCGACCATTTACTGAACATCTGTTATATCCTTTAAAGAAATATTATCTAAAAAAAATGTTATCTCAATGTACAGAGCAGTTCTATGCAATAAGATAACTTTACCCCTTTAGGTGGAAACTGAGGCCCACAGAGGTTGTCATTTATTCAAAGATCTCCAGTTTATAAATAATAAAGTTGTAATTTGAGGCTATGCTACCTCCCCTCAAGACATAAAGCCCTCTGATTCTAACCCAAACTTGTTTATTCTAATTTAAATTATTTTTAAGGTGTTTTGTTCCAGACTTCAAATGTTTTTTCTTACATTTAAGATAGGATGGTATATGAAACTAAAATAAGAAGTGTATTTTATATCTCATTATTTTGTCAATTTTATAATTCCCTAAATATTTTTAAATTAATTTGTTTTTAATTTACATCCAAGTTAATTAGCATATAGTGCAATAATGATTTCAGCAGTAGATTCCAGTGATTCATCCCCTATGTATAACACAGTGCTTATCCAAACAAGTGCCTTCTGTAACGCCCCTTACCCATTTAGCCCATCCCCCCACCCATAGCCCCTCCAGCAACCATCAGTTTGTCTTTAAGAGTCTCTTGTGCTCACTTTGGCAGCATTTATACTAAAAAAGAATCTCTTATGTTTTGTCCCCCTCCCTGTTTTTATATTATTTTTACTTCCCTTCCTGTATGTTCATCTGTTTTGTATCTTAAATTCCACATATGGGTGGAGTCATATGATACTTGTCTTTCTCTGACTGATTTATTTTGCTTAGCATAATACCCTTTAGTTCCATCCATGTACTTGCAGATGGCAAGATTTCATTCTTTTTGATTGCTGAGTAATATTCCATTGTATGTGTATACCACATCTTCTTTATCCATTCATCCCTCAGTGGACACTTGGGCTGTTTCCATACTTTGGCTATTGTCAGTAGCACTGCTATAAACATTGGGGTGCATGTGCCCCTTCAAAACAGCATACCTGTAACCCTTTGATAAATAGTAGTGCAATTGCTGGGTCATAGGGTAGTTCTATTTTTAATTTTTTGAGAAACCTCCTTAATGTTTTCCAGAGTGGCTACACCAGTTTGCATTCCCACCAGCAGTGCAAAAGAGATCCTCTTTCTCTGCATCCTTGCCAACACATGTTGTTGCCTGAATTGATAATTTAGCCATTCTGACTGGTGTGAGGTGGTATCTCATTGTGGTTTTAATTGTATGTCCCTGATGATGAGTGATGTTGAGCATTTTTTCATGTGTCTATTAGCCATCTGGTTGTCTTCTTTGGAAAAGCGTCTTTTCATGTCTTTTGCCCATTTCTTTGCTGGATTATTTGTTTTTAGGGTGTCGAGTTTGATAAGTTCTTCATAGATTTTGGATACTAACCCTTTATCTGGTATGTCATTTGCAATATCTTCTCCCATTCTGTCTGTTGCCTTTTAGTTTTGTTGATTGTTTCCTTTGCTGTGCAGAAGCTTTTTATTTTGCTGAGGTCCTAGTAGTACATTTTTGCTTTTGTTTCACTTGCCTCCGGAGGCATGTTGAGTAAGAAGTTGCTATGGCCAAGATCAAAGAGGTTTTGCCTGCTTTCTCCTCTAGGATTTTGATGGTTTCCTGTCTTATATTTAGGTCTGTCCTCCATTTTGAGTTTATTATTTTGGGGTATGGTGTAAGAAAGTGGTCTAGGTTCATTCTTCTGCATGTTGCTGTCCACTTTTCCCAAAACCATTTGCTGAAGAGACTGTTTTCCACAGGATATTCTTTTCTGCTTTGTCAAAGATTAGTTGGCCATACGTTTGTGGGTCCATTTCTGGGTTATCATTTTATTTCACTGATCTATGTCTGTTTTTGTGCCAGTACCATACCTTTTTGATGATTGCAGCTTTGTAATACATCTTGAAGTCTGGGATTGTGATGCCTCCAGCTTTGGTTTTCTTTTTCAATATTACTTTGGTTATTTGGGGTCTTTTCTGGTTCCATACAAATTTTAGGATTGATTGTTCTAGCTCTGTGAAGAATGCTAGTGTTATTTTGATAGGGATTTCATTGAATATATAGATTGCTTTGGATAGTATTGACATTTTAACAATACTTGTTCTTCCAGTCCATGAGCATGAAGTATTTTTCCATTTTTTTGTGTGTCTTCTTCAATTTCTTTCATAGGCTTTCTATAGATTTCATTGTATAGATTTTTCATCTTTTTGGTTAGGTTTATATAATTCCCTAAGTGTTAAAGGAAAGGCTCTGATTATTGCTAAGGTTCCTTCTCACTAACATGCTGTAATTCTGATAATTCTGTTTTGACATCTCCTATTGAGATGCTGATTTCAAAAATGAATACCTGAAGATTAGATTTTTCCCTAAAGTAACTCATAGTCTTTTTATCTTGGTCTAATTTCCATATATAGTATAATATAGACAGTCATGCCAGTTTTAGGTCAATGAATTGTTTTATGTCAGTTGCCAGATACATTCTGGATCATCCCCCTGAGGAAGAATTTTGCTAAAGGAAGGAAAATCATCAAAAAATGACCAGTCCTGGGGCACCTTAGTGACTCAGTCAGTTGAGCCTCTGACTCTTGCTTGATCTCAGCTCAGGTCTTGATCTCAGGGTTGTGAGTTCAAGCCCCACATTGGGCTCTGTGCTGAAGCCTACTTAAAACAAAACAAACAAAAAAACGACCAGTCCTGACTCTGTCTAGCACTATCTTGGACTATCTTATACAGCCTCACACATTGTGTATTATTAATTCCAGGAGGGCACCATCCTCACACTTTGAGGTGTGAATGACCCTCATGGAATTGCACCCTTTATCTCTTCATATTTCCTTCACAAGAGGATGGGCAGAAGAAAAAGGTAAAGAACTTTTTAGCAGGGTGGGACATATGAAGTAAATGCAGCTTAATTTATATCATTTATACAGATACGTATGAAAAATCCTACTCTATTTCTTTAAAATTTAGAAACAACAGTTTTTTATCATTTGTCAATAAGGGAACAAGAAATGAGTGATTGAAAAATGAAGAAGAAATAAGAGTAGGGGTTCCTGGACAGATTTCACCAACCAGGGTGGCCCTGTGGATACCTGATTTATGGAGTATTTTCCAAGTGGTCCCATACACAAACTAATCACCAAATTGCTTAGCCAGGAGCAGTGCAATGCCAAGTTTCCATCATCCCTACCAGACTCTGTGTGTTTGTTTTGTATGATTCCCTTTTTAACACTGTACATGAAATTTCTTCCCTTAGCTTAAAAATAAACCTATCTTGAAAGTGAGTATAACTAGGGGCACCTGGGTGGTTCAGTTGGTTAAGTATCCAACTTGATTTTGGCTCAGGTCATGATCCCATGGTTTGTGAGTTGCAGCCCCATGTCAGGCTCTGTGCTGACACTGAAGAGTCTGCTTGGGATTCTCTCTCCCTCTCTCTCTGTCCTCTCCTGTGCTCTCTCTCAAAATAAATAAATAAACTTTTTTTAAAAAAGTGAGTATAGGGGCGCCTGGTGACTCAGTCAGTTGAGTGGCTGACTTCGGCTCAGGTCATGATCTCGCGGTCTGTTAGTTTGAGCCCCGCGTCCGGCTCTGTGCTGACAGCTCAGAGCCTGGAGCCTGTTTCAGATTCTGTGTCTCCCTCTCTCTGACCCTCCCCTGTTCATGCTCTGTCTCTCTCTGTCTCAAAAATAAATAAACGTTAAAAAAATTTTTTTAAAGTTAGTATAACTAGAGATTGGTCAATATCATATGCAAATAAGCAAGTGCTGGTTACTTGCGGTAGGAAACAAAGAGTAAGGAAAAAAGTTGGAGAAAGTGATGGGAAGACAAGAAGTTCTGAAAGAAGTGTGCTAGATGTTCAATAGATATTTTTGTCTTAAGTACAGTTCATTTGAGTGGTAATGTCCAAATAGATTATTGCTGTGCTTTGAATTTTTGATGAGTTTCGCAGCTTTTAAAAGTGGAATTTATATTAGCTGTGCACTTGAAAATAGCTATTCAGCTTTTAGTTCTACAGTAAAAGTTTACTTTTGGTGGGGGCGCCTGGGTGGCTCAGTTGGTTGAGCCTCCAACTTCAGCTCAGGTCATGGTCTCACTGCTCATGGTTCGAGCCCCGCATAGGGTTATGTGCTGACCGCTCAGAGCCTGGAGCCTGCTTCGGATTCTGTGTCTCCCTATCTCTCTCTGCTCTTCCCCAGCTCATACTCTGTCTCTCTCTCTCTTTCTCTCAAAAATGAATAAACATTTTTTAAAAATCAATCAATAAAATCAATAAAAAAGAAGTTTACTTTTGATGTAGATATTTGTTTTCCCAAAGAGTTTTGACAATGAACATATCTGTGAATAAACAACTAAGGCTTTATACTCTATATACTGTGCTTATTCAACCAACATATCTTGAATTTCTGCTCCAGCCATGTATGTAGATCTTTGTGGGTCAGGCATGTGAAGAGATTCTAAAGAACTTTACACATGGAAAAGATTTTGTGGTGTTTTGTTTCTTCTATTATATATAACAAATTCTTGGCTACTAAAGCCCATTTTGGCCTCAGTAATCTACATTTTTTATTTAAAGTATAGAAGGTTCTTAAGATTTTTTTTGTTAGTTCAATAGATGGTATAAGCAAATTCATACAATTTTGGGAGAACTATTGTAACATCTTTGGTGACTGTGGCTCATTAAAAAAGCAATAAAATTGAGTTGTCTTTTTTTTTTTAATGTTTATTTTTGAGAGAGAAAGAGACAGAGTGTGGGTGGGTGGAGGGGCAGAGAGAGGGAGACACAGAATCCAAAGCAGACTCCCGGCTGTGAGCTTTCAGCAGAGAGCCCAACGTGGGGCTAGAACTCATGAACCATGAGGTCATGACCTGAGCCAAAGTTGGACGCTTAACCAACTGAGCCACCCAGGCGTCCCAAGCTGTCTTATTTAGAGACTGATATATAATAGAAAATGTTGTCTGATAAAAGGCTGATATATAACGGGAAATGTTACTTATATACTCTGCAGAAAGTATCATAAACAATGGAAATTATGGTATATGAAATCTTTTAAAATACAGCATATAGTGTAGTAGGTAATCCCTTAATTTGTAAATGTCCCTTTAATAAACACTTCTGGTGGCTTCTAGCCCAGATATATATTTTTTTATGTTTTATTTATTTTTGAGAGAGACACAGAGACTGAACGTGAGTGGAGAAGGGGCAGAGAGAGGGAGACACAGAATCCAAAGCTGAGCTGTCAGCCCAGAGCCTGACGCGGGGCTCGAACTCACGATCTGTGAGATCGTGACCTGAGCTGAAGTCAGATGGTCAACCGATTGAGCCACCCAGGCACCCCAGCCCAGGTATTCATTAATTGTCATTTCTGGTAAAAAGTTTAACATACATAGTGCATTGTTAAGGCGAATATGGATGTCTGGAGATTGTAATAAAAGGAATACTGCCTTGGTTGCTTATTTCCTTGATTCATTACAAAGGAAACAGGTTCTGCTAAGGAAGAGAGGAGACCAAGGAATCTTGCAACTAAAATGAAGTCATTACAATTCATGTTACAACACTCTTAATCTGTAGTTTGTTTTTTTTTATTTTTTTTAATGTTTATTTATTTTTGAGACAGAGAGAGACAGAGCATGAATGGGGGAGGGTCAGAGAGAGAGGGAGACACAGAATCTGAAACAGGCTCCAGGCTCTGAGCTGTCAGCACAGAGCCTGACACAGAGCTCGAACTCACAGACGGCGAGATCATGACCTGAGCTGAAGTCGGATGCTTAACCGACTGAGCCACCCAGGTGCCCCTATAGTTTTTATAGACGTTTCATATAAGTTGAATTTTGACATTGAACATTACTATATCCCTTTGACTTTAAAATAGTGAAATTTCCCTCCCTCTCTCTCTCTCATTTTTTGGACTTGAGGTAAGTATTGAGTTAATCATCCTCAATTCTTGGCACATTTTCATCAACACAGAGTGTGTGTGATAACTGCGGTCTGAGGGCCCTTCTGTGCTCTACAGTATGTGCTGTCTATACCCACCTTCCCCATTACCTTGTTTTTCTTCCCACTAGACAATTTTAAACCATATTCTACTGGTTATCTTTGTTTTAAATACATGCAGCAATTTCTCAATAATTGAAGGAAAATGTCTCTTTGTCAGTTTATGGTTATAATGACTTACCTTTGTATATTTGCTTTTTCAGGACTTCCTACTATTTTTATCTAATGCCCCAGTTTCAATTAGGGGTATACTGTGAGGCTGTGATTCAGTCCTAACAGCGTGGACATTGTGTTAACTATTTCCTGCCTCACATTTTTTTATGGGCATGGCTGATTTACAGACTGTAATATCGCTTCCACTTTAATGATTGTTTCTTTCTGGTATTTTTTCCCCCACATTACAGTCAATCATGTTATTAGCTTAAGTAGAAACATCACTGGCACCTAGCTTAGGCATCTGGTGACCACCATTTGTTACTTAAATTCTAAATATGTTTGCACATACCATCTACCCTGCTCTCATGGTTGAGAGGGAAAGAAGAAATGTTAGCAGTTTTCATAGAAGGAAAAGAAACCAACAGGAGTAGTTTGTTCTCATAAGAAAGGAGGAGTAGCAAAGGAATTTTACATCCCTCCCCCTGTATTGTTGACATTATTGAAAGGTAAGGCCATAAATGAGGAGGAAGTTATAGGGATTCTGGGCCTAATGCAGAAGCATATGCCAAGTCCCCATTACAGCTGGTTTTGTGTGGTATCAAGAAGTTAATACAGGAAATGGGCATGTCGACGGACCTCCTGGTCAGCAGGAAGCAGTGGATTTTTTGTCACCTTTGGGCATGATGAGTTTCAAGCAAGTGTATGCTGACTAAACAAATACCAGGCATGTTATGGAATTGTTTCAGAAGTTGTCTGTAATGAAAAAAAACAAAACACTGTTCTAGTGGAGAAAATGAGTAACTTGCATAAAAGAGAAATAAAACAACAACAACAAAACAATTGCTAGTTACAGCTTGACTAATGTTTGAAATGCTGATGAAGTGTTCTATGAATTGCTACCTCATATATGTCATGCCCAAGGTGGACTTTGCAAAAGAAGTAAACAAAGACTGATGATTGTCCTATTCTGCTGAATGCATCTTGGACAGAAAAGGTGGGACTACTTGTCATTGGCAAGTAGTTTACCTTCAGTGCTTTGGAAATGCTCATTTGCTCCCCTATGATTACCAAGCCAGTACATATACCTATAGGATGAGACATTTATTTAATGAATGAGAAATGCTGGCAAGAGAATGAAAGGAGCAAAATACAATATCCTCCTGCTGATAGACAGTCAGTTGCTCTGCCTACAACACACTCCTATGCTTAGATCATGCATGTGTTGAGTTTTTCCCATTGAACTGCACAGCCATTCTACACCCATAAGATGGGGGTTAATTTTCACAGTGAAAGCACACTGCTGAAACAACTCTTTCTAAATCTGGATGATGAAGGGAAAACTGAAAATAAAACGAAGCAAGCTATTGGCATGATTGCTGAGACCTGGTGGTCTGTAGAGCCATCCACATAGTGAAATTTTGGGAATTTTGGGAAACTCATCTCCCAGACCAGTTTGAGTTTAAAGACTTTGTGGCTAGAGATAGCAGTTGAACTATGAACTATTTTCCAAGAGTTAGCAAATCCTAAAATTGATATATGAGTGCTAAGTAATATCAAAGTGGAACCAGAAAGTGATGTTGAATATCGTGACAACAATGAAAACCATCATCCAGTGGATGAAGGAATAGGAAACAGCGAACAATTCAGAAGCCCTAGCAAGTATAGACAGCGTTGAGAAGTCCTTTCCCTTCAAGTAGGTGTTCCTGATGAGGTGTTTATGCAATTAAGTGGTATAGATGAACTAACCACTTCAACAAAGACAGTTTTGAAAAAACTGAACTAATTTTCTCCATAACTAATAAAGTTGCAAAAATATTGCCTTTATAAAGTCTGTAAAATGGAAAACTTAAAGAATACTTGTATGAACAAAGCCCCAGTGAGTGTTTAAATGTGAATGTTTGACTCTTGTTTCATAACATTTACTGTATGGTAGGGTTACAGCATTTCCCCAGAACATTTTATTAGATTGTCATTAATTTCCACCTTGGGAAGCTTTCTTTTCCTACCTCTTTCCTTCCAACCCTCCCACACCTCTTCCCAGCATTAGGTGGCAGGAATGATAAGAATAAGCTTTTGCCTAATAGTACCTAGAAGAGAAAAATATTCACAAAATGTTGACACTCCAGCTGGCAGAACCATAAACCAAAAGACACATTGGGATTTAATAGGATAGAGTTAGAGTAATTAAGAGGAAAATGTATATTCACCTTGAGATAGCAGAGCAGTCCTTCCCAAAAAGTCACTGACAGGCAAATGAGGAGTGAAAATAGCTACTTACCCTTACTGCTTGGTACTCATGCTTAGGTCGGTCCCCCAGAAGAAGGCTGATGAGCATGGGCCAGGGGTGAAGCTGTAGGAGAAATTGAAAAATGCCACTGTTCTTTCAAAGCTGTTGGAAAGTGAAGAAGAGTGAAAATGGGAGGAAATAAAGAAGGGTATGGATAATCCACTGGCCCCTGCTACCCTTAGCTTCCTCTTTATATAACAGGATACAATGTGATTCAGACCAAGAACAATTTCTCCAGGCTTCTGTGAAAGTAGGAGCACAACTTTTGCCCACCTGACTTGTTCTAAGAGATCAAAAATAACGATTTTATCAAATAAAATTTAGGGCACCATTTACAAAGTACATGTTATATGAAGTAATAAAATAATTGGCAATCACTCTTGGTATGTATCTGGACTGGAATTCATAAAAAGGAATGCATGTAGAATGCTTTTTTTTTTTTTTTTAAAGAACATTATCAGAAAAACTGTGAAGAAAAAAAAGTCTCTTATTTTACTTCTAGGTAATAAATCATCATTAGTCAAGATGTCTTCAGCACCAGAGTCTCCCGGCTTTAAAAAGGAACCACCCAAAGAGAAAGACTTTAAAAACCCAGGGCTCAGAGGAGTCCGCACGACAACCTTATTTCGGGCTGTGAATCCAGAGCTCTTCATTAAACCCGTAAGAAATATACCTAGGATAAGACATTATGTTCAGTTTAACTAGACTATCAGAAATTGAAAGTGTTTATTTTCCTGTCACATTTGATTGTGTCATGAAAATTTTATGTTGACTAATAAGCCCTCTCTGATAAAAGCAGGTGAAAGGGAAATCTTAAGTGCTATTTCTCTATACATATAAAACTAATTATTTTGAGGTATTTGAGAACTTTAACAGAATACAGTTGCACTTTGATAGATCGACTTCTCAAATTCCTCTTTAATATTTTATTTTAATAGTTGCACCAATTTGAAATAAATTTTTATTGTTTGATCAGGTACTATTACATAAATAAGACCTTTCATTGAAATAAAACAAAATGAAAATCTGATCATTTTTATAGACTACAATTCTAGCCTTTATTGTATTTTTACCTAAGGGATATTGCAAGTATGAAAAATTTCAAAACATACACTAGTACACTGTAAGGGAGTTAGCTAACCATTTATATTTTTGTTGCAAATTACTGAATATATTTGACCAGTTTTATTTTAAAATAAATATAAACTTTATTTTTACATAAATATAAGTAAAATCAAATTATTATATATTTAAACGTATTGGATCTGGTTAGAATTTTATTCATTCATTTATTTTAAAGAAATCCCATAGACTGAGCATTTGATTTTAATTTTAATTTTATTTTAGAGAGAGAGAGCATGAGTAGAGGAGAGGGTCAGAGGGAGAGAGAGAGAATCTTAAACAGGCTCCACACTGAGCATGGAGCCTGATACAGGGCTTGATCCCACAACCCAGGGATCATGACCTGAACCGAAATCAAGAATCGGACGCTCAACCAACTGAGCTACCCAGGCACCCTTTGGTTAGCATTTTAGTAAATCTATTTTTAAAATGTTTGTTTATATATTTTGACAGAGAGAAAGAGAGTAAGAGAGAGAGAGAGAGAGAGAGAGAATTCCAAGCAGGGTCCATGCTGTCAGCACAAGCCCCTTGGTTAGAATTTTAATAACATAGTTGCCAGTGTAAACTGTTTTAAAGTTAAACAGGTCAATTTAACAAGCAAGTAATTAAATCAAGGTAGAATGTTTTAAAACCTTTGAACTAATGTGTTGTTTTAATTGCCAAGTGCATGTCAAGATTTATAGATTTAAACTGCTTTGAGCTTTTGGCCTTGTTATATGTCCATCCAGGTCGAAAAGTTTGACCTTTATTCTTTTGATGATTAAGATTTGAAATAGTAGTAATACAGCAAGTATTACAGAAGCAGAAAATGCTAATTGAAACTTGTATCACTACCACGCACTCACACTGACCTAAGAAAGGTTCATTTGGGGAGCATGAACACACAGGAAGATCTGAGTTATAGTATAGACAAAACAAAACATTTCTATGGAATTGTAAACATCTTTCCTATACTTAAATGCTTTTTTTTCCCCCAGTGTCAAAGTTATATTGCTTAGTCTCTCAGGGTCTTGGACTTTTCAGCAGTAAATCAAACTTAGTATAGAACAGCATAGTATCTGCTCCAGTCACACAGTTTCTTAAGGTTATACAGTAGGTACCCAGAGGAGAGTGTATGTGTTGTCATTCTTGCTGCACTTAATATAGGACATGAAAATTGAAGGCTTTTTGCAAGTTATCCATGAACTCAGGCAAGAAGAATAGCATGTTATACTTCATTCCTCACTTCTTAATAAGATTAACTAATTGAAGGTTTGCCAGTAGGGAAACTTGAGCTCAGGAAAGTTGAGCAACTTCTCCATGTCACACAGGTAAAAGTGAAAACTTGATCACTAGACCCATTTCTGTGTCTCATTTCCCTCGCCCCTCTCCCAACCACCACCTTTCTGAAGATGCAGGCCTGAGAGGCTGTAGGCAGGAGACAGACTAGAGAGGAGAAGCAAGAGCCTTCTATAATATCTGAATTATCAGGAGTTGAGTTAATTGAATAAAGAACTGGGTAAATTGTTATAATGGAAAATATCACCATAGGAATGCTAGTATGGCAGTAAAGACTTGGTATGTCAGGAGGAAAGTACGACAGATATTTGGGTCTCCTCAAATGATTAAGTCTTAATGAGGATTTATAATTTCTTTTCTTTGACAGAACAAACCTGTAATGGCTTTTGGACTGATAACCCTTTCCCTTTGCGTGGCTTATATTGGTTATCTACATGCATCCCAAGAGAATACAAAGGATCTCTACGAAGCTATTGATAGTGAGGGACACAGTTATATGAGGAGGAAAACATCTAAATGGGATTAACAGTGCTGGATGCTGCAGACGGAGCTTTGCTAAAGGCTCTGAAATCTTCTAATGGAAGACTTTGTGAGTGCACAGTATCATGCTCCTTGTTCTAGAATGTGTTAATGAGGAAGGAAGGTAGCAGTTGTGAACGGGCCACTAGACTACATCTCATCCTGCAGCCCTTACCCCATTCTTTGTTCACAGCAAGAGCTTCTCAATATTTTTCTTTCATGAAGTCCTTGTATGAAAGTGCCATTAAGAATGGAAGTTGTTTTTGTGAATTAACTTCTATATAATAAAAATATAGTGCCGGTGCTGTTAAATTTGTATGGTATTTTTAATATTTAAGATGAGTTGTGCATTTGCAACTGTTTTAAGGGTTTAGTTTTGTTTTGCTGTTGAGAAAGGCATTCATTTTTTCCTGGCATAGAACTTATGTTTATGACAAAAAAAATAATTGTAATTATTATGAAGCATACAGTCAACATTCAAGACAAATAATTTTTTTAATGTTTATTTCTGAGAGAAAAAGAGACAGTGTACGAGTGGGGGAGGGCAGAGAGAGAGACACACAGAATCCAGAGCAGGCTCCAGGCCCTGAGCTGTCAGCACAGAGTGTGATGTGGGGCTTGAACCCACAAACTATGAGATCATGACCTGAGCCAGAGTCAGATGCTTAACCAACTGAGCCACCCAGACGCCCCCAAGACAAATAATTTTTATAGAGTCACAGATGGCTCATGTATTTTGGCGTTCCATTTCAACTACTTTGGTCCAGAATTTTATTTCATTTGAAAAGGTAGTCCCACTGAACTACTAAAATAAATAAATGAGAGAATAACCCAATTGGAGTTTTTCTTTGAAAAAAAAAAAAAGTATATTATACTGAGCTATGATGTTTTTATTTGACTACAACCAAATGTTATCTATTTTGGATTTTGTAAATTAATGTTACAATGATATTACAAACATAAAACCAAATTTTCTTATGGTTATTTTAGAACTAGGACTATCCAACAAATAAGAAAAGAAGGTCTTCTTACTCTCTTGGGTTTACCGCATATAATTTAGATTTCTCTTACAAGGGTTTTGGACCTGTAGCATGTGTAGATTTTTATCTGTTTTCCAAATCACTATAATTGGGGCTCAGTAATAAATCTCATCTATGAAATTTTGTTTCATTTTTTATTGCCAAATAACAATAACTGTATAAGCAGAGTTTATCACCATAGTGTGAATTTTTTTTAATTTTTTTATGTTTATCTATTTCTGAGAGAGACAGAGACAGAGTGCAAGTGAAGGAGGGGCAGAGAGAGAGGGAGACACAGAATCCAAAGCAGGCTCCAGGCTTTGAGCTGTCAGCACAGGCACAGAGCCCGTTGCAGGGCTTGAACTCACAAACGGTGGGATCATGACCTGAGCTGAAGTCAGACGCCTAAGTGACTGAGCCACCCAGGTGCCCCACCATAGTGTGAATTTTTAATTTCTAGTACTTAATTGTGGTTTGTAAGCTATATGAAAATGTAATTATGTCTTGTCTGTAGATATTAAAGAGCTTAAATAACTGAGTTATCTGTACGCAACTAAATCAGAACTTTATTCCTGAGCCCTAAATATTTCTTTGCTATGTCTCTCTATATAGTACACTTCATATAGTTTAAAATGCACTTAAGTAGTGTAAAATGCCTTTTAATTTAAAGTATTATATTTTGCTTTTGGTTTCCCTGTGTACTTTGGCTGTTAAAGAATTAGAATTCTTCTGTTTTCAACTTATGCATTTAATATTACACCATCATTTTTTTAGAATTTCTCTATTATTCAGAATAAGTTGTTATTTGTTGGGGGAGATACTGTTTAGGTGAACTATCAAGAGACCATCACAGCACAGAAGGACAGCAGGAAATACAGCAGCCTTCAGCCATGTGACATCTATGTGTGGGAATGAACCAAGGTAGCAGTGGATTCAGGGAGGCAGGTGCACAGCTGTGAAAAATACTGGGAGCAAAGAATCACACTGAATTTTAGGAACAAGTAACCTAACTATTATACTTATTACATGATGGTTACAAGTTACAGCACAGGCTTTGTGTGTGCAGAGTGTCATAGGCTGCCTGGCTGTGTATTGATGTTCTCATTCATTCTCTGAGGGAAAAATGCCACTTGGACATTGCGTCTAAGAAAGGAATGGTCCAGGCGAGAGATGTACAGTGTTTTGGAATCAGGGCTCAAGTGGTTAAAGGAATGTCTTTCAGTGTGAGAATCTGGTTGAGACTGGGCAAAACTCAGAAACTTAGTAGATTAAGTCTTGAAGCAAGTCTCGATAAGTAAAATATTAATAAGTGGTAAGTGACCTTTTTGCCCAGGGAAGTAATCCATTCTGATAGGAGAGCTATTTGCCCAGAGGAGCAAGCTGTTCAATTGATAAATTGGTTTTCAAGAATTTCCTGAATAAACTGTGAAGTTATTTATTGGTGTAGCCTTATCCTCCATAGGGTAACCAATCTTTTCCAATTTGTTAGGCATGGAGGTGGTTCTTGGGATGCAGGACTATACATTTTAAAACAAGGACAACACATTAGTTAACTGCGATTTTAAAAACCAGGCTTATGGGGCGCCTGGGTGGCTCAGTCGGTTGAGCGTCCGACTTCGGCTCAGGTCACGATCTCACAGTCCGTGAGTTCGAGCCCCGCATCGGGCTCTGGGTGATGGCTCAGAGCCTGGAGCCTGCTTCCGATTCTGTGTCTCCTTCTCTCTCTGCCCCTCCCCCATTCGTGCTCTGTCTCTCTCTGTCTCAAAAATAAATAAAAAATGTTAAAAAAAAAATTAAAAAAAAACCAGGCTTATTAATTTTGAGTGCTGATGGAAAGTAACTTTTCCTTTAAGATACTGTGATGTTTCCCAGTTTTATTGCCATGGCACCAAAACATCACGTTTATAAAAATGTGAATTTATTGGGGCACCTGGATGACTCAGTCGGTTAAGCATCTAACTTTGGCTCAGGTCAAGATCTCACAGCTCATGAGTTCGAGCCCCACGTTGGGACCCATGCTGACAGCTCAGAGCCTGAAGCCTGCTTCAGATTCTGTCTCCCTCTCTGCCCCTCCCTTGCTCATGCTTAGTCTCTCTCTCAAAAATAAATAAACATTAAAAAATTTAATTAAAATATATTAATTTATTAATTTTTCTCCTTTGCTGGGCTAAAAGAAATCAATTCTTTAAATAAAACATTTAATTTTTTTTAATGTTTATTTATTTTTGAAGGAGAGAGACAGTGTGAGTGGCGGAGAGACAGGGAGACAGAATCCGAAACAGGCTCCAGGCTCTGAGCTGTCAACACAGAGCCCAACATGGGGCTCGAACTCGCAAACTGTGAGATCATGACCTGAGCCAAAGTCAGACACTTAATGACAGAGCCACCCTGGTGCCCCTTTAAATAAACCATTTAAAAGAAAATGTAGGTTGAAAAATGATTCCCCCTGTTCTACCCCACCCCTAAAGATGTTCAGATCCTAATTCCTAGATCCTGTGATTATGTTACCTTATATGGCAGAAGGGACTTTGCAGATATGATCAAGTTAGGGATTTTGAGATGGGAAAATTACCCTTTATTATCCAGATGAGCCTGATATAATCTTAATCCTTATTAAGAAGGAGGCTGAAGATCAGGGGAAGAAGCATAGAGGTCCATGCACACAGGGGGAGAAAAGGCTACATCATGTGAGGCATGAGCCAAGGAATTCAGGTGGCCTCTAGAAGGTAAAAAAGGCAAGGAAACAGACTCTCCTGTAAAGCCTCCAGAAAGAACCAGCCCTGCTGACACCTTAATTTTAGCCTCATAAGACTCATTTTGAACCTCTGACCTCCAGAACTGCAAGAGAGTAAATGGTGTTGTTTTCAATCACTAAATGTGTGGTGATTTGTTACAGCAGCAATAGGAAACTAGTACAGAGAGTATCTGGGAAATGAATGGCTCTACCATGCTCCCTTTCCTCATTATTTCTAGTTGCTTTTATGAGCAAAGCTTGTCTTACCTAGCAACAGTTGCTAAGTAAGTTAACAGTTTAGTGCTAAAGTCTGGAAGAGAGCCACTGCTTAAATCTTCCCAAATCCAGTGCCCATACCTTATGTGGCAAAGGCTTTTAGAACCGTTCTTTACCATTAGGCACATAACCACTACCTAATCATGGCGAATCATTTCATCCTTAACAGCCTCTAACATCGTCCTAAAACCTTGATCCTCTTCTAGCTTTCTTAAACTTCCAGATTTTCTTAAAACTTTTATTTCTGATCTTAAGAGTACTTTAACTGCACATAGTAAAAGACATCTTAATTATGATCCGAAATCCGAATTACACGAACTTTGTTTGCTGTGCTGTTTGTAATAAAATAATTCCACCAGCCCCTTTGGGGGAAACCTTCAAATGGATCCATGAATACAAGCCATTTAAGACACGCTTTTACACTCACAAAGATATACTGGGTAAGTAAATGCTGTTTTCCTTTGTTCTAATATTTGATAGCATTATGTGCTATTCTTTCTGCTATATTGACTTTTATCAGCTCTTCTGATCAAAGTTGCTTGTCTTGCAGGGGTGTCTGTTTGGCATGAAAAGAATATGGGTTGAAATCCAGCTTCTCTGCTTACCAGTTGTGTACCTTAGACAGTACACTTAGCCTCTCAGTGTGTTTCCTTATAGAGATGTTGGGAGTCCTATATTAAGTAGGGATATTAATACCTCTCTAGCAGGTTGGTTATGAGGCTTTAACGAAATATTTGTTGGCATATAATAGTAAACAGGAGTTCTATTTGCCCTGGCCCATACTTTGGCAACTTCCTTACACATAGTAGAGGAAATACCTCCAAGTAACACCTTAATAAATAGTGAAGCTATAACCTTTACTAGTAGCTGGTGACATAAACATAGGTAGCATGGAGATAACCTGAGAATATTTACTATACAAGCAAATCAGATGTAATTACAGGTTTTCTTCTCTCCTTATCCCCGTCAGAGTTTGTAGTCTGACTTTGAGCCTTAGAAATGTTTTCCTAAGGACTCTCCAGATACTTCTCTGATCCTCTCTTCCTTTATACCTGGTAAACTACTGATTTAATTTCACTCTTGATCTTTGAAAATATGAGAAACTAAAGAATGGAGAGTGTTTTGAAAAAACTACAGTACAGGGAGAGGTCAAATTGGAATCATCCTCTAAAAACATCAATACCCAAACTGACTTTAACTTCTAGTAAATGTTTAGTGTGACTTATTAATTACAATCTCTGATATGATTTGGCTTTTTACACCCAGGCCAGTGGATATCCATTCTTAGATATGCATTTAATGATTGACTTCTTATGCCTTCTGAGATATCTGAATCCAGATAAGCAAAATTAAATCTAACTAGGCAGAAATTAATATTTTATATACAGTGAATTGTATTTGTCATTGACTTTTTTATTAAAAAGGTTTTTTTTTAATGTTTATTTATTTTAGAGAGAGAGAGTGCACAAGTGGGGTTGGGGCAGAGAGAGAGAGGGGAGACACAGAATCTGAAGCAGGCTCCAGGCTCTGAGCTGTCAGTGCAGAGCCCAAGGTGGGGCTCAAATCCATGAACCGTGAGGTCATGAACTCAGTCCAAGTCGGCACTTAACCAGCTGAGCCACCCAGCATCCCTGTCATTGACTGTTAAGTCAGTGTTCTTAATGAGTAAATTCAAGAGCATGTGGGAATGGCTGTATAAATGTTAAATGAATATTGCATAGTGCAGTAGTCCTCAACCCTAGCAGTGCACACAGCTTTTAAAACATTTGTTTTTACAGGGCACCTGGGTGGCTCAGTTGGTTAAGCATCGGACTCTTGGCTTCAGCTCAGGTCATGATGTCATGGTACATGAGTTTGAGCCCTGCCAGCGCTGAGCCTGCTTGGGATTCTCTGTCTCCCTCTCTCTCTCTGCCCCTCCCCAACTCGAGCTCGCTCTCTCTCTCTCAAAGTAAATAAACATTTAAAAAATTTTGTTTTTACTACAAATACCTAAATACAGAGTCATTGGATTTCATATTAATTCAACATAGACCCACTAAATTAGAACCTTCAGAATCAGGCTTCAGCATGTGTTGGTTTTTTATGTTTGTTTGTTTCATATTTTAATAGTTTTTATTTGGAAATAGTTTAAGACTCACAAGTGTTAACAACAGAGTTCCCATGTATTCCTCCAGTTTCTCTCATTGATATCTTACATAATGCTAGTATATAGTCAAAACCGGGAAATTGCTATTGGAATAATACTATTAACTCAGGTACAGAACTTATGTGCATTTTTTTCTTGTTTCATAGTTTCATGAAATTTATTACGTGTAGGGTTGTATAACCATCACCACAATCAGGACGTAGAGCTGCTCTGTCACCATAAAGGAACTCCCTTGTGTTACCCCTTACACACCCTAACCTGAACCCCTGGCAACCACTAATCTGTTCTCCATCACTATAATCTTACCCCTTTGAGGTTGTTATATAAATTAAATCATATAATATGTAACTTTCAAATTGGCTTTTTTCATTCAATATAATGCCCTTGAGATCCATCCAAGTTATTCTTTGTATCAGTAGTCTTTTCCTTTTTGAGTATTTTTTTTAAAGCTATGCGGGAATCCTCTTGTACAATCAGGGTTGAGAATAATATAAAATAATGGGATTTAGGCTAAAAAAGAATAATAGCAACCCACAGTTGTATCACATTTTTATGAAATTTAATACACTGATGGCCCATGCTCAGTCACCTTTCTTCCTAGATCTTTCATAATCATATCTGCACAGTGTTGAGCCTACAAAGTGTATGTCCATCTCTACTATAGTATCCCCTGCCCTCTGTTTTTAGGTTCACTGATAATCTAGTATCATAGACTCTTAATGCCACCAAACATGGATGTTCATTTGCAGGTAACAGAAACACAACTCAGACTAGACCATGCATAAAATAGAATTTCTTGGCCTTTTAATAGAGAAACCCAAGCAGGATTTGGCTCCAGGGCTTTCAATCTAGCCACACTTGCTCTCAGTGAGTTGGCCTAATTGTTTACTCCTGCAACCAGGCTTACAGGAGAGGGGAAAAGAATAAAAGTTGTCCCAGATTGCTCTATGTGGCTGTTACCTCCAGCTTAGAAATCTCAGGGGGGGGGGGGGAAGCTATGTTCTCCTTACATTCTTATATAAAATCCTAGAGAAGAGTCTTGTTAGCCAGGCTGGAGCATGTGCCCAATCCTGGGCTGATTATTATGGCCTGGAGAATGGGGACAATGTGATGGGACATGCAGGATGGCTGCAGTGATTTGCAGGAACCCCCCCCCCACCTCCAGAACAACATGAAGTGAGAGAGGGACATTCTTGAGAAAAATGGTTTCTGTTACTGGAGGGAGAGCAGAGATACTGGGCAACCACATGTGTCTACAATGGTGTTGCCAAGCTGAGCACCGTAAGAGAGACACTGCAATATAAGACATGCTTTGTAATTTTAGGAAGTTGATTGTCAAGACCTAATCGCATGAAAAGTTAATAATTGAACAAATCAAAGATGTGAGAAATAACTGGAATGAAGGGCAGGTAGCGTAAGAGGTTGGACTGGGGAGAAAGCTCACTATGTGTGTGACTTGAACACTGAAAAGGCTCGTAGCCTGCGTACAAGTCCTGAGCCACCTCTCACAGTCCACTCTGGCAGACAGAGATGGAGCTTGGCTGCAGGTCTCGCTCTATCTGTGTAGTCCTAGCTATCTGTGTAGTCCTCTAACCTATGTGGGCTTTTATTTTTTTGTCCCGGTAGGGAGGCTATCATTATGGGAATGTTATGTGGAAATTAAATGAGACCATTGACAGACAAGTACTAAACAGCTGCCCCCTTACTCCACAACTGAAACGGCTAAACCACGAAGATCTGCACATGAAGAAAGAAGGTTTGAGAGTGAAGAAAGCATTTTCTGCTGCCTCTTTCCCGAGGGAGAGAACACCAGCATCCAGAGAGGGACAGGGAGACAGGAGCAGAATAATGTGCTAATATCACTTGAATATTCCCTCACTGTCCTATTTTAGGAACACAAAATGCTCTTTTCTGTCACTTTACCTCCCCAGTTGCCTATTGTATGGCCCAAGTGTGATGACAGGAACAGACTGTCTCAAGACCCAACGGTGCTGTGAGTTCCCTCTCATTAATTACGGAAAAGTGTACCTCTTTAAAGAAAAGATTGGCATCTCCTAAAAGGGTATATCTTTTAGATAACTCTAATAAATAGGTCATAGTGAAGAAGAAAAAACAGTCTGTGGATACTTGTGATTGTTTTTCCTCAAATGCACAGATATTGGGGCAGATATTCTGAATAAAGAAGAGCAATTCCAAGAGGAAATACTCAAAGAACATATTGCAAAAGCAGAAGCTGATGTGTGGGTGCAGGTAAAAGAAACTGAATATCAACCTAAATGCATCTTTAGAGTTCTTTCACTTTTTGGATTTGTCTGAAACAATAAGCAGAACTGATTTTGAATCCTGGCTATCTGTGGGACCTTGGGCAAGTTCTCCAACTCTGCAGTCTTGGCTTCTTCAAATGTAAAAGAGGAACAATAATATTCTATAGGACTGTTGAAAGAGTTCAGTGAAATAATGTCAGGTGCATAGGAGCTGCTTAGTAAGAGGCAGACACCATTAGGAGCTCCCTTCCTTCTAAATTGCCCCTATGTGTGGATGACTCCTGCTTTTTTTATTCTCATCAGCTTAAAACTTCAACAACAAAAAAAGACACCCTTGTTGATAATTGTTTATTATTGCTTAATATTTAATATGTAGACCATACATTTGTGCAGTGTGAAATACCCCTGACCAAGTGCTCTTTTTTTTTCCAAATGCTGCATTATCACCTACTCTCCTTGCTCTCTTCTCTCCAAAGTCCTTGATACCTTGTCCCTGTGACTGCTGAGGGTCATAGGGGCAATTTGAGTGTATTGAGGTTCATAGTCAGATCCCAGACACTTAAGCAAAATCTCAATCCTCCAACCTCCACTTCTTCCTGAAAAATAACATAAACGACTTCCTGAAGAGAATTATGCTCCATTAGGGCAGGACAAGCCACAGTGCTTAGAGCATTATTTCTCAGTTCCTTTATAACATAGACATCATAGCAAATGGTGTTGGAACTGTCCAGCATTAGTACCAGCACAAGTTTGGTATTAAAGTACTTTGAAAGTGCAAAATGCACCAAGTGCAAAGGATATATGAATAAAAATCTTAGTAGTCCTCTATCTTTATCAATAATAGTAAAATTCAAATTAATTGCAAACCATTAATTATACACCCTAATATAAGGCAATGCTTTTGTGAGTAATCTACAATTTGAATGTCATCATATCTAATGATCTGGGCACTGTCTTCAAATAAAATAATAGAACCTCTTTCTGAACACCTGATGCAGGGGATCTGGGATGGTGCTCAGCCTCCTTTCTCAGCAAATTCTTGCTTTGTGCATCTTTCCACTTCTCTGTATTTTCCAGATTTTCTGCGATGAGCATACATTACTTTGATAGTCAATCAAGCAAGAAATAAAGTGCCAAATAAAAGACAACCCAGCAGCTTATACTAAAACCCTCTTTACCAGTTCACAAAACAGTGATGTTAGCCATGTTAGGTTGGGATGTGTTAGGGCATCTCTGGCTAAGGCAGCCAGTTTTCTGGGAGAGGTTTGAGATGGGAACGGAGCAAGTGATGAGGGGCCCCATCGTGGTTGCTAATTTTCAGTAAACATGAAAAATGTATGTTAATATAAGTGTATATATTAATATATAAATATTTATAAATTTGGACTGTTTCTTTCAAAGGCTGATAAACGCCAAAAACAAGCAATCGAGAAGGCACTTGAAGAAGCAAATGACAAACACAAAATGAGTATTCAGATTCTGGAAGAAGAACATCAAAAAGACTTACAGGTTTTTATAATGGCTTGTTTGTTGTCTTTTTAAGAGTACATACATCAGTGGAAAGCTCTGGCAAAGGGAGAAGAGAAAAACAAAATCTGTAAAACCTTGATGGGTGTCTCCCGGAGGTTGGTCAGGAGACCCAGGATTTTCACAGAAGAGATGCTAGGCTCACAGATGAGAGGCAGCAGTGATGAATGGGTACAGGAGAATCTCTGATGTATTGAACCCAAACTTTGATGGGATTTCAAGGCCCAAAGGAGCCATCCTGCCTGCCTTACCCACCACATCTCTTGTGCCAGCCTCTCTTCTCTCTCATGGCCCTTTTCTGGGTCCTCAAACCTGAGTGTTCCACCTCCTTCCCACCTCAGGGTCTCTGTCAGAATGTCCTTCCCCCACCTCATCAGATTTACCTCAAACATCACTACTTTACCTGAATCACTCTGCCCTTGACACCCTGTCCCCTTTTACACCCATCACTGCAGTTAAATAGACTGTGTGATTACTTGTTGAATGTCTGACCTGCACACGACTGTAGTCTCCATTAGGGCTTGTCTCTCATTACCACTCTAGCCCAGTGTCCCATACAGGGCCTTGACTTAGAAGTGCTCAAGTTGGTGCTGAATGAAGAAATACGCTGTTTTCTTCCTTCTCCTGGGCTCTCTGATTGCATCCTTTTCCCTAAATTTGCATTTACTGCAATACCAAGAGGGACCCTGAGCTGCTACTGAATATTTCCTGCAGTGCCAAAGGTCATAAAACAAAGGGTCCTCTTTGTAACCTGTAACCTGTTCGAACACACGATTGTAGGTAACTAGCAAACTTTCCAGGCAGAGGCCCAGGAATTCATTATTTAGTTCAGTACCTCAGTTACAAAAGCTGATCAAAGGAAAAGGATATAGAACTATTACATGTTGGCCACAGGAGGTATAGGAAAGGACATGGTATAGATGTGACAATTCATGGTCAGAGGCTGGAGGGAAAATGGCAGAAGTCTGGCCCCAGGTTTGGCCTAACTTAATAAGAACATAATTAACAAATAGTTCAGGGACCACTGGCCCCATTTATTCATTGTTTCAGCAATGATCACCTACTGTATATCAGATCCTTATTTAGTCCTCAGGAAACTTGTTGGCAGCAAAGGGAGCTTTGCTTCTGGTTCCTAAAGGGCAGTGGGATCCTCCCTGCTTGGCACCAGTGGCCTGGTTCCCAAGAAGTTGGCTGCAGTGGTCCACACCCATTCCCTTTTTCAGTTCAAAACATGAAGAACGTTTCTAGCATGTCTAGGCAGGCCTACTGTTCAGCTGACATCTGCCAGGATGACCATAAGCATTTAAATACTTCTCTATCAGTTGATAGATAGCCACTCGCCAAGCTCCCTAACACCTAAGTCACCCTGGCTGCTTCCCCAGTCTCCAAGACCTCCCCCAATTAAAAGGGCTACTCCTTTAAATTGGTGGGAAACTCCAAAGCTGAACCCTGCCCCAATGCTGCAGCCAGAGTATGCACATTTAAAAATTTTTTTGTTTATTTATTTATTTTTGAGAGAGAGAGAGAGAGTAAGCAGGGGAGGGGCAGAGAGAGAGGGAGAGAGAGAATCCCAAGCAGGCTCCTCACTGTCAGCATGGAGCCCAATGTGGGGCTCCAACTCACAAACGGTGAGATCATGACTTGAGCTAAGTCGAACACTTTACTGACTGAGCCACCCAGGTGCCCCAGTATTTTGAATATTGTTCCTGGCATTATGTTGTGCAGATAGAAGGATAATTTAGCTGTGATGCCTGTTTCAAGGAGCTCACATTGTACCTCATATTGTCTTTGAGTGGAGTTGATACACTTAGTGCTAAAGTAGAGGAAGTCCTAAGAAAATGGAAAGGGGAAAAGTTACAAGGAGGTTGACCTTTCTAAAATAGTTATCTAGGGTTTGGGAACTCACATTTATACTGCCATCTCAGGACATTTTTTTATATAACAAAAGAGTGATTTGTCTAAGAGGGATGCATAGGATTGTTTCAACTGTAGGATACCCAGACATAGACATCAGTACTGCTTCTCAGGGGGGTGTCTATGAACCACCTGCCTCAGAATCTGTTCACCTGGGAGCTTAACATGCAGATTCCCAGGCTCCACCTGACCTACAGAGTCAGGGGCAAGGTTTTTAACCAGCATTCTGTCTGATTCTTCTGTGTATTAAAGTTTAAGATTACCAATATATAGAGCAGAAAACCAAGCCCTTCTAAAACCAAATACCATTCAATTCTGGTATGTAGAAATCACTATGTATTACTCTTTTATAACATTAAGAATTTGGCGTAAGTCTCAGATGCTTGCTGTTGAGTAAAATTTCAATATCTTACCCAATGAACAGACATTATTTTGAAAAGATTTTTATATTAACTTATTCAAATACAATAATATTAAAAAGCAAATGATGAAATGGAACCTAAGGTAAAATCAGAGTAGAAAATATAATGAAGTCAGGAGTGAATTTAAAACTTAAAATTGTATGTGTGCATGAGTTCCTGTGCAATTTTCACTATTTGGGCCTTGAGCTTTCTGGCAGTCAATGCAAAGATGAAAATTCAATGAATCACCATATCCATTAGGTAAAAACAAATCAGATAGAGAGGCCCAGATATTCCTACATGTGTTAGCTGAGAGAAACTTCTCCTAAGGGAGACGTTGTGTCATAAATGTCTGTCAAACATCTGCACAGTAAATATGATGGGTTTCATGAGGCTGTTTCTTACAATATCTCAATATATGAGCTGATTTACTCAAAATGCATTTCAGTAAAAGTAATTTAACTGGGAGGCTTTCCATTGAATAAGAACACTGCCAAATAGTCAGTCACTGAATTATTTTTGTAGCTTTAAATATATATCCCACATGCTTTGTGAGGCAGTAAAATGATTTTGCTTTTAATACATCATTACATAAAGGAAGGACTCCATTTTAGTTCTTTGAATCCAAGTTCAGAACCCAGCCAAAATAAAAGGCTGGGGTGTCATTTTTAAATTCTATGATTCAAATAAAAATATTTTATGTACTACTTCATTTATCTAAAGCTCAACCATTCAGCCCTTTCAATTACTGAGAATACACTTGAAAACCCAGAAATAATTTAAAATATCCCCTGGGAATTTAAATAAAGGCCTCTGACTACAAGAAAGAAACTCAGGCTTATTACTCATAGCAGAACCTTTCCATTCCCCACTCAAATGTTATTTACACTTACTTGACAGCCTGAGCCCAACAGATGTGGCTGCTCAACTTCACAAATCCAAAATAGATTAAATGCCAGAAACTAGAAATGACAAAAAGGAGCTCACAGACAGCAGTTAGAACAGAGAGTTCTCAGCACAATAGCATGTGAAGAACAAGAAACATTACAAAAACCAGGTATCAGATCTCCAAAAGCAAAGCAGTCTGGGGTCATTCATAACTGAGACAGGGAACCCAATAAACTTGAACGATTACTAAGTGTAGTACAAAGTATTTAGCTCAATACAATCATTCTCCTTTATCTACCAGCCTAGACCACCAAGAAATGTTAAAGTGTGTTCACTCTACTCTTTTTATGAAGTAAGGTAGACGTCACAGACATTTAGAAATATTTCCATTCAAAATGTTTTATTACCAAAAAGTTCTAGTCCTTTAAGAGACAAAGCCTTCTGTAGCATGGAAACCTAGCTGGCATTTCTAAACAGCCAATGTTTCCCTTAAAAATTTTTTCTAAATACATGAACTGAGGCCACTCTGGAGAGATTCTTAAAGTTGTTTTCTGTTGTTTTATTCATTTGTTAAAAATTTTTCACCCTTGGGGCGAAATTTTTCACCCTGGGTGGCTCGGTCGGTTAAGCATCCGACTTCGGCTCAGGTCATGATCTCACGGTCCGTGAGTTCGAGCCCCGCGTCGGGCTCTGTGCTGACAGCTCAGAGCCTGGAGCCTGTTTCCGATTCTGTGTCTCCCTCTCTCTCTGCCCCTCCCCTGTTCATGCTCTGTCTCTCTCTGTCTCAAAAATAAATAAACGTTAAAAAAAAATTTAAAAAAAAATTTTCACCCTTGAAGTAGCTAAAGTGAGAAGTTGAAGACTTTCTTTCTCTTGAAAAAAACTGTAGTCTAACAAACATTTTAATTGTTGAGACACTTTTTTCTGCAAAGCTAAAATGATTTCAGTTTCCCATGAGATGTAGAGTTCAAAAGAAAGAGAGAGAGAAAGCAAGCAGTCGTGCTCACTGTAATTAGAAGGTTGTACGGGGTGTCTGGAATGAAAATACACTGATGAATCTCTTGAAGGACCCTAGCATCACGGCCAACAATGAAGCAAGAAACTGACATTAAGAACCCTGTTTTCTGTTCCTAGTTCTTTGACTGACTCACTATGAGAAATAACTTAATTTCTTTATGCTCTCTTGTTATCCCTGAAATAGAGATACAAATTTATGTTCAAATGAAAGTTTTGAAACTCTAGACAGAATTGATTGTTGGCTCCTTTCTTGCATAAAACACTCATTGCATGATTAAGTTGCTGGTTTCCTCCATGAGACAGTGAGTCCTTGAGGAGGAAGATTCTAGCCTTCTTATGTTTGTAGTGTGTGGGCCCAGCATGGTGCCTGGCACACAGCGGAGTTGGTTGGCATTTCCAGAATGGTTACAGGGTTTTCTTTGAGAATCTGTTTTTCTTGAGTCCTGGTTTGACTAGTGCCTCCTCACTTTACTTGACCAAAGGCATCCACAGGTCCTTCTGCCCTGGAGTAATGGAGCATTTGTTCCTGTCCCTTTAGTGAACAAGAGAGGACCCCTCAACGCTAGTGAGCTGGAATGCCCAAATGGCAGGAGGACCGGCCAGCAAGCTCCTGTGACTAGAGTAATGGGCAACTGTTAGCTCTCTGAGTTCAGGCCTCCCCCAGCCCCCACACCCAGGAGACACTTTGGAGGCACAGTCATTATTTCTGTCATTTTCCAAGACTGACTTCCTAACAGAATCATATTATGTGTTTCTAATTATGTGTAAAGATAATATGACACTATAGGATTTGGGACAATCAAGGAAAAAGAGACAGACCTATTTTCCCTTTTCTCATATTCCCTTCTAATATTACCTAAATAAATATTTATGCTATATAGTTTGCACATTTCTGGTGCATCATATAAATGAAAGTTTTCCATATTATACACACTCTTCTTTTAAATCATCAGTGTTCACAGGTGCACATTCCAGCAGGTTAATGAACTATGATTTGAATAACCTCTTAGTGTGCATTTTTAGACATCAAAGCTGTAACATCTAAAGCTGTCAAACTGTTTCTCAAAGGAAATGGCAGCTAAAACCAAGATAAAGATGCACCAAAACATGGAAGATGAACTACAGAGAGAACACCTGGCTGCAGAACAGCGCATGGTGCATAGAATCCAAAGGATTATGATGGAGTGCCACAGGGAGAAGGTCCAGGCTGTGGAGAAGGCCAGGGCTGAAGAGAGACAGATGGCCCAGGAGGCAATCCAGGCCCAGAAAAGGTATTCCAGAGAACACATTTGCAAATAAGTATCTTACTCTGGCCAAATCAACTTCGTGAAAGGGATAAGGTTGAGGCACATATTTCCCAGGGGCATAGAGAGAGGGAGACACAGAATCTGAAGCAGGCTCCAGGCTCTGAGCTGTCAGCACAGAGCCCAATGCGGGACCCGAACACACAAAGCACGGGATCATGACCTGTGCCAAGTCAGACACTCAACCAACTGAGCCATCCAGGTGCCCCTGTGTTTCTGCATTTTTTAAAGTTTATTTATTTAGCTTGAGAGAGAGAGAAAAAGCACGAGTGGGGGAGGTGCAGAGAGAGAGGAAGACAGAGAATCCTTTTTTGCATAAAACATTCATTGCACGATTAAGTTGCTGGTTTCCTCCACAAGACAGTGAGTACTCGAGAAGACTCTGAGCTGTCAGCACAGAGCCTAACGCAGGTCTCAAACTCACGAACTGTGAGATCATGACCCAGGCTGAAGTTGGATGTTTAACCGACTGAGCCACCCAGGCGCCCCTGTGTTTTTACATTTTTATTATGGAATATATCAAGCATAGAGAACAATATATAATACATTGTATAATGTGTGTGTATGTGTGTGGTTTAAACAAAAATAACATGAATATTCAATGACCTACCACTCATCTGAAGAGACCGAAAATTGCTAACACTTCTGAAGTTCCCACGTGAAGCTCCTCAATCATTTTTCCTTCCTCTCCACACTCTCAAGAGATAACTACCATCGTAAATAATGTGTTTTTCATTCTGATTCTCCAGTTTTAAGAGGCTAAGGAGAGAAATCAACAAATATTTCCCCATAAACACATAAAAGGCAATCTTCACATTCTCTAGCTGATATCATACACTAGCATGGATGTGTTACTTTTGGTCTTTTTCTTATTACACAAGTAATACACACTATAAATAAAATTGACACTTTGGAAATATATAGGGCAAAACTTGTTAAGCCCTGACTTACTGCTTTCCTACCCTCTCTGTCTCCCAAGGACTTCATTTTAAATAATGGGTCTGTCTCATTCGTGCCCTTTTGATGAACTATAGCCTTATGTTTTACATAATCACAAATAATTTTTGCATAAATCAGATCACTTGTTTTTAAGAGTACCAACGTAATCATTTTTTTTTAATGTTTATTTATTGGGGCATCTGAGTAACTCAGTTGGTTAAGCGGCTGGCTTTGGCTCAGGTCATGATCTCACAGTTCGTGAGTTTGAGCCCTGCATTGGCTCTGTGCTGACAGCTTGGAGCCTGGAGCCTGCTTTGGATTCTGTGTCTCCCTCTCTCTCTGCTCCCCACCCCCCACTTGTGCTCGCTCTCTCTCTCTCTCTCTCTCTCTCAAAAATAAATAAACATTAAAAAAATTAATGTTTATTTATCTTGAGACACAGAAAGAGAGAGAGAGCAGACATGAGCACAAGCAGGAGACAGGTAGAGAGAGAGGGAGAGAGAGAATCCCAAGCAGGCTCCACCCTCAGCACAGGGCCAAATGCAGGGCTCAATCTCATGACTGTGAGATCATGACCTGAGCTGAAATCAAGAGTTGGATGCTTAACCGACTGAGCCACCCATGTGCCCCCAAAGTAACCATTATTACGTATGCAATGAACATTTGATGGAATTGGCCAGTTTTAACAGGACAACAGTCAGGATCCCTAGTGATTATTGGGACCAAGAGAAAAACCACAGTTTCCAAGTGTTAAGTGACTTGCCTAAGATCACATGGCTGCAGCAGCAGAACCAGGACTGAAACCTCTGTTTGCCATCTAGTCTAGGACTTGTCTCTTTTGCTTTGCTCTTTGACTTAACGAACAAATCGATTTGTGTGTAGTTAATGGGTAAAAATCTTCTTTGTTAGAACTGTTTAGAGCAGGGCCAAAGGTAAAGTCCTCTAAGAATCTTATTTTGCAGATAAGTAAAAATGAGGGCTGCAGCTGTGGCTGTTTCAGTGGTACCTTTCTTCATGCATAGGCTATAAATCATCATTGAGGCAGAAGAAAAAGGTAAAAGAGGATTCTGGGAGAAAGGTAGAGAAGGCGGTAACTCCCAAATGAGTTGTGGTCCAATGTGGTGAAAGGTAGTATCCTCCTCTCCCTTCTCCCCACCCTACATCTACAGGAACTCCGCTCCTCCTATAGGAGCTTCTGGAACCACTCCTCATGTACCTGCAGTGTCTGCTCCTTCCCTCACTCTGTTGCCTTCACCACCACAACCCCCCCGCTGCCCCAGCCCTTTCTTCTCTGAGGTTTGAATAGAATATTTTCGATGACTGCCTTTTATTAAATCAGTTGACTAAAATTAGGGAACTGCCATGTCTGTTGTTTACGTGTATCCAACTGGAGTGTCCATTTTGTTCATTAATGTATTCCAAATGCCTGGAAGAGAGCTTGGCACAGGGTATGCATTCTTTAAATATTTATTAAACATGGGAGGGCTTGGGTGGCTCAGTTGGTAAACATCTGACTCTTGTTTTCGGCCCAGGTCATAATCTCACAGTTCATGAGTTCGAGCCCAGAGTCAGGCTCTTCACTGGCAGCGTGGAGCCTACTTGGGATTCTCTCTCTCTCTCTCTCTCTCTCTCTCTCTCTCTGCTCCTTCCCCGCTCCCTTACTGTCTCTCAAAATAAATAAACTTAAAAAATATATTTATTAAACAAAGTTTCAAATCTGTTCTAATTAGCTGAACTCACTCTGCAGTACATCAAATCTTATTTCTAGACATTGCTAGATTCTAGTGTTCCTTAGAGTATTTGCAGAAACCAATACATGGAGAAGGATTTAGAATTCAACTGTAGATCTTTTATTTGACTAGAAACTATCAAGACTTAAGTATTCCAAACACATACATATTATGACAAATATGTTAAATTCACAGAAAACGTTTTTGTGGACTGGGGTGTTTAGATTCTAAATAGATTATCTAGGAGACACCACACTCTTTTGCTGGAAGGAAGGAGGGGAGGAAGAAAAAAAAGCAAGCAAGCAAGCAGGCAGGCAAGCTTTGCCTGGAAAGTTCTTCTAAGTGTTTTCTAGTCCAAGACAAAGGCGTGAATGAAGTGGCTGCTCAGGAATTTTTGTGGTCATGGCTCTAATTCCTAATGATAGCTACCTTTTATTTAACACCTAGCACATGCAAGGCCCTTTGTGTGCTTCTCACTGAATTCTTATATCCCTTCCTGAGGGATTCTATCATTCTCCATATCTTCAGATGAAGACCCTGAGACTTAAGAGAGAGACTGAGAAACCTCATTTAGAGGTCATGTAGAGGAGAGGTGACAGAGTCTGATGTGAACCCTGGTCTATATGATACCAAAGCTTATGACCTTCCATTATACTACCCTTCTCATTTCACCAGCGCTTATAAAGTGTCTTCTGTGGATATGGTCCTGAGTTCTAGTGTGAGGAAATAAGGGTATTTCTTCAACATGTGAAGTAACTAAAGCATGGTTGCCCCACAGACCAAGGCTAGATGGGCAGGTACAAAGAACATGTAAGTGCTGGGAAAACCCTGGAAAGGTCAAGTAACAAGGGTGCAAGCTGTGTGGTGAGGTAGGTTTGTTGGAGGCAGTTAGTCTTGGGTTGGGACTTGGAAGGAAGGAGATCCCATTTGTGAAAGACTGAAAAGAGTGAGGACAGCATGAGCAAACATGTAGAGGGGAAAGTGGGTAGGGTAATGATGCAGAACCAAGGGAAGGTTAAGAATACAAATAACCCTGAGATATAAATGCACTGCTGAAGGGTGGTCTCTGGAGATGCCCCCACAACCAAACCTATATAATGCCTGTCGCCTCAGTTTGAGGGTATCACTAATCCTGCAAGACCAGCTTTCCAATTTACTTTTATTTTTTTAATTTTTAATGTTTATTTATTTTAAGAGAGAGAGAGAGAGAGACAGGCAGAGAGAGAGAGAGAGAAAAAAAGAGAGAGAGAATGAGTGGGGGAGGGTCAGAGAGAGAGGGAGAGAATCCCAAATAGGCCCCACGCTGTCAGTGCAGAGCTGACGTGGGGCTTGATCCTACAAACCATGAGACCATGACCTGAGCCGAAATCAAGAGTTGGATGCTTAGCCAACTGAGCCACCCAGGTGCCCTTTGGTTCCCAGCTTCTCAGGCGGATAATCAGAATATATTTTCCTTACAACACAATGGTTATAACTGATTAAAATAGTGCTAACAGTCCTATAGTTCAAGTGAAAAAATGGATTAATAGCTTATTATGGGCACATCAGGCAAATTTTCAACATCACCCTAAATACTTGATGACAAATGAGTTTGGGGAACAAATCCCTTTATAATTTAGGAATTGAAGAAATGGGGAAATGAAGCATTGGTTCATCCTGTCTTAAGAGAGCCAGAATTTTTACTGATAGACATAGAAAGGAGGTTGAAAAGTGTACTCTTAGCAAAATATATGGGGAAAATGAAAAGTTCACTTAGTAGGTAGAAGGGAAGGAATGGACAGATATTATTCTTTAAACTTGTGAGCTATATATCTTGTACCATTTCAGCAGTGTCCCCAAAAAAGTGAGAGAAGGAGCTAAGAGAGGCCCTAAAGAGCAAAGCACAAATTAATTGCTGGTGTGGTTTTTCCATGCTTCATTTTTTCCCCAAGAGTCTAATGAGGTTGGATTATTATATATTAGTCTCTATTTTTTATTTAGCAATCTACGTTGTTAAAGTTTTTTTTCATCTTTATTTATTTTTGAGAGACAGACTGCGAGCAGGGAAGGGGCAGAGAAAGAGGAAGACACAGAATCCAAAGTACGTTCCAGGTTCTGAGCTGTCAGCACAAAGCCTGAAGTGAGGATCAAACTCACGAAAACAAGTTCATGACCTGAGCCAAAGTCAGACGCTTAACTGACTGAAACACCCAGGCACCCCAATAATCTATTTTTCTTCTCTGAGAACCTATTTTATAAAATATCAGACTGAATCATATATACACACACACACACACACACACACACACACATATATAGGACACATACTAAAACTATTCAAAAATAGTTCATTTCTGGCCAGCACTACATGTAAATATGGTATGTAATTCTGAAATTCCAAGAATAGAGCCTCATAAAATTAGAGATGGCAGATAGACCCCACCACTTACAGAAAGAAGCATAAACATTCACATCATGTCAGAGGGGCATTGGAGGTCATCGAGTTGAACCTGCCATCCCTTTTGTTGGATGCCTGCCAGGCACTGGGGAGCCTCCCGAGTGCTTCTGTAACAGGAATTTTGCAGGTGGTTGAAGTGGTTGGTTAAAATGCCAAATGCCTCTTCTTGTCATGTGCTTCCTAATGTGGATCCAAAATGTGCTCAGTCTCATCCTCACATCCACACTTGGCTTCTCACTCTCTGCGTAGTGATCCTTAAGAGACTTGAGAAGAGAGAGAGATTGTCCAAGCTTTCATTTGGAGGAGAAAAGAAAAAAACAAAAAGTACTAAGCCAGTTCTTTAGTCTTTCCTCATATGATATGATTTCTAGGCCCTCTTTTGAGAAAAAAAAATTATGGGTAATTTGTATTAAAAAATAATTTAATTTTTTTTAAGACAGAGAGTGAGTAGGGGAGAGGGGCAGAGGGGGAGAGAGGGAGAATCTAAAGCAGGACAGGTAGTAAGTACTTAGTAAATGTTAACCCTTGTTATTAACCATAGATACAGCCTGACTGGTGGGAAAAGGGAGAAGAGAGACATAGCATTGCAGCTAGAGAGGTGAGGGGACAACTGATGTTTACCTCAAGATTGGGGAAGTTGGCCACGTTTGAAAGTCAAGTTGAAAGAATTGGAGACAATGAGAGAATTGTATCCTAGAAGAAAGCAGTTAGAAGAAGGGCAGATGCCAAGTCTTGGGAAGATTGTGTTAGACTAGGAGGTGGGGGGGGGGGGGGAGGATTTTCATTAACAACCCTAAATATTTGAATCACATCTGTAAATTACTTGATTCTCAAATCTTTAGAGGTTCTACTCAAACTAGGTTAACCAAAGGCATCCACCAGAGTATATTGCAGCAGCTAAAAGCTTTCGACCTGGACTCAGACTGCCTAGGTTGCTCATTTTGCCACTTTACTAATTAAGTGAAATTGGGCAAATTATTTGACCTCTCCGAGCCTGTTTCCTCATCAGTAAAATAGGCGTAATAATAGATCTACCTCATGGGATTTGTTCTGAGGAAATATTGTGCAAATATATATATATATGGGATGCTCATTTACTTGCCTTGCCTTGGACATGGTAAGAATTCAAAACAGTTGGCTGCTATAAATTTCATATAATTAAATACATAACAACCAGAGGTCTGTGAACTCGTTCAGCAGTGGTTCTCAAAGTGTGATCCCAGGACTGCTCAGTGTCCCTAACACCCTTTCAGGGGGTTCTTGAGGTCAAAGTATTTTCTTGATAATACTAAGATGTTATTTGCCTTTTCACTCTCATTACCTCGCAAGTATATAGTGGCATTTTCTATGGTTTTATGATGTGTGATGTCACAACAGATTGAAACAATATGAAAAATCCATCTTCCTTGCTTTTAAGCTAGACAAGTAAAGAGTTTACAAAAAGAAATGTGAAATTATGCCACTTTTCTCACCAATTAAAAAAAATTAAGTTTATTTATTCATTTTGAGAGAGACACAGAGCAATCAGGGGAGGGGCAGAGAGAGGGAGAGAGAGAGAATGCCAAGCAGGCTCTACACTGTCAGCACAGAGCACAAAGTGGGGCTTGAACTCATGAACCATGATATCATGACCTGAGCCCAAACCAGAGTCAGACGCTCAACCAGCTGAGCCACCCAGGCACGCCTTCACCATTTTTTTTAAATTTGGAAAATACATTTTTCATAAAAGGTAAGTTAATTACATTTAATAGATTTAATCATACCTTACATAAATTTATGAATATTTTTTTATTTTATTTTATTTTTTTTAATTTAAAAAAAAAAATTTTTTTTCAACGTTTATTTATTTTTGGGACAGAGAGAGACAGAGCATGAACGGGCGAGGGGCAGAGAGAGAGGGAGACACAGAATCGGAAACAGGCTCCAGGCTCTGAGCCATCAGCCCAGAGCCCGACGCGGGGCTCGAACTCACAGACCGCGAGATCGTGACCTGGCTGAAGTCGGACGCTTAACCGACTGCGCCACCAAGGCACCCCTATGAATATTTTTTAAATGTCTCACTTTTATTTATAATACTATCAGTGCCACTAGATATAATCCATATAAACAAAAGTCGTTTGGGTTCTTTGATCATTTTAAGAGTGAAAAGGTGTTTTGAGACCAAAAGGTTCAGGCGACTATCATAGAGTATTGTTCAGATAAAACTATGAGTACAATTTCCTCCCCTCTGGCTAAAGGGAAGTGCTGGACTGATACAGAGAAATACTTTCTCTAGGGGTTTGGAACTCTGACCCTACATTTCTTCATTTTTACACATTGCATTCATATTTTTCTAGCCAGAGAGGACTCAGGTCCCTAAAACTACCAGATACTCGGCTAGTAGGCCTCGCCTTAGCCTCCAGCAGGAAACTCAGTGAGTGACCTCCCTGCTTGAAAAATATTTTTGAATTGTTGACAGTTAATGCAGTCCAAAAGCTCATTTCTACCTGCCTGTCTCAGACTGGTGGCTCATCTAAACAATGCAATAATGTCTCATCCATCTTAGGTGAAAGGCAACATCTTTTTGTTTTTAGCGGCTAACCCATCTAACTTATAAATCCATATCTTTTGTAGAATGGCCATGGAGGAACTTTTGAATACTGGTATAACAGCTATGAAGGATCAAAAGAAGAACGTGAGCCAACTGATAAAAGAAAAAGAACATGAAATGAACGTCTACTATTGTATGGCTCAGAGGCAGAAGCAAGAAGAGGTTCAGGAAGTGCTCCAAGAGGCAGAGAAGACACATCAGGCCACACTTGGAAATGTGATGGATAAGCTGGTTAACACCCAGGGGGAGCTGCTGTCCATAGTGAAACAACTAGGCATCATGACAAATTGGAAGGATTTCCTGGAGGAGGAATTGCAGGAAACAAGGGCAGCATTTCAAAAATACATCAATTATACATTTCCTAAGCTTTCACCAGGACATGCAGATTTTATTCTGCCAGAAAGAAAGAAAACACCTTCCAATCTTATTATTGAGGAGAATGAAACAACTCTTGATTAGAAGAAGTCTTTAACTGAAATTTCACTACAAAGCCATTGTTCCGAAGACTAAATAAATGAACTCAAAAACCATTTATTGATTCCCAGTTACGTGCAGGGTACAACAGGCTGTGGGCATTTTGATGGAAAACCAAAATACTCAAAAAGCACATTCCAGGCTACGTTGAGTTCTAAATCTAACTGAGGAGAGGGAAAAGTAAGAGGGACCAAAACTATTTAGGAGGGGAGAAGGTTTCTTGGAAGAAGTCCAAAGAAACTTCCGTTAACTGGCTTTATTCATGTCTACATCAGACATGTAACTATTTTAGAAATTGTTGCCATTGAAAACAAGTTAAGAGTCATCCTTTTAGATTGTTCCCATTGTGGAGAGGTGTGTGAACGTCCAGTAAAGACTGTTTTTTGGTGAACTGCAACAGCATTGTAGGGAAAAAAAGCAATTTCCCTCAAATCCAGGAACATAACATTTAAATTCTGGGAGCCCTATATAAAATAATTCAGAGAGGACTCATTTATATTGGTCAGTTGTGAAAGAAAAATACATCTTTATTTATTTATTTCTTTAAACTTTTTAGAGAGAGAGAGAGCACGTGAGTGGGGCAGAGGGGCAGAGAGGCAGAGGGAGAGACAGAATCGTAAACACGTTCCACACTCAGTGGAACCCCAATGCAGGGCTCAATCCCAGGACCCTAGGATCATGACCTGAGCCGAAATAAAGAGCTGGACTCTCAATCACCCAGGCACCCCGAAAAATACATCTTTAGAGGTCAGTCTCCTGCTTCAGGAATAGGAAGTCTTCTTGTATCTATACTCAAGCCCAAGAGTGCTTTGAACCCACCTTCTTTGGGTTAAAATGCAGAAAACTTAAGTACCACAATGCTCAGGATCAATACATGTCAACATCTACTAAATTCGAATGAAAGAAAACCCAAGCCATATTAACTTCTCTAAAAATCTATCCACTCTAATGTAACATCCTTAAATTATTCATCACCAACTTATGTTGGTGGCTTTGAAATAACAACTTGGAAAGCATTTTTCAGTAAATTAACAAGTACTGTTCTTGAGCAAGCCTTAAGTAGATTTGTTTACATTGACCATTCTTCAATTTCCGAATGGTAAAAATGGCAATTTGTTTACAATTGCATAATGGACTACACTCTCCTCATTATGTAGCTTCCTGATATTGCAGGACCAGAGCAATTCCTACTAACTGATTGCCTGCTTGCTGGAAGTACTAACATTTATATAGTGCTCTTTGCAGCTTTTTCATTTACTTTCTTCTTACAACAATCCGTGAGAAAGACAGGACAGGCATCTGTTACCCTATTTTTTTACAGATAACAAAATAAAAACTACTGTGTGTTCAGATATTTACATATGTGAAACACTTTAAAAACATTGATACTCAATCCTCACAATGACTTTTGAAACTAATTATTATTGTCCCCTATTTATAGAGGGAAACTTAGGCTAGGGAGGTTTAATAATTTTTCCCAGAGCACACAACTAATGACAGAGCTAAGGTTCAAAATATTACAAGGCTCAGGCACATGGATGCAGCGAGCGAGAGAGAGAGACCTAAGGTTTTTCAGAATCCAGTGGATAATAACAGCAATCAACACTAGGAAGTGCTAGTGTGTGCCAGGCACGCTGAACATGGCACGTAAGAGGACTCATTCATTTTCACAGCAGTCTGTGAAAGGTACAAACCAGTAACACAGTCACAGATAGGTTAACTTTCTAAGTCATGCAGCTTGTAATAGTCACAGCCACAGAGTGTGGGTCTTCAGTCCATGGTTTTAGTCATTATTTTGTTCAGCCTGAACGCCAAGGCTTTGGTGTCTGCTGGGTACTCTGCAAGTCTGTGTCGTGTCTTTGTGGATTCTGTGATGAGGACAGGAAGAATGTGGTATGTTCTCTATGTCATACATTATTTTTGTCTCGTAGAAGTCAGAGGAAGTCATACCTAACATTGTGGTATCTGAATTATTGGAGTCATCTACCAGATTCAAATATGAGCACATACCATAGGGGAACAGAAGGAAACTGTCTTCTGAAGGGATTCACTTTATGGCCGCACTTAAGTATGACTCCTTTGGCATCAGTGACACAGTGGGTAATGTGAAAAGAAAGCAGGCAATGTATTTTTGGTTTGGAAAAAGGAACCTAGCTTCTTAGTCTTCAACCAGATTGGAAGAAATGAAATTATCTGTGTTTTTAATATTTTCCTTGTCCATACTACAGTCCCTGCTCCCACCTCAATCCCAACCAACAGCTTCCTTAGAGTTTTCAAAGTAATTCGGATCCATCAGAGGACTTACCTGCCCACTCTCACAAAATGCTAATCATCATCCTGTCATAGGGGGTGATCACAGGAGGTCCTATCAGGACAGACTGGCCTGATCCCAGGCCCCCATTTGCCACTCACCTCAGAGTCTGGAGTCAGCACCAACCATGGCAGGAGGGTCTTCTTTCACTTCTCTTGTTCTCACTCAGCTTTACCTCTCCCAGGGCCAGACCGAAGGAACGTCATCTTTGCCCTTACCCAAATCCTTCACCCTGATTTGATCACCTCAACCCATAGTTCTTCCTAGTTTGAATGTTTTCCAGGTAGTATACCCCTGAGAATTAACAGTTCACAGTGGATACATAATGGCCCTAAGAAGCAAGAAAGGCTGATGGTAGACTAAAAATGAGATGTCACTCATATTTCCAGTGCCACATTCTTTTTTTTTTCAATATATGAAATTTATTGTCAAATTGGTTTCCATACAACACCCAGTGCTCATCCCAACAGGTGCCCTCCTCAATACCCATCACCCACCCTCCCCTCCCTCCCACCCCCCATCAACCCTCAGTTTGTTCTCAGTTTTTAACAGTCTCTTATGCTTTGGCTCTCTCCCACTCTAACCTCTTTTTTCTTTTTTCCTCCCCCTCTCCCATGGGTTTCTGTTAAGTTTCTTAGGATCCACATAAGAGTGAAACCATATGGTATCTGTCTTTCTCTGTATGGCTTATTTCACTTAGCATAACATTCTCCAGTTCCATCCACGTTCCAGTGCCACATTCTATGGGACCTCTCAGTAGTCTCTTGTTTCTATGGCACTGATAAGGATGACCCTGATGGATTAAAAAATGATACACTGGAAAATATAGCAATGGCCACTTAACTGAGCATGTGCTGGGTATCAGACTGTGTGCTAGGTTCCTTACTAAATCTTGTCTTTTTTTTTTTTATAAAATTTTCTTTTTAACGTTTATTTATTTTGAGACAGAGAGAGACAGAGCATGAACAGGGGAGGAGCAGAGAGAGAGGAAGACACAGAATCTGAAACAGGCTCCAGGCTCTGAGCTGTCAGCACAGAGCCCGACATGGGGCTCGAACTCACGGACCGTGAGATCATGACCTGAGCCGAAGTTGGACGATTAACCGACCAAGCCACCCAGGCGCCCCCTAAATTTTGTATTAATGAAATCTGATAGCAACCCTGTAAGCTTCCTACGAGGATCCCCACTTTGAAAATGAACAGCCTGAGACTCAGAGAAGCAAAGTCACTTGCTGAAGATCACAGAACTTGTTTGACTTCAAGCCCATGTGTTTCCCACAATTACAGCATGACAGCCTAATTTAGTGCCTGTGTAAACACTGAGTAGCTGCCAATTGTATCAGGGCAAGTCTGAATTATTGTGCAGAATCTTGGCTGTTCCAGTGGTCGTGGCTGGGAGCCAAGAATGAAGGGGTGAAGAACTGGGCAACTTTCTCCAATGTGCTTGATGAGCTCTCCCAGATACCAAGCCCCAGGGGTGAATTTATGGAGGGGCATACCCAAAAGCTCCTTCCCACCACTCCAAAGTCTAGAAAGGCAGATTCCCCCTGGGGTCCTGAACAGAGATCAATCGCCTGTAGTTCAAAGGTGAGAATCTCCAGGTCAAGTGAAAATTGATAATGAGGTATGTTTTTGAAATCTCAGTGGGACACTTACTCCAAGGTTATCTGGGGAAACTTGATTGAGACTAAATCAGACTGTTTTCAAAAAGAAAGATTCCTTGAGTGAACCATTTTTTTAGCATAATGTGAGTTGAGAACACTTAACTCTCCTGATATCATTTACTTTGAGTACAATACCTAAAGAGACCATTATAGACCTTAGAGATTAAGCCCAATGTAAGTTATTAAAATTGGAAACATTTTGGAAAATTCTTTTAAGGATACCTTAAAGAGTACATTTTTTTCAGTTGTCTTAGGTGCTACCTATAAAATAGAAGTGCATGCAGTTCCCATGGTTTCTGATATATAGGAAGCTATATTAATTCCTGGAAGCCATCTGGGAACTTAATCTGGGGACTCTAAGAAATGACTTCAGTTTAATTTTCTAGAAGTCATTCCACCACCAACAACAAGAAATCTTGTTTTTAGAGAAAATAGATCCACAAGCTGGGAAACAGATGCATGGTACCCCTAGGAGAGATGGAGAAGACCCCACCCATCCTGTCAGAAAGCACAGGAGTTGGGCTATTTAGTAATCAGTGGACCTTTATGTTACAAAGAAGTCACTTTGATGTTTTATCTAACTTGCATTCTGCTTGACCTATTTAAATCTTGCATATTCTAGTTTTGGGGGCCTTATTTACACTGACACCAGATAGTCACTATTCAGCAAAACTTAGGTTCACTTACAGATCAGAGAGTTTAACATTCAGTTGCCACTGATAAACTCCTCTTGCTTGGCTGACATCACTCAGAAAAGGCAAGAAGAAAGCATTGCTGTTTGTGGTCCAGTTATTATAAGCCAGGCAGTGTGTGTGAGTGTTTCACCTGCAGTATTCCACCTCTTCCTCACAGCAACCAGACAAAGAATTTCAGGCACTTTGAGGTTAGGTATTTTGCATAAGGTCACACTACCTGAGAAGTTCGGATGCATTCAACCCATTGCTATCTGATTCCAAATTGCAGGATTGATAATAAGTGGGCTTTACTCTAGTTAGTTCCAAATAAAAACACTTTAATATTGAGTTGAATGAATTTAAAATTACTCTTTTATACATAGCGACTTCATGTTAGGTCTTAACGTTTTCGAGGATCAAAGTCTGTCAGTCTGCTTTTTTTTTTTTTTTTTTTAATCTTGACCATATGTGATATTTCCTATTTCTCATAGTCCCTTTCCCTCTTATCCATGTGGGTGTCTATATCCTGCCACTAAACTTTGAGACCTTTCTGCGGAGGACCCATAACAAACTCCAGAGACAGTCAGTATCCTTGATATATCACTTTATACTGCACAAGTATTTCCTATCCCCTCACTCCCAATTCAGTGTTCCCAAGCAGGGCTATTTGGGTTTGTTTATTTATTTATTTATTTATTTATTTTTAATTTTATTTTTAATTTTTTAAAATTTACATCCAAATTAGTTAGCATATAGTGCAACAATGATTTCAGGAGTAGATTCCTTAGTGCCCCTTACCCATTTAGCCCATCCCCCCTCCCACAACCCCTCCAGTAACCTTCAGTTTGTTCTCCATATTTGTGAGTCTCTTCTGTTTTGTCCCCCTCCCTGTTTTTATATTATTTTTGTTTCCCTTCTCTTACGTTCACCTGTTTTGTCTCTTAAAGTTCTCATATGAGTGAAGTCATGTGATTTTTGTCTTTCTCTGACTAATTTCACTTAGCGTAATACCCTCCAGTTCTATCCACTCAGTTGCAGATAGCAAGATTTCACTCTTTTTGATTGCCAAGTAATACTCCATTGTATGTATATACACCACATCTTCTTTGCCCATTCATCCATCGATGGACATTTGGGCTCTTCCATACTTTGGCTATTGTTGATAGTGCTGCTATAAACATGGGGGTGCATGTGTCCCTTTGAAACAGCACACCTGTATCCCTTGGATAAATGCCTAGTAGTGCAATTGCTGGGTCGTAGGGTACTGCTATTTTTAGTTTTTTGAGGAACCTCCATACTGTTTTCCAGAGTGGCTGCACCAGCTTGCATTGCCACCAACAATGCAAAAGAGACCCTCTTTCTCCGCATCCTCGCCAACATCTGTTGTTGCCTGAGTTGTTAATGTTGGCCATTCAGACAGGTATAAGGTGGTATCTCATTGTGGTTTTGATTTGTATTTCCCTGATGATGAGTGATGTTGAGCATTTTTTCATGTGTCGGTTGACCATCTGGATGTCTTCTTTGGAGAAGTGTCTATTCATGTCTTTTGCCCTTTTCTTCACTGGATTATTTGTTTTTTGGGTGTGGAGTTTGATAATTTCTTTATAGATTTTGGATACTAACCCTTTATCTGATATGTCATTTGCAAATATCTTCTCCCATTCCATTGGTTGCCTTTTAGTTTTGCTGATTGTTTCCTTCTCCATGCAGGAGCTTTTTATTTTGATGAGGTCCCAGTAGATCATTTTTGCTTTTGTTTCTCTTGCCTCTGGAGATGTGTTGAGTAAGAATTTGCTGCAGGCAAGATCAAAGAGATTTTTGCCTGTTTTCTCCTCGAGGATTTTGATGGCTTCCTGTCTTACATTGAGGTCTTTCATCCATTTTGAGTTTATTTTTGTGTCTGGTGTAAGAAAGTGGTCCAGGTTCATTCTTCTGCACGTTGCTGTCCAGTTTTCCCATCACCACTTGCTGAAGAGACTGTCTTTATTCCATTGGATATTCTTTCCTGCTTTGTCAAAGATTAGTTAGCCATACGTTTGTGGGTCCATTTCTGAGTTCTCTCTTCTGTTCCACTGATCTGAGTGTCTGTTCTTGTGCCAGTACCATACTGTCTTGATGGTTACAGCTTTGTAGTATAGCTTGAAGTCTGGGATTGTGATGCCTCTTGCTTTGGTTTTCTTTTTCAAGATCGCTTTGGCTATTTGGGGTCTTTTCTGGTTCCATACAAATTTTAGGATTATTTGTTCTATCTCTGTGAAGAATGCTGGTGTTATTTTGATAGGGATTGCCTTGAATATGTAGATTGATTTGGGTAGTATCGACATTTTAACAATATTTTTTCTTCCTATCCAGGAGCATGGAATCTTTTTCCATTTTTTGGTGTCGTCTTCAATTTCTTTCATCAGCTTTCTATAGTTTTCAGGGTATAGATTTTTCACCTCTTTGGTTAGATTTATTCCTAGGTATTTTATGGTTTTTTGTGCAACTGTAAATGGGATTGATTCCTTGATTTCTCTTTCTGTCACTTCATTGTTGGTGTATAGGAATGCAACCGATTTCTGTGCATTGATTTTATATCCTGCAACTTTGCTGAATTCATGAATCAGTCTAGCAGTTTTTTTGGTGGAATCTTTTGAGTTTTCTATATAGAATATAACGTCATCTGCAAAGAGTGAAAGGCTGACCTCCTCCCAAGCAGGGCTATTTGTATCATTTACCCATTTGAAGGACTATCGTTTAATTACACAATAGAATTATCCATTGAGTTATAGATTTCAATTAGAAATCTCATATTTTTAGGATCTCTACAATCCAGAGAATACAATCTCTAGAAACATATGGGATATATAGAGACACATGGGATATTAACTATTACTTTTGTTTATTCAACATGCATCAGGAAGCAACCTACTGTGTGTCAGGTACTAGGTTAGATGCTTGGGTTCTTAGTACATGAAATAGGTGGTAGTCTTTACTCTTGGAGAAGTCAGCCAAGTGAATAGAAAGATAGTGAATACATGTGTTATAATATTGTCAGGGGCTGGAGAAGCAACAATAATGTACTCACAACCCCATTCCCTAATTCATGTTTTTTATTCTGTACTGGCAGATGTTAAAATTTACCATGAGTCACCTTCTAGGCTAACTGATATTTTTGTTTAGTGCTAAGTCCTATCCACATTAGTGAAGGAGTGGCTTGATGCAAATTTTGTTCCCAGCAAAGTGACTTCTACAATCTGAAGGGAAATTTTTCCTAGTTCTCACGGAATTTTGTTCTTCTCAAAATTGTCATATGGCCAAGAGTAGATGGTTATTTTGTCTGTTGGTTGAGGCAAACAGACTTCTATCTGATTAAATATGATCTCTGGGTTCTTTATAAGTCAAGGAGAATCACAGCCTCTTTGGGAAAGGCCTCAGGAAGATACAAAAGAAAATCTTGCAACTGTGGTAACTCAGTTCCAGGAAGCTGCAGAGGGTCATAGTCTGGCTTCATGCTCTCTGGTCTTACATATCCACTCAGTAGACTCTGGCCAGGGAGCATCCCAAACATAACAGGTGAGTTGTGAGAATAAACTCCACAATTTTATTGCTGAGAAATTTAGACAAGCCAGTCTCCAAGGGGTATGTCCAATCACTCCCTGTGTCTCGTCTCTAGGCTTTTATCTGCCTCCATAAAGACACTGATACCCTGAGAAGACTTCTTGGCCAACAGGTAGTATTTGGTAATTCAATTTACTTGAAGTGTGTATCTTGACTGATCTTGACTTTGTCACTCATCTTAACTTTGCAACATAACAATATGCACAATATATTGTTAAGGAAATGCCTAGACTCATCTATCACTCATTTTGTTTTGCATTTTATCCCTTAATTTCTGCATAATTAATAAAAAATAATTTAACATTATTTCCAGATAAGCAATAAAAGAGGTTATTATTGAAATAATTAACTAAAAATGAAATATACTCTTTTGTATTAATATGGTTTTGTAGGCTCCTTGGATCAGATAACAATAGGCAATCATCGCATACCATCTTCATAATTTCCCCATATCTAAGAACTCTTCTCTGTATTATTTATTTGATATTTGATTTAAATCTTTACTTAAGTAAACATCATGCTTTGGGAAGAAAGAGAGAAGGTAGGAAGAATTATGGCCTCATGGAGACTGGCAGGGCAGAGTGGAAATGCTAAAACCAGACAGAGAGAAGAGGGACTAAGCAGGTAATAATGACCCCAAGGGCTAAGAACAAGAGTGGGCAGGAATATGGTAAGGATGGGGAAGGAGGCAGGTATTGGCAGAACCTTGGCAACATGAATTCCCGCAATTCCATGAATTGAGAAAGAAAGACTAGATCCAGAGGTATGAATGGAATTTGGAGGGTAGGTGGTTAGGAGGTTTGGGGATTGATTTGGAAGAACTGGGGTAGTAGACTGAAGTTTGACTGACGCTGTGAACACCTGAGGAATGAGTGTTTAATGCTGGGAGAAGAGTGAAAAGAAGGTATTGATGGAAGTTGAGGAAATAGAAGTTAGTGGAAGCATCAGGATGGGAACCGAGTCAGTACCCTAAGGTTGGGTTGAAGAAAGAGGACCTGAGAGTGGAGTGTGAGAGCAGAGAACTGGGGAGCAGGGAGGTACCAGGAAGGCTAAGGAAGAGGATGCAGAAGGGTACAGAGTGAGTGCAAAGGGCAAGGTTGCACTAAGGAGGAACAGAAGCCAGAGTGTCTGTTGAAATGGGGAGGAGGCAGTTGTTTACCCTGGAGAAATGGACACAAGGATTAAATGTCCACCATTACAGTATGGTCTCCTGAGACTGCAGTGGTCCAGGTCAACGTCCATTGAGTTAAGAGGACATGTTCATGTACCACCCAAAGCTACTTTCAAAGAGTAGTTTGTGGTACAGGTGCCTCTGTGTGTGTGTGTGTGTGTGTGTGTGAAATGAATCATGTAGAGATGAAAAATATGACATCTGAAATGAAAAATACCCTGTGTGGGATTAAGAGGGAAAGATAAACTTGGAGTTAATTGCAATAGAAATCCAAACTGAAAAGCACAAAAAAGAAAACAGACTGAAAATATTAAAAGTCTCAAAGACCTGTGTAACAACATTAAAAAAAAAAAGCCTAACATACATGTAATTGGACTTGCAGGGGGAAAAAAAGTGGGAGATGCAGAAAAAATATTTGAGGAAATGATAGCTGAACATATTCTAAATTTGAGGAAAATACAAAGACACAGATCTATGAAGCTTAATAAACTCCAAACAAAATAAGTAAAAAGAAATCGACACTGAAGCACATCAATCAAACTGTCAAAAGTAAGTGATCAAGAAAAAAGCTACAACGCAACCAGAGGAAAAAAGATACTTTACCTATGGAGGAACAAAGAACCACAGCTGACTTCAAGTTTCTCATCAGTAACTAAACAAGGCAGAAAACAATGGAGCGACATCTTTAAAGTGCTGAGAGAGAAAAACAAAACTAGGTCTACTCAATAAAACATTCTGCAAAAATGAAGGCAAAATATCAGACAAACAAAAGCTGAGAAAATCTATTGTTAGCACATCTGCAATATAATCAATATGAAAGGAAATTCTTTTGGCAGCAGAAAGTGATATCAAATAAGAAGTTGGATATACATAAAGGAATAAGGAACACTAGGATTGATAAATATGTGAGTAAATGTAAAAGATATTTTTCCTCACTTCCACCTCTTTATAATTGACTATTTGAAGACAAATAATGTGTTGTGGAGGTTATAACATATGTAGAAGTAACATGTAACAAATCAAAACCACACTGAGATACCACCTCACGCCAGTCAGAGTGGTTAAAATGAACAAATCAGGAGACTATAGATGCTGGAGAGGATGTGGAGAAACGGGAACCCTCTTGCACTGTTGCTGGGAATGCAAACTGTGCAGCCACTCTGGAAAACAGTGTGGAGGTTCCTCAAAAAATTAAAAATAGATCTACCCTATGACCCAGCAATAGCACTGCTAGGAATTTACCCAAGGGATACAGGAGTGCTGATGCATAGGGGCACTTGTACCCCAATGTTTATAGCAGTACTTTCAACAATAGCCAAATTATGGAAAGAGCCTAAATATCCATCAACTGATGAATGGATAAAGAAATTGTGGTTTATATACACAACGGAATACTATGTGGCAATGAGAAAGAATGAAATATGGCCTTTTGTAGCAATGTGGATGGAACTGGAGAGTGTTATGCTAAATGAAATAAGTCAGGCAGAGAAAGAGGTATACCATATTTTTTCACTCATATGTGGATCCTGGGAAACTTAACAGAAGACCAGCAGGGAGGGGAAGGGAGGAAAAACAGTTACGGAGAGGGAAGGAGGCAAATCGTAAGAGACTCTTAAATACTGAGAACAAACTGAGGGTTGATGGGGGGTGGGGGGGACAGGTGAAAGTGGGTGATTGGCATTGAGGAGGGCACCTGTTGGGATAAGCGCTGGGTCTTGTATGGAGACCAATTTGACAATAAATTATACATAAAAAAATAAAAGTAAATAAACTTAAAAAAATGCCCCCCAAAACCCCACTCCCATGTATGGCAACAATTACACCACATGGGAGGAAGAAGATGGAACCATAGTATAATAAGACTCTTACACACCCGTGTTAAATGGTAGTATAATATTTGACCATGATAAGTTAAAGATGTACAATGTAAGCCCTAGAGCAACCACTAGAACAAAAGGCAAATAGTTATAGCAACTAAGCCAATAATGTATGAATGGAACCACAAAATATATTCAATTAATCCAAAAGAAGGCAAAAAAATGAGAAAAAAATAGAACAAAGAAGAGAGGAGATTAGTAGAAAATAAGTATCAGTATGGCAGGTTTACCCAGCTATATGGATACAGTGTAAATGGTATTCAGTGTAAATGGATTCAGTGTAAATGGTATAATGGTATATATAATGGTAAGTGGTATAAACACTATAATTACAATGTAGAGATTGTCTGATTGGATAAAAAAGCAAGACTCAACCATTTGCCACCCACAAGAAATCCAAGTTAGGTATAAAGACACACAGGTTAAAAGTAAAAGGATGAAAAATGACAATACCACACAAACACTAGTGAAAAGAAAAGTCGATTGGCTATATTAATAATAGGCAAAGTAGATTTAAGAACAAGCAATCTTATCAGAGGAAAAGAGGGCATTTCAAAATGATAAAGAGATTGATTCATCAAGAGATCATGCAACCACAAATGTGTATTCGCTCAATATCACAGCTGCAAATTATATGATGCAAAAACTGATAGAATAGAAAGGAAAAATAAATGAATCCTCAATTATAGTTGGAAACTTCAACAATCCTCTCTTGGTTATTGGTGAAACAAGAAGACAGAAAATCAACAAGGACTTAGAAGACATGAACAACTCTATGAAGCAAATTGACCTAATTAATATTTCAAATAAATATGGAGTATTCATAAATAAGGACCATAAAATGGGCCAAAACCAAGTCTCAAACTTAAAAGGATTGAAAGTATGTGAAATATATTCTTTAATTACAACTGAATTAAATTAGAAATACAGAAAAAGGGGCACCTAGGTGGCTCAGTCAGTTAGGCAGCTAACTCAGGCATCTCATGGTTCATGAGTTTGAGCCCTGCTTTGGGCTCACTGCTGTCAGTGCAGAGCCTGCTTTCGATCTTCTGTCCCTGTCTCTCTCTGCCCCTCCCTTTCTCTCTCTCTCAAAAATAAAGAAACATTAAAAAAAAAAAACAGATATGTGAAAATCCCTAAATATTTGGAAATTAAAGAACTTCTAAAGAACCCACACATCAGAAAACAAAGTGTAAGTGAATTTAGAAAATATTTGGAACTCAGAAAGCAAACCACAAAATAACGGAAAATATTTGGAAAATATATATCTGATTAAGAGCATTAGTGCAGAATATATAAAGAACATTCACAGTTCAATAAGAAGTCAGTCCTTCCCACTAAAGTTTGAACCCTTTGCCAAAGAAGATATACAAATGGCAGTTAGGGGTGCCTGGGTGGCTCAGTTGGTTAGGTGTCTGACTCTTGATTTTGGCTCCAGTCATGATCTCATCGTTTGTGAGTTTGATCCCCACATCAGGCTCTGCAGTAATAACATGGAACCTGCTTGGGATTCTCGCTCACTCTCTCTCTCTCTCTCTCTCAAAAACAAATAAGTAAACATTTTTTAAATGGCAATTAAATACATGAAAAGCTATTCAAAATTAATATTGGGGAAACACAAATAAAAACCACAGTGAGATTCTTGGCCTGCTGCTCTCTGGCTCCTGCTCTCTCCTTCTCTCTTCTGGGGCCCTGCCATCATGGGTCCCTGATCCCACTGGCTGCTCTCCACCCTCTTGCTGCTTCTCTCCAGGGTCCACACTGCACACCACAACACACTTGCCAACTTCACTTAGCCCCTGAGCTGCTGGGCACCTGGGTCTTCCAGGTGGGCCCTGACGGTTCCCTGCATGATGTCAGTTGCTTGGTTATGGGACCACCAGAAGGAAAAAGTAGTGGTGCACTTGAGAGTTTGGACATAGCATGGCTATGCTGGCCATTTCACCATTTACGATCAAGGCTTTGAGATGGTGTTAAATGATTACAAGTGATTTGCCTTTTTTTTAATTTTAGTTTAGAGAGAGAGAGAACATGAGTGGGGGAGAGGGACAGAGGGAGAGGGAGAGAGAGAGAGAGACAGAGAGAGAGAGAGAGAGAGAGAGAGAGAGAGAATCCCAAGCAGGCTCCATGCTCAGCTGGAACCCCACATGGGGCTCAATCCCATGACCCTGGGATCATGACCTGAGCTGAAATCAAGGGTGGACGCTCAACCAACTGAGCCACTCAGGTGCCCCAGTTTGCCTTTTTATAGTTATTGAATAGAGCATCTGTTGAGGGGCTCTTTTATTTTTATTTTTACTTTTATTTTTATTTTTATTTTTATTTTTGGAAGGTCTCTTTTTAAAAGACAGGCAAAAATAGACTTTGGGACTAAGAGAGAGGGCAGCACACAGCCATGGACCTGCCTACCTCTAAGAGCTAGACAAGGCCTCTAGCAGGCCTTTATATTCACGTTTTAATGCTGAAGAGTCCTGGTGACCAACCTCCAAGGCAGCTGCCCTCCTGAACATTTCCTTGGAAAGCAGCAACGGCCATTTCGAAATGGGAACAACCAGAGACTACACAGGAAAAAGAAAGAAAAACCTGGAAGTCCTAGGTGGCTTACCATTCAGCCTTTGAATAAAAGGAACAATATGCATCAAGTTTTTCTCTTTGGGATATTCAGTTGAAATGATTTTTCCAAACTGATTAAGATTTGAATTTTGTGTTTTATTTTGTTCATAGTGCAAATTTTATTCCCAGTTAAATTATCTTCCCTTGTGCCTTCTTTCTCTAATTACCGTGAGGAGTCCCAGCCCCTACTGTAAGGAGAAAATAATGCTTCAGGATATCTTGAGATGCACAGATATGTTATTGGTGGAGGGGGGATGGTTCTGTAGAGGACACATCCAGGGGAACAGGCTTCCTGACATAAGTCAAACTGCTAAAGGGTATCTTTACAGGTCATAGGCCTGCAGTACCCTGGCCAGAAAGATGGGATGATTAGTATATTTTTGTTTCTTTGTTTTTTTTATTAGGTACAGCTTTGTGCTCAGAACTCGACATACTTTCCTTACAAAAATCCTATGAAGTAGATATTACGGGCTTAATTTTACAGATAGAGAAAATTAGTCTCTTACAAATGCTTAAGATCACACAGCATCTAATTGTAAAATGACAAGAGCTAGTCTTTCAAGCCTAAGGACCTCCCTGGGGCTAAAGAGTGAAAGAAAAGCCATTTCACAAAGAAGTAATGGTACTTGGAGTGACATTTCAGTGGATTTTCTGGTGAATCCCAGTTCATAAGCATCATGGATGTTAGTTTAATGGGATGGAATATGCATTGCGTTGGCTCCTGTTGAAATTTTAGGAGAATTGGCTTAAAGTTTATGTTTCCTTACCAAATTAGGCTACTCCCTTTCTTTCCTAAACCAGGGTCCTTTGTTCAAGACAAAAACTTACCTTCTTTCCTTTTGTAGTCCTCCAAATTGGAAGGAAAGCTTTGTAAATTTCAAATTCAGTACAAAATAAGTACCCTTGCCAAGTTGACTTTTCTCAATTACACTGTTGTTCACACTGATTGCTTTCTTTTGGTTCCTTCCTACTAAACAATGTACTAGTTTCCTACCCAGTTGTCACAACTGATTAATATCAGCCTTGGTAAACTGAGAAGCTGTGGGGCCACACCCAGTCCAGATTTTCTGGGAGGGCTTCTCTCCTATAATTTTGCTTGAATGGAAGAATCTCTAGGTACCAGATTTTTGTCGTTATTTTATTGGTTCAGATACTTTTGTGTGACATCTGAGAGGCACTGGTCTGCTATTCTGGAAAAGTCATGACTTACAAAGGTGAAGTAGCAGTATACCTCATTACTTCCACCTGGATACTTTCTTCCATCCTACCCCTGGACTTGATAATTCATCACTCAGGATCTTGATGCCACTTCTGTTGAAACCCTCCCCAGCTCTCTCCATTACTAGGAGACATGCCATTGTTTTGGTTTGCACTGTGCTTTGCAGTCACCTCTGCTCAGGTAGTACTCTACTAACTGTTGTAATGGAGTGATCTGACAGCGTGTCTTCATCCGCTTCCAGACTGAAAAGTTGTACATCTCCCTGTGTATCTTCAGAACCTAATTACATAGAACTTTATGAGTGTTTGGGAAATTGACCACACTTCTCTTGTCTTTTCAAAGATTTTCCACAAGTAACATCAGCTTACAAAGAATTAATTCTATAGGATTCTAGAAGCACAAATCAGGATTGATGCTGTGTTTATATTTTTGGTTCTTTGCTCTAAAAAATACCAGGTTCCCTGTCTCCAGAGTTCTAAAAGATTGTGTATTTTCAAACTGATTTTCAGGATGTAAATACTGACAAAACAGCTAGTATGTATAAGAATGTTGTTAATATGGAGTTTAAAATCACCTCTATGGAAGTCTTTTTTTTTTCTTCTTATTTCTCTGAGCAACTTTGCATGTAAATGTTTCGATTATGGAAAAGAAGTCTTGGTGGGTACAAAATTGCAGATATTTTGTGTTAGGAGGCACCATAATACAGCACTGCTTAGGCATTCTCTGTCGTAATTGCTTATTTGTCTTCCCCTCAGGTCTTTAAGCTCTATGAGGGTGGGGATCAAGTTTGTATTACTAACCATTTTACTCCCTATGTATAGCATGGTACGTGATAAATAATAGGCCTTCAATAAATATTTGTAGATAGAAAACCCCACAATGAAATACCACTATACACATACCCACACACTAATGCCTAAACTTTAAATATGGACAATACCAAATGTAGACAAGGATATAGCGTAACTACAACATTTACCCATTGCTGGGGGCAATACAAGATGGTTCACACTCTTCGAAAAATTATTTGGAAATTTTGTATAAAGATAAATACAGCTTTATCATATGACTACATGATACCATTTGACCCAGAAGTCTTATTTGTAGTATTTACTCAGAAGAAATTGAAACATATGTCAAACAAGGATTTGTATTCAAATGTTCATAGCAGCTTTATTTGTAGTTGCCCCAAACTGAAAATAACCCAAATGTCCATCGATTGGCAAATAAGCAAATTGTGGTGTACCCATACGATGGAATATCACTCAACAATAAAAAGAAATAGCTTACCGGGGCACCTGGATGAATCACCCTGTTAGAGTTAAGCATTGGACTCTTGGTTTCGGCTCAGGTCGTGATCTCACGGTTCGTGAGTTGGAACCCCGCATCGGTCTCTGTGCTGACAGCACAGAGCCTGCCTGGGATTCTCTCTCTCTCCCTCTCTCTCTTCCCCTCCTCTGCTCTGTCTCTCAAAATAAATAAAAACTCAAAAAGATTTTTAAAAAGTAATAACTTACTGATACATGCAACAACATAATGAATTTCCAATGCATTATGGTAAATTCAAAAATTCATCCTCAAAAGACAACTACTATATGATTTAATTTATATGAAATTTTAGAAGAGGCAAAACTCTCATGAAAGAAAGGAGATCAGTGGGGTTCCCAGGAGCCAGGAACTATGGAGGCAAAGAGGTCAATGGTGAAGATGCACAGAGAAACTTCTTGGGATGATGAAATGTTCAATATTACAATTTTGGTGATGATAATACCACTGAATACATGTTTAAAAACATGTATCTAATAGTATACACAATTAGTGAATTTTGTTATGTATATTAAACTTTCATAAAGCTGATTTTTAAAAAATCATTTATAATTACCCCATCTAGGAAGAAACCCTGCAAATGCTCCCATTTTAGCATCTCATTTAAGTCTAGTAGCAGCATAGAGATCTGGAGTCTAGCTTCCTGGGGTAAATCCTGGTCAACCAGCTGGTAGCTGCTGGCTTTAGGCAAATTGCTTATTAATCCTAATATTTTTTAATCTACAAAGTATAGATAAAAATTGTACCCAGACACTTAAGGTCTTATTGAGGAATCAGTAGAATACTTAGCATAGTTCCTGAGACAAAGGAAGTACTCCAAATGTTAGTTATTTTTCATCCCTATAAAAATGAGACCACAGGACACATATGGTTCTGCATTTCCCATGCAGATCCTAAAGCATTTATTCTAAATTGTAGGATGTACCAACTTCATTATATCTTATTTCCTCAGTGTGTGTGTGTGTGTGTGTGTGTGTGTGTGATGTGTGAATTATACCTTATTGACTCCTTGTGGATTTTAAAGTATATTTAGTTTATGATGGGTAGAACTTCTTTTATTGTAGCTTTTAAATTTTTAATCTTATGAAAACCTGCTAAAAGTTAAAATTCTTTTACTCGATTCTTTTTTTTTCCCTCTTTCACCCTGTGGAGTATGTTTATTGACTACAGATGTTAAGCACTTCACTAAGGAATGGAAAGCAGCAAGATAGAATATGTACTTCACCTGAGTGGTTGCATAGAAACCAGCCATGTCTCTGAACCTTTAAGAACTCAAGTGGAAAGTATACTTAGAAATTTAAAGGACAGAATTGTAACATAAAGTTTGAATTGGAATGACTGCAAGATTGTTTCAGGATTTTAAGACTTCTGTCTAAAAGAAGTTAATAAAAAGCATATTGTGGTAAGTCCCTTATAATTATGATTTTGAACAAACCACTTTAAATTATGCTATCGCATGAACTGATAAGGAAAAAATGAATAGAAAGGTAACAGCCTTGCTGAAGCTCAGAGCCCAGGACAACAGCCTAAGGCAGTCGTGGGGGTGAAACTATGCTTGCCCCTGCAACCAAACCCCCAGAAAGAATTAGCTCAGAGACAGAACAGGAAAGAGTTTGTTTTCTAGTGATTTCAATATGCTACAGGAAATAGCCAAGATTGGAGCTGGAGACCATGAATGTAAGAGAAACCCAGAGAAATACCTCAGGGTTGTTGTTGTTGCTTTTGTTGTTGATCTTGGGCTTGGTCCTGGCATTGTTTTTGGAAGGTAATTAGGCTGCTTCTAAATTCAAGTGAAAAAGTAAGCAGCAAGAATATTTAGGGAAATTCCAACAGTACCTATGAGGATGGGCCTTTTCACTATATGCCATTAAAACCTGAAACAGGAGTCCTGGGCGTGAGTAGACGCAAGAATCAGTGGCACAGAATAGAAATTAAGAATAAAATGAGGGTGCTTGGGGTGGCTCAGTCGGTTAGGTGTAGGACTCTTGATTTCAGCTCAGGTCATGATCTCACAGTTTGTGGGTTCAAGCCCCGTGTTGGGCTCTGCTTTGGTGGCACAGAGCCTGCTTGGGATTCTCTCTCTCTCTCTCTCTCTCCCCCTCTCTCTCTCTCCCCCTCTCTCTCTCTGCCCTTCCTCCCCCTCAAAATAATAAATAAACCTAAAAAAATTAAATGAAAGAATAAAATGTAAAAGTATAGGGAAAACTTAAGAATACTGTCTCAAACGACAGAATATTTGATATTGAATCTTCTTAATGTCATTTATTCATTTAGCTTAGGTCAAAGATGGCACTTTGAAGTAGCGAAAAAAAATGACTTATTCAATTAATCAATGGCTTGGAGGCAAGTGGGTAGTCATTGCCAAGTTATCAACTCTTATCTCATAGCACATCAAAAGATGTTCCAGGTGGATCAAATGTTGAAAAGTAAAAATGAAACTGCAAATGTATTAGAAGAAGCCACTTGAGAATGTTCAAATAAATCAGATTGAGGATGGCCATCAACGTTTGATGCAAAACCCAGAAGAAAAAAGCATGAATAAACATGGCGCAGGGGCACCTGGGTGGCTCAGTCAGTTGAGCGTCCAACTCTTGATTTTGGCTCAGGTCATGATCCCAGAGTTGCGGCATCAAGCCCCAGGTGGGGCTCCACGCTGAGCATGGAGTCTGCTTAAGAATCTCTCTCTCTCCCTCTGCCCCTGCCCCCACCCTCTGCTCACAATCTCTCTCTCTCAAATATTAAACAAACAAACACAGTGCACCCAACTTCTAAAAAAAATTTTTTTTAATCTGCTAGGCCAAAAATCGGAGGAAGGCCTAAAGACAAACCACAAACCAAAGAAAATTATTTGCACTTCCTATCACAGACAAAGGGCAAATATTTCTGCTATATATAAAGGACTTCTAGGAAGCAGTAAGAAATAGATCAACAACCCTATAGAAAAATAGATCAAAAATATAAATAGTAAATAGAAAAGAATCAAATGTCAGTTAAACCTGTGGAAAAATGTTCTAATCGCTCAAAATAGGAGCATGCAAATTAAAGCTACATTGTCTACCTATCAGACTGGCAAAGATAACAAGATTATAAACTGCCATGGGGCGCCTGGGTGGCTTGGTCAGTTGAGCGTCTGACTTCAGCTCAGGTCATGATCTCACGGTCCATGAGTTCGAGCCCTGCGTCAGGCTCTGTGCTGACAGCTCAGAGCCTGGAGCCTGTTTCAGATTCTGTGTCTCCCTCTCTCTCTGCACCTCCCCTGTTCATGCTCTGTCTCTCTCTGTCTCAAAAATAAATAAACGTTAAAAAAAATTTAAAAAAATAAAATAAAAAAAAATAAACTGCCTTGATGAAAGTGTGAGCAAACATTCTCATACATTGCTGGAAGGAATGTAAATTGGTACAAGTTCTATATAATTCAATTTGGCAGTACTATTAAAATTAAAAAGCATATACTCTTTGATCCAGTAATTGCACTTCTAGGGGTTGATCCTATAGATATTCGCACATATGTAAAATAAGCATGGACCAGATTATCATTACAGTATTATCAGTATAAATAAAAAACTAGAATCAATCTAAAATAACTGGTTGGGTGAATTATGTAAATTATGATATATCTTTCCAACAATGTAATGCCAATGAAATAATAAACTTCTGTAAGAAAAAAGTATGTGCTGGTAAAAAAATTCCAAGGTCTCCAAAATATATTTTCTGGATAAATGAATACATCATTTAATGAAAAGGTGCCAATGATATGCATAGTATAATCTAGTTATACATTCATGTATTCATCAAATACACTTGAGCAGCTGCTATGTGTCAGGCATCACACTAGACACTTGGGATATGTCCATAAAATAGATGAAGATCTTAACTGTAGTGGAGCTTGCATTCTGTTAAAGGAGACAATCAGTAAATAACAAACATGAACATTATATAGTATATCAGACAATGGTAGGTTTTATGGGTGAAAGAGTAAAGCAAGGCATGGGAGATCCAGAGGGCTGGGGGTGAAGAAGAAGATAATGTGTACCACTAAAAATACCTTGGTCAGTCAGCTGTAGCAATTTCTTACTTGACATATCCCCAAAGGCAAGGGAATTAAAAGCAAAAATGAACTACTGGGACCTTATGAAGATAAAAAGCTTCTGCACAGCAAAGGAAACAACCAACAAAACTAAAAGGCAACCAACGGAATGGGAAAAGATATTCGCAAATGACATATTGGACAAAGGGCTAGTGTCCAAAATCTATAAAGAGCTCACCAAACTCCACACCCGAAAAACAAATAACCCAGTGAAGAAATGGGCAGAAAACATGAATAGACACTTCTCTAAAGAAGACATCCGGATGGCCAACAGCCACATGAAAAGATGCTCAACGTCGCTCCTCATCAGGGAAATACAAATCAAAACCACACTCAGATATCACCTCACGCCAGTCAGAGTGGCCAAAATGAACAAATTGGGAGACTATAGATGCTGGAGAGGATGTGGAGAAACAGGAATCCTCTTGCACTGTTGGTGGGAATGCAAACTGGTGCAGCCACTCTGGAAAACAGTGTGGAGGTTCCTCAAAAAATTAAAAATAGACCTACCCTATGACCCAGCAATAGCACTGCTAGGAATTTACCCAAGGGATACAGGAGTGCTGATGCATAGGGGTACTTGTACCCCAATATTTATAGCAGCACTCTCAACAATAGCCAAATTGTGGAAAGAGCCTAAATGTCCATCAACTGATGAATGGATAAAGAAATTGTAGTTTATATACACAATGGAGTACTACGTGGCAATGAGAAAGAATGAAATATGGCCTTTTGTAGCAACATGGATGGAACTGGAGAGTGTATGCTAAGTGAAATAAGCCATACAGAGAAAGACAGATACAATATGTTTTCACTCTTATGTGGATCCTGAGAAACTTAACAGAAACCCATGGGGGAGGGGAAGGAAAAAAAAAAAGAGGTTATAGTGGAAGAGAGCCAAAGCATAAGAGACTCTTAAAAACTGAGAACAAACTGAGGGTTGATGGGGGGTGGGAGGGAGGGGAGGGTGGGTGATGGGTATTGAGGAGGGCACCTTTTGGGATGAGCACTGGGTGTTGTATGGAAACCAATTTGACAATAAACTTCATATATTGAAAAAAAATAAAAATAAAAATACCTTGGTCAGGTTGAGCCTCTTTTTTTTTTTTAATGTTTATTAATTTATGTTGAGAGAAAGAGCAAGAATGGGGGAGGGGCAGAGAGAGGGGGAGAGAGAGAATCCCAAGCAGTCATCACATTCAGCCAGGCTCAACTCAAGGTTTGATCTCACCATCATGAAATCATGACCTGAGTTGAAAATGACCTAAGTTGAAATCAAGAGTTGGAGGGTTAACCAACTGAACCACCAAAGCACCCCTCAGGTTGGGCCTTCTAAGGCAAGAGTTGAACAAAGCCTTGATGGAATTTGTTTCCATCAAGTTTCTGAGAGAGGAGTTCCCAGCATGGGGGCTAGAGTAAAGGACCCGAGGGTGGGGATGTGTCTGCTGGTGTGGGAGCAGCAGAGAGGTGGGCCAGGCTGAGTTGAGGGATCTGGAAAGAGCAGTAGGAAGAAAGTGAGGAAGACAGTGGGAGACAGATCAAGGCAGGGCCATGTCAGGATGGTGACTTTTATTCTGAGGAATGAGGAGCCCTGTAGGGATCTGAGGCACTGAGTGACATTGTATGACCTCGAATTTAAAGGCCTTCATCCTGTGTTTTGTGGAGAATAGGCTGTGGGAGACAGCAATGGAAGCAGAGAGAGCCCTGGGAGGCCAGGGGAGGCAGGGACTTTCAGAAGACAGGCTGGTGTCCGTCACCTGGGTGACAAGAGAGGGGTGGTGAGCAGTGATCAGATTCTGGAAATGTTTTCATAGTAGCCAACAGACTTTTCTGATAGACTAGACATGGCATGTAAACAGGAGGGTCAAGGATGACTGAGCAACCTGAAGGCTGGGGGTGCCATGGACTGAAAGGGAAGTCGCTGATGGAACCTGTTTGGAGGAAAGATCGGGAATTCAGATTTTGAAAATGTTGACTCGGAAATATTTATTAGACATCCAAATGTCTGTCTAATCAATGTCATCTGTAGATGGTATTTAGAGACATGAATATGTTACTATTTGTATAAACAGAGAAAAAAAGGATATATATCCATTTGCTTGTATATGTATATAATATCTCTTTTCCAGACATATGCACAAAAGCTGGTCATTTTGGTTGCTTATTTAGGAGAGAAGTGAGTGTCTGGGGATCAAGAGTTGAATGGAGTCTTAGTTTTCATTGCATGTCACTTTAAACCTTTAATTTTGAACCATGTGAATATATCACATTAAGAAAATAATAACTATAACTCACATTATAAAACTGCTACATAACTGTTCCTGGAAGTTTTTTTCTTGTTGCTAATTTTTTGTTTGTTTTTAATTTTTTTAATGTTTATTTATTTTTGACAGAGAGAGAGAGAGGGAGAAGCAGAATCCAACGCAGGCTCCAGGCTCTGAGCTGTCAGCACAAGCCTGACATGGGGCTCGAACTCACAGACCGCGAGATCATGACCTGAGCCGAAGTCGGACCTCAACAGACTGAGCCACCCAGGCGCCCCTCTTGTTGCTAATTTTTTTAATGCTGAGAAAAGGATAAATTAGTTTCATGGAGGGCGCCTGGATGGCTCAGTCTGTTGAGGGTCCAACTCTTGATTTTGGCTCCAGTCATGATCTCACAGTTCACAAGATTGAGTCCCAAGTTGGGCTCTGTGCTAACAGTGCGGAGCCTGCTTGGGATTCTCCCTCTCTCCCTCTCTGTCTGCCCCTCCCCTACTCACACTCTCTCTGTTTCTCTCAAAATAAATAAATAAACTTAAAAAAATTAGTTTCATGGATTTCAAAGATATTTATTGAACATCTACTATATATAAGATACTAAAATTAAAAAAAATTATCAAGATGTGGTCTCTTCTTTAACACAATAATGTGTTAAATTTGAATGCAAATCTGTCTTCTGAAACTAATTAGTAGCAAAAGTTACACCTTATTAGGATTAACAAGCAGCTAATTTTATAAAGCCCAGCTTCTGTGCTTTTTGAATACAATAGAGTAAGTAGTTATCTATCGTAAGGCTATTCTGACTCTTGGAAAAAATTCAGAATTATTTTATGATCTAAAACTAAATGAAATAGCTGGAGATTAAAGTGATCAGACATAGAAAAAATATATATACCTGATTCATTCTTCTAATTCTTGCTCAATACTTTCTGGTTCCTGTGTGTTTGTTTTGTTTTATTTTAATACAGAAAAGTACAGAGAATCATATAAGAAGCACCTATATAGTCCACTACTCAGAATGAACAAATGTCAACATTTGGTCATTGTCTTAATCAGCTCAAGGTGCTATAACAAAATGCCACAGACTGGTAACTTAAACAACAAACATTTATTTCTCACAGTCATGAAGCCGGGAAATCCAGAATCAAGGCACCAGCAGATCCAGAGTGATGACAGTCTTGCAGATGACAGTCTGGTTCATTGTGTCCTCACACAGCAGGGAGCAGAGGGAGAAAGCAAAGTCAAGTCTGTGTGTGTGTTTAATAAGGGCACCAGTTGCATCCACAAGGGCTCCATCCTCATGACCCCACTACCTGCCAAAGGCCCCAGCCCCTAACATCACCTCACTGGGGATTAGAATCTCAACATATGAATTTGGAGGAACACATTCAGTCCATAGCATGGTCATGTTTGCTTTATATATTCTAATAACACACATAAAATAGCACAGATAAAATGTAGGTCTTCTGTTCTCTTTTCAGTTCCATTTTCTTCCCTCCTTAGAGATGGTCACTCTCCTGAGTGCACACCCTCCCAGTCTTCATTTTACTATACTTTTGTACTCAGAAATAAGAGATAAACTTTAAATAGATGCTCTTATTTTGAATACATTATTCTGACGCTTGCCTTTTTCACCTCACATTATGTTTTTGAGATCTATCCATGTTGATACGTGTCACCATTTTATTATCTAGAGAGAGGTAAAATCATAGCAATTTTTTAAAAGTTTATTTCATTTATTTTGAAAGAGAGAATGAGCAAGTGGGGGATAGGAGCAGAGGGAGCCTTGCAATCCTCCATCGACTTCATTGCTAAAACAGTAAGTGATGATATGGAGCACCTAGAAGGAATCGTTTAATGTTTTAACTCTCTGGCAAATTGCCTAAGATGAGTTTCTGAATTGCTTCAAATATATGGTTTTCGCCCCAAATGCCCCTCACTCTGTGATAAAACATAAACATGCACTTAGCTATTTACTTGTGCCAGGAGCTAGGCAAGAGTTGAGAGAGGGTCAGTTTTTGGGAGTCTGCAAATGAAGAGGAGAAAAAAGATCTCTGGCATGGCTTTTAATCAATAACCAATCCATCAGCTCTTATTCACAAACTGTGTTTCTAAAGAGTTAACCTATGATTCATCCCTTCAGGGAGACCTCGAACTCAACTTGTGGAATAGTATGAACACTTACCCCTCTTTCATCTCAAAGGATGGCATTAGGGTCCATTTGAGGGTCACTAGGAGTGCCATTGGGGACACAGGTTTCTGCAGAGGGAGAAGGTGATTGAGAAGACAGAAAAAGTGACAATGCTATTCTCCTCCATCATGGACACATCTGTACATATTCTTCCCCCCACCCCCATAATCCCAGGGCCAAGCCACCTCCCTTGCACCTCTCTGGTCCCTATTTTACCTACACTCAATTTTGTATTTCATTTATTTCTATTTAAACAAAAAAGCCCTGGGGCTCCTGGCTGGCTCAGTCAGTAGAGCATACAACGCTTGATCTCAGGGTAGTGAGTTCAAGCCACATGTTGGGTATAGAGCTTACTTAAAAAAACAAAACAAAACAAACAAACAAAAAACACCATAAACATAAAAAGCTTTATGACAGAAAAAAAGGGATTGTTTATAAAAAGTCATGAGGAGGGGCACCTGGCTGGTTCAGTCTAAGCGTCTGACCTCAGCTCAGATCATGATCTCATGGCTCCTGAGTTTGAGCCCCATGTGGGGCTCTGTGCTGACAGCTCAGAGCCTGGAGCCTGCTTAGGATTCTGTGTCCCCTCTCTCTCTGCCCCTCCCTCCCTCACACTCTGTCTCTCTCTCAAAAAAAAATTTTTTTAATTAATTAATTTAATTTAATTTAATTTATTTAAGAATAGGTTATATAAACCTTTAGAAGGAAACATGAAAAAGTCTGGGTGAAAATAAAGTTAAAACAAAAAATCTGGGTGTGGGGGGAAATTGCTGAACTTGAAAAGGGTAAAAAACAGTAGCTTTTAGAGGAAATGGCTTTTGATTTTACCCAAATTAATTCCTTATGTTGCTAAGAAATCTGAGCTGAAAATATACTGCATTCTCTTCCTGAGTAAGTGATATCCATCTCCCAAAGGACCATCTGTGGTCATTATGATGTCACCTTGGCAGAAACTTAAGGACATTAGTGGATCAGATGTCTTGAGTCTTAGTAAAACACCATTAACATTTTAAAATAAATGATTACATAACGGATTCCTACTTTCTTTGTAGAGGGGGCACTTCCAAAATATATCATCAAACATATTCTCTTTCAATTACAAATGGATTCAGATGTAATTTTTTCCACCATGTCAATGTCACACTTTATGACCCATCGCAGAAAAATAAATAAAATGGAGTGTTTTCTGGATTACTGGAATCTAAAAGTAAAGCCAGCCTTGAGGTCATGTTATCGTTTTGTAAAACCTAAAGCTGTCCTAAAGGTTAGCATCAGATTCAGAGTCATGTTTGCCTAGTCCTTATGTGATTGTAGTGTTTGAATAAGTGCCTATGGCAGATGTTTTTCATTTTTCCCAGAACTATGATTTTAGGTAGAAAAACACCTAGCAGTGGCATATCAAACATCATGTCAAAAATGCTAAGGTAAAATCTGGTACTCGATAAGGAAGGTGATTTGACTCCAAAATGTAATGAAAACCCTTAAAAATTGAATTGTTTTCATATCTTGTATAGAGAATTTAGGCTGGAGATGGTAGGTTTGGTCATTCATTAAGCGTTTGTGGAAAACCTATTATGTGCAATCATTGTGCTAAATTTGCAGGAATTAGAGATATATCAGACAGTAGTGGGAGATGATGGGTTTATAAATAATAATAATAACAACACAATGCCAGAGTGCTCCAGGGAAAGCATCAACAATGGGATGTAGGAGTTGTGAGAAATATAATGGTTTAGTCGTGATCAGGGCCTTGAAGGACTAGTTGAATCTCAATTGGCAGATTTGGTAAAAAGAAGTTAGGGTAATCTAAGCAGAGAGAAATTTATGAGGAAAGGCACAGTCAGGGAAATGTAAACAAAATGGTACATAAAGAGGGGTCAAGAGGAATGAAGCTGGAAAGAGAGGTCACAAGTAATCATGGAGGCCCTCCAATACCATGCTACAGAATTAGGAATTTGCTAGTTAAGTCAACACATGATCATGAACATCTTCAAAATGGATCAGAGAAAGATATCCACAGTAAGATCAGGAAATAAGGAGCTAAATCAACCAGGTGATACTCCAGATTCATGACTCAGGAAGCTCTTCAGTTAAGAGGAACTTTTCTATTTAGGAAGTAAAAAATAGGTAAAAGCTCTTTGCTGTCATTATTTGTTTTTGTAATTTGGAACATTGCTTTCTAATGGGGTGAGAAGACCTAAGGATTAACAAATTAAATCATGGAAAAGAGCTTTGCAAACAATAAAGTCTTTTATTTATTTATTTACCAGTTAAATTCCAGTATTGTCAACATCTAGTGTTATATTAGTTTTAGGTGTACAATATAGTGACTCAAAAATTCTATACATTACTCAGTGCTCATCATGATAAGTGTAATAGAGTCCTATTTATTTCTTTCATCTCAAGTAACATGAAACAATCATTTACATGAGTGGAAGAATAATATAACATTAAGGATATGGAAGAGAAGTATTTTATTGCATAAAAACTAATAATACTCTTGAGGATAAAGTAAGAGAGGAGGAGAAAGGACGGTGCGCAGGGAGGGAGATGGAGGAAGGGAACAGGGAAGACAGGAGCAAAAAGGAAGATGGGGAAGAAAGGAAGGCACATGGATACAAGTAGACCAGGTCCACAGAGAGAGACACGGGGTGGGTAGTGCTTAGGCACACAGCAGGCAAGAACTTCAGAACATCCCTCATTTGTTCACTTTCTCCTGACAACTTCTCTTCTTCCATCGCTGGCCCTGTCTCCAAGGTTCTGAGCTGGGCATTTCTCGCTCTTCTCCAAATCAGGAGAACCTAGGGGTTATATTTAGGTCATAGTTCACATGATAAGACTCTCAACAGCCTATGAACAGATAGCAATCTTAGGAATTGCCTACTTTTCAAAAGGCTCCATACATGTATAATTTTACTGCAAAGACATTTCACTTCTCGAAGCACCTTCATATCTACCATCTCCTTTGAGCTTCCAGTTATGTAGAACAAGCATTCTTACTCTCACTGTGCAGATAGAAGAGGAGAAATGGTTGTAAGGTCTTCCTGAGGAAGTGATATCCATTTACCAAAAGACCATCTGTGGCCATTATGATGTCACACTGGTAGAAACGATGATATGAGAGGATCAGATGTCTGGAGAGTGAGTAGAAACTATCTCAAGTCTTGATAAAAAGCAATAACATTTTAAAATCAATGATTATATAACCTATCCCTGTTTTTTCTTTGGGGGAAAGTACAGTTTATATAGTGTAAAGGGTATTAGGATAAGTCAAAAGATCTGAATTTTAATAGTAATAGTGATATTATTAGCTAATAAAAATAGCTACATTTAGTAAACGTTTATGCCAGACACTGTGCTAAACCCCTTATGTGTTATTTCCATTCCCCTCTACTGCAACTGTATGAGGTCAGCACTGTTTTTTGGTAAGTAATAGAGCTAAGGTGTAGGGAACTTAAGTAATTTTGCCAAGTGTTTTAGCTCAGGTTCTATATCACTCAAACTATTTATAACCTCTTTGGGTCTCTTATTTCCTTACAAATTACATTTGTAATTTCTAAGACGACTTGAAAAAGAATGAAGATATAGTTTGTTCATCAAAGGAAGACAGTCTGATACACAATGTCAGGGGTTGCTAATCTTTTTCTGTAAAGAACCAGATACGAAACATTTCCAGCTTTTCAGGCCATACCAGCTCTGTCACAACTCCTCAGCTCTGCCGATGTGGAGCAGAAGCTGTCATGACAACACCCAGGACAAGGATGGCTGGGTTCCAATCCAAGTTTATTATGGACCCTGACATCTGAATTTGGTGTAACTGTCACATGTCACAAAGTATTACTGTTCTTTGTTTTTTTCAAGTAGTTAACAATATAACAATTATTCTTAGTTTACAAGCCATACACAAACAGGCAAGGTGATTAATTTGGCCTGCAGGCCAGATTTACAGAACTTCACTTTGTGCAAAGATGTCACAGATATCTACGTGCACAGAAAAGTTTTCCTAGAAAACAGTTGCATCTACAAAACCGACATGATTGATAACATTATTTCTAAACGATCAGGAAGGAAATATTTTTCGAGTAGAAGAAACTATTTCATCTATTCTTAACAATAACCACTGCCTCTGCAGTGCCTTATACTTGTGATATGTGCCATGTTAGAAGGCATTGCTGGAGGGGCGCCTGAGTGGCTCGGTCGGTTAAGCGGCTGACTCTTGGTTTAGACTCAGGTCATGATCTCACCACTTGAGAGATCAAGTCCCAAGGTAGGCTCTGCACTGACAGCTTGGAGCCTGCTTGGGATTCTCTCTTTCTCCCTCTCTTTCTCTCTGCCCCTCGCATGTGCACATATACTCTCTCTCAAATTAAATAAATAATTTTTTTTTAAAGAAAGAATTGCTGGAACACATAAGAGCCTATATATCCTGGGATTGATGGGGTGGATTCACTAGAAGCTAAGACCAAATTGATCCCAAAACAAGCCCCAGAAAAAGGCTTCTAGGTAAAGAAAGCATTGTTGCTAAATTCAGAAAGAGTTGGTTTTTTTAAAATAAAAGCATTAAACAGGCATTTAATTAAATTAATGGATAGCTTTTTGAGCATCTCTAATTATGAGTCTCATTCTCCTCAAGGTAGTCAGGCTCCTGGCAGCAGCAGACAAACAGGTTTGGAGGCAGTGTCAGTAGAAGTGATCGTGAATATACTGTCCTCAATGACTTTATCTCCATACATAGTCTCCTTGATGATCTCCCAGTCATTAGCACCTCAGATTACAGTATCTGGAAACAAAAATGCCCATCAGCACCCTCTAATCCATGCCCATGCAGGCTCCTGTGCACATGCACATGTTTTGGGAGATGAGCTCTTGGCTGGAGTTCATTCATTGTATTGGCTTCATTAATCTCTTGGGCATTCTGGTATGAGAATTCTTTTCATCTTTTGATACCCTGGCCAACGGCATTGGTTTGTGGCCATCTACTACTGTACCTGTAAATATATTATAAAGGCATGAGATTTAGGATGTCCTATTAGCCTTAAAAACAGGTCTCATTCCTGGAGGGAGTGGCTAACGGGAAGGTATCTCCCCAAGAAAGCGTTCAATGCCAGGGTCTGTCATCTGTGGAAGAAGCAGGAAACAGGAATCTGAATTCTGTCTCATCCCACAGAAGGGTCTTATTTTTCCTGGACCAAGCCCTCTAACGGCCTCATGACTTTGAAGAGGAAGCGTGCCAGGTGAGTGCTCTTGTGGGGTAAACACAAGAATGGAGCCTCAGCAGGAAGGAAGGTCAAGCGTACATTTTGTTCAAGCAGGCCACATCTTTTTAATTTTTTTAAGTCTATTTATTTATTTTGAGAGAGAGAGAGAGAGAGAGAGAGAGAGAGAGAGTGAGGATGAGCTGGGGAGTGGCAGAGAGAGAGGGGACCAAGGATCCAAAGCAGGCTCTTTGCCCACAACAGAGAGGGGCTTGAACTCACAAACATGAGATTGTTACCTCAGCTGAAGTTGGATGCTCAACTGACTGAGCCACGAAGGCGCCCTCAGCAGGGCACATCTTATAAGCAGATTATGGTACTCTTTGTTAGGCTCTTTCTTTATTTGTTTTATTACCCTGGACTTTGGCAAATTCTGAATGTTCCAGACTTTAAGACTGCTGTGAGTTTTAAATTTTTTTTCAACGTTTATTTATTTTTGGGACAGAGAGAGACAGAGCATGAACGGGGGAGGGGCAGAGAGAGAGGGAGACACAGAATCGGAAACAGGCTCCAGGCTCTGAGCCATCAGCCCAGAGCCTGACGCAGGGCTCGAACTCCCGGACCGCGAGATCGTGACCTGGCTGAAGTCGGAGGCTTAACCGACTGCGCCACCCAGGCGCCCCCAGATTGCTGTGAGTTTTAAAAGCAAACGTGTCAAAGCCAAGGTGTTAAAAGGGGAGCAGTGCCCCCCTGAGGCCAGCTCATGGTGGCAGCAGTAACCAGTGAGGTCCCCAAGGGACTGTGCAATGCATCTGTGGAGACTCACCCTCTTGTACCACTCCTGCAAGATTGGGAATTGGTATAAGATGGGGAAGGTCATCTTCATTTTATAGCCTTCAAAATTTCTAAACTCTTTTGTAGAGAAGCATTCTTATGTAGTAAGTATGAGATGATAGCATGTAGATGAGGCATAGGCTGGAGTCTGTGTGACCTCAAGCAAGTTATTCTACCTCTCTGTGCTTCAGTTTCCTCAATGGCCAAATATGTATAAGCATACCTTTCTGAAATGACTTATTCAAAGGATTCAATAAGTTAGTATATAAACATACCTACCACGGTGCCTGGCTCATAGTACATCCTCAGTACAAGTTTCCTGGTATTACTGTAGTATCTCTTTTTTTATCTGCCTGATTAAATGGGACAAAATGATCTTCTTCTCTCAGTCTTCTGACTTACTGTAAAATTAGTAAACTGTGGTAAAGCTGTGGACATCAGCCCCTAAGATCCTAGGGCCAGGCCAGGCACCGCGAAAACTCCTGAAGAATTTTACAACACGGTTCTTGTTCTCTGGGTGCTTATAAGCAAATGGGAAAGGCTGATGTGTGAGTTTAATGGTGGCCACATGGTGTGATAGCCTTGATGGTGTCGGACAGGGGTCTTTTTAGCCTCGCTCGGGCTCAATTTCCTCTTCTGCAAAATGGGGATTATAATAGTAACTACCTCATAGGGTTGTTACGAGAACTGAACAGGTTAATACAAGTGAAGTGCATACAACAGTGCGGATGTGTGGTAGATGCTGGCTGTCAGCATATGTTACCATGAAGCGGTGCGTGGACGATGATGTGCCAACTGGTACAGCAGAGGTCCAAGGAGAGGTCGTTGTATGCTAGAGCAATGACAGAGTCTTCATGAATGCAATAAGGCTTGAACTGAGGATGTGGGTTGGGTGGGACTGGGACAGGCAAAGACAAGTTGAGGAAGGAATAATATTACCAAAAACACGAAGAAGGAAATTGACAGGGACGTTTGTGATTACAGACTGCCGTATTAATTCCTGCATGACAGAACCCTCTTTGAGAATTGCAGTATGTAATAAATGTATTTAAGTGAATATCTTATGACTTGCAAAATGAATATTCAGAAGAAATGAATATCTTCTGACTTGCAAAACAGATTGGGTACTCTGAGTTACTTCTCTCTAAAAGTGATTTATGTCAATTTCTCGGATTCTACAGAATTCTATAGAATTGTTGGTCTGGAACTAGCTTATGCAGTTATGTAGTTGCGGGGAGAAGTGGAAGAATTTGTAGCTGTAGGATCCTGTTTTGACAGTAGATGGCTCCCTTACATATAGGTAAGAAAAGTGGCATGATGGTCTACATAGGAATCCTTTCCATCATTTGTGTGGTTATCATTTGTGTGGTATATCATTGAGGCTGAATTTGGAAGTAATCCTTCTCAGTGTTTTTTTTTTTTTTTGTATGAAAGATGATATTAAAGCAGCAGGAGGAGCTTCCTTCTTAGGAGCTCTGCTTACCTCTGAGGATAACAACCTGATTATTATTCTTTCTGGGAATGAAGAGTCACACACTTGGCAATACTTATTCCCTTAATTCTCTCATAGAGGTTGTTGTTCAGCCTCCATAGTACCTCACTTATACATGCTGTAGACAGCACAAATTTGGTCTTCCAGCCATTCCAACGTGTTTTAGTGATAACACTGATCACACACCAGGAAATTTTCATTTCACCGTTTCTCGACATTTAGACTCCACAAACCTCAGCTTCGTCTCACTCAGTATCAGAAGTAATAGCACTACTCTCTCCTTCCACCACGTGGGTCTTGGTAAACACACTTGGTAAACTCAGCCCCATCTGGTCAGCTTGGCACATTTTCCCATACTATTTCTCCACGTCAGTTTGACCTTTGCTATTGTCTTTTGCTTGGCGTACTGCTGGGGGAAGTACACAAATGGAGCAAATCTGGGTCATTGCAGATTTAAAATAACAGGATTACAGTGTTGGGAGCTTACTTAGGGCTCCCCTTTTTTGTGGCTTTCTAAAATGAGGAAACAAGAAAGGTTACCTGGTCCATCAGTTCCACCTTTGCCTCCGCAGGCCAGTCTTAGGTCTCCCTTCCCTGCACATACCCTATCGACTCTCTTATTTATTCCATGAGCTGCACCCAGAATGTTTTATATAGGATAGACTGGGGCAGCAACATACTGGAAGGAGCTGAGGACTTGTCTAGAAGCTATATTCACATAGCACACTCCTCTTTCTACTTAGATGTGTTTATTAAGGAAGTAAGATGAATCTAACGCTCTTGTCTCTAAGCCACCCCTTGTTTCCACTACTGTACTGTGCTCCTTGGCCTCCCTGCCCAACATGGTAATTGTCAAGTTTGTTTCAATGAGGGATGGAGAATATGAGGCTGGAGTGTTGTGGAGCAGAGTATTTCCTCACCACGGCACTCTCTGTTCTCACCCTCTCAGTCTTTTCAACCCTTAACCTTTACTGAATCATAAAACTCTTTGAGGATCTGATAAAACCATGACCCCTCTCTCCAAAAAAAAAATGCCCACGTACACAGCAGTTTGAATATAGTATCAGGTCCATACAGCCTTAGAAGTTCCCTATGCACCTCTGATTAAAACTGTCTTAGAAAAAGAGATATTTTTTTCCTTCAGAAACAAAAACAAACAAACAAAAAAACAAAAAACCAAAATGGGGCACCTGGGGGGCTCAGTCGGTTAAGCATCCAACTTTGGCTCAGGTCATGATCTCACGGTCTGTGAGTTTGAGCCCCTCGTCGGGCTCTGTGCTGACAGCTCAGAGCCTGGAGCCTGTTTCAGATTCTGTTGTCTCCCTCTCTCTCTGCCCCTCCCCCGCTCATGCTCTGTCTCTCTCTCTGTGTCAAAAATAAATAAACATTTAAAAAAAAATAAAAACAAACAAAAACAAGCAAAAACACCTAACCATTCTACCTGCTGTATCACATTCTTTCTTTATGATGTTTTCTTTTCTTTTTTTTTAACATTTTTTTTAATGTTTTATTTATTTTTGAGACAGAGAGAGAGACAGAGGATGAGCAGGGGAGGGGCAGAGAGAGAGCGAGACACAGAATCCGAAGCAGGATCCAGGCCCCCAACTGTCAGCACAGGGCCAGACGCAGCTCGAACTCACGAACCGTGAGACCATGACCTGAGCTGAAGTCGGACACTCAACCGACTGAGCCACCCAGGCGCCCCTGATGTTTTCTTTTCTTACGATAATTGTTAGCACAGGATCTTCCAAGGCTTTCTGTATCTTAAATAACCGGATGATCACAAGGACCATTTGGTCAGTAGGCACTGTTGTACAGATTAGAAAAGTAAGACCCACAGAGTTCAAGTAACTTTTCCAAGTTCATGTCCAAAGCCTTAATCACTCCACTCTATTTATGTGTTTCTTTTCTAGCATATTCAGCTTGTAGGTTTAAATGAGCAGATGCTATCCAAAAAGTCCATGTATTAATTTCCTAGGGCTGCGGTAATAAATTCACATGAACTGAGTAACTTAAAACAACAGAAATTTATTCTGTCACAGCTTTTAGAGCTCAGAAGTCTAAAGTAAAGGTATCATCAGGCCCCACTACCTCTGGAAGCTTTAGGAGAAAACCTGTTCCTTGACTGTTCCATCTTCTGGAGATTGCTGGCATCCCTTGGCTTGTAGCTACATCTCTCTGTGCTCCCTCTTCACATTGCTTTCTCCTTATTGTGTCTGTGTTCTCTTCCTTTGCCTCTCTCTCTCTTTTTTTTTTCAACGTTTATTTATTTTTGGGACAGAGAGAGACAGAGCATGAACGGGGGAGGGGCAGAGAGAGAGGGAGACACAGAATCGGAAACAGGCTCCAGGCTCTGAGCCATCAGCCCAGAGCCTGACTCGGGGCTCGAACTCCCGGACCGCGAGATCGTGACCTGGCTGAAGTCGGACGCTTAACCGACTGCGCCACCCAGGCGCCCCTCTTTGCCTCTCTCTTATAAGGATACTTGGAATGGTGTTTAGGGCCCACCTGGATAATCCAGGAGAATCTCCTCACTCACTCCTCACTCAGGGTCCTTAACTTAATTACATCTGCAAAGACTCTTTTTCCAAATAAGATAACATTGATAGGTTCCAGGGCGAAAAGGCCAAGACTGGATGATAACATATGTAAACAGTTTTTAACTGGGTGAATGACAGCACCTCAAGAACACACATAATAGATTAATTTCAGCCTTGAGAGAGGTTTCCAGAGCAGTGTTTCTCAACTGTGGCTACACACTATAACCACTTGGGCATCTTGGAGAAATACCAGTGGAACCTATAACAGACCAGTTGATTCAGAATCTTTGGGAGTGGGGCTTGAACATCAGTACTTTTCCAATGGCCCTCAAATTAATAAAAGATATGCAAAACATATGCACAGGAAACTATAAAATATTATTGAGAAAAATTAAAGAACTAAGTACATAGAAAAATATACCATGCTCATGCATTGAAAGACCCAATATTATAAAGAAGTTAAAGATTAATTTAAAGATTCTAGTTGATCTATGGAAACCAAAAAATATCTAACCAGTATTTTTGTGAAAATTAACAAAATTACACTAAGTTTTATATGGAAGGGCAAAGAGCTAAAAATAACCAATATAATCTTAAAGAAGAACAATGGTTATTTTGTTCTTAGCAATATTTATTACAGAGCTACAATAATTAATACAATATGGTATTGTGGCAAGGATGGATAAAAGACTAGAATACAGGTCCATAACAGCACATTTACACCTACTGACTTGTGGTAAAGGAGACACTGCAATATGATGAAGAGGAATGATCTTTTTAAATAAATGGTGTAAGACCAACTGGGTATCCATATGGGGTGGGGGTGGGGGTAGGGAAGAATATTTGCTTCTACTTTACACCAATGACCAAAATCAGTTCACAGTATAGCAGAGATCTAAATGAGAAAGGCAAAAGAGTAAAGCTTCTAAAATGCAACTTAGAATATCTTCACAACTTTGGTGGTAGGTAAGCTTTTCTTTTTTTTTTTTTAATTTTTTTTTAACTTTTATTTATTTTTGAGACAGAGAGAGACAGAGCATGAACGGGGAGGGTCAGAGAGAGAGGGAGACACAGAATCGGAAGCAGGCTCCAGGCTCTGAGCCATCAGTCCAGAGCCCCGCGCGGGGCTCGAACTCACGCACCGCGAGATCGTGACCTGAGCTGAAGTTGGACGCTTAACCGACTGAACCACCCAGGCTCCCCGGTAAGCTCTTCTTAAATAGAACATAAAATGTACTAACTGTAGAGAAAAAGATTGATAAATTAACCTCATTAAACTTAAATGTTTTGAAATTGACTGTTGTACCTGCTACCAACTTCTTATGATAGATTTTTCAGTTCATATTCTATTTTTATTTTCCAAATTCCTCACCCTCCTCTGCCTTCTCTCTTTCAGACTTTGTTCTCATCACAAAGATCCTACCTTGATCCTACCTTTTCTCATAATTTATTCTTCATGTCCTTGTTTGGGGAATTTCTGTAATGTTAAAGAGTTTCTAATCTGTTCTTCTAAGCCAAATAACTTTGTTATTACCACATTAAAAATTTGGATTTACTAGTGACAAGAAAATTGTGGTATATCCATACAATGAAATATTAGTCAGTAAGAAGTGGGAATGAACTATTGATGTACACAATGACATGGATGAATCTCAAAACAATTATGCTATCTGAAAAAAAATAGAAAAACAAAAAATACATATTGTATGATTCCATTTATATAAACATCTAGAAAATGCAAACTAATCTATTGAGACAGAAAGCAGATAAATGGTTGCCTGGGATTGAAGCATAAGGGAGGAATGAGAGGGAGATTACACTGAGACAGGAGGGAACTTTGGGCAGAGGGGCTGGTGATATGTTCATTATCTTGATTGTGCTTATGGTTACCTGGTTACATGCAATTTATTGTACCAGAAGTCTTCAGCAATTCTAATATTGGTTAAAAAATTATAAGTGTCAATAAATTATGACATTTTTGGTATTTTAAGTCATGTTTATTACTCCGTCAACAACATAGCTGATCTATTTTTTTAAAGTGTCTAATACACAAGTGTATCGTTCTCCATTAGAATCAAAGACAGAATTTGTATATAATGCTAAAAAGATGGGGAATTCCTTGCTGGATATGGTATTTTTCTATTAGTTACTTTTTCAAAGTGTGTGTCTCTGGACCACTTGAACTAGAATAGCCTGGAGTGTTTGTCAAAATGCAAATTCCCATACCATGAATAGCAGGGAGCTTCCTTAACCAAAAAAAAAAAAAAAAAAAAGGCGGGGGGGGTATTTATTTTTAGCAAATACTATAATTAATGTGATAATAGAAGCATTTCTCTGATGGAGAATGATGGAGCTCAGTATTACCAATACTACACTTCAACATCTAACCAGAAGGCCAAATTAGAATAGTAAAAGATGAAAAGACAAGAAAGTAATGGAATAACTGATGGTACCTTACTTTCAGACTTACTACAAGCCTATAGTAAACAAGACAGTGTGGTATTGGTCAAAGAATAGACAGATCAATGGAATAGAATAGAGATACCAGCAATATTGATCCGTACAAATGTAGTCAGCTGATCTTTGACCAAAGGAGCAAGTACAATTCAAAGGAGAAAGGATAATCTTTTCCACAAATGTGCTGGAATGACTGGACATCCAGAAACATAAAAACAAGCCAACAAATACAAACTTTAAACCTGTCACAAAAATTAACTCAAAATGGATCATAGCCCTAACTGTACAAAACTGTAAGACCTCCTTGAGGATAACATAGGAAAAAAAAAAAAAACAATCTGCGTGCCCTTGGGTTTGGCAATCACTTTCTAAATAAAAAATCAAAAGCACAATCCATGAAAGAAAAAATTGGTAAGTTGGACTTAATTAAAATTAAGAACTCTATTCTGCAAAAGAGCTGATTAAGAGCATGAAAAGACAACCATAGACTGGGACAGGCTTTGCAAAACACATATCTGATAAAAAACAACAACAACAACAACTATTTCTCAAAATATACAAAGAGTTCTTGAAACTCAACAGCAAGAAAACAAACAACTTGATTTTTATTTAAAATTTATTTATTTTTGATAGAGAGCGTGCATGAGAGGGAGAGGGGCAGAGAGAGGGAGGGAAAAAGAGAATCCCAAGCAGGCTCTAAGCTGTCAGTGCAGAGCCCAACTTGGTGCTTGATCTCACGAACTGAGAGATCATGACTTGAGGCAAAACCAAGAGTCAGATGCTTAACTGAGCCACCCAGGTGTCCCAAACAACTCAATTTTTTAAATGGACACAAAATATGAATAGACACCCCACAAAAACAGATATCCAGATAACAAACAACATTTGAAAAGATGTTTAACATATAGTCATTAAGGAGTTGCAAAACTAAAGCAGTGAGATACTATTACACACATTTTAGAATGGGGAACATCCAACATATTGACAATATCAAGTGCATGTGAAAATGTGGAGCACATGGAACTCTCATTCATTGCTGGTGAGAATGCAAAATGGTACAGCAACCTTGGAAGATAGTATGGTAGGTGTTTTTTTGAAAATTAAACATAGTCTTATGAGTCCGTAATTTCACTCTTTAGTATTTACCTAAAGGAGTGGAAATTCTTTTTTTTTTTTCTTCAAATTTTTAGTTAAATTCTAGTTAGTTAACATACAATGCAATATTGGTTTCAGGAGTAGAATTCAGTGATTCCTCACTTAAATAAAATACCCAGTGCTCATCAGAACAAGTGCCCTCCTTAATGCCCATCACCCATCTAGCCCATTCCCCAACCACTTCTCTCCATCAACCCTCAGTGTGTTTTCTGTCTGAGTCTTTTATGATTTATTTCCCTCTCAGTCTTTTCCCCCCCACTTCGCATATGTTCATCTCTTTTGTTTCTTAAATTCCACATATAAGTGAAATTATATGGTAGTCTTTCTCTGACTTATTTCACTTAGTGTAAGTAATCCCTTTTGAGTTAATTCTAGCTCCATCCATTCATGGCAAATGGCAAGATTTCACTCTTTTTGATGGCTGAATAATATTCCACTATGTATATATACCACATATTCTTTATTCATCAGTCAATGGACATTTCGGCTCTTTCTATAGTTTTGTTATTGTTGATAATGCTGCCATCAACGTTGGGATGCACATACCCCTTCACATCTGTATTTTTGTGTCCTTTGGGTAAATACATAATAGTGCAATTGCTGGTTCATAGGGTGGTTCTATTTTTAGTTTCTTAAGGAACCTCCATACTGTTCTTCAGAGTGGCTGTACCAGTTTGTATTCCCACCAACAGTGCAGGAGGAAACTGTTTTATATCTTCATGGTCAAATGCAGTAGCCACTAGCCACATGTGGTAGGGAAACTGAGGAATTGAATTTTAAATTTCATCTAATTTTAACTAATTTAAATGTAAACAGATCATATGGCTGGTGGCTACCATTCTGGACAGTGCAGGTCTAATGATGAAGAGGCCAGATCAAGAAGGAACTTGCATCCCATGCAAGGGGAACTGGATTTTCTCCTGTAGGTAATGAGAAGTCTCCAAACGGCTGTACATAGGGAATTATACGATCAGCTTTGCCTTTGGGAGTGGAGCAGGCTGGAAGCAAAGGAAACATGTAAGAGATTCCAGTAATGGACCTCAGAACATGGTAGTTAGGGAAGGGAATGGCTATGAGACACGCTAAAAAGGTAGGATATATAGGCTTAGTGATGGATCTGAGTGTGAAAGATTAGGGAGGGAGAGAAGCAGGGTTACCCAAAGCAGGTTTGGGGCTGCTTAAATTACTGGGCCTGTTAATAAATTAAAGGCAATTCATCCCAATAAAGAATGAAGAGAGTGGGACTGGTTTGGAGAGAAGATTGGTGTTAGAGATAATGAGCTTGGAGTGGAGTGAGAAATCCAGGCGATACATTATCCCTTGCAGTGTGTCAGGAGGACCTGGCAATCCAGCCTACCCCATCAGAGGGACAATTGAAAGGAAATAATTTGATGGGTCTTTGGCCTTTATTTGGTCATAAGAAGACAGCTGCTGAAAGTGGAATGTAGCTCTTTTATAATTTCAGCAAACCTGGAATGGGAGCCAAAAAAAATCCCTCCTCACAAAAATGAGGACTTATGGGCTACAGAGCAAGGTGAGCTCCTTGATAACTGAGAAAATATTCTTCCTTTAATAAAGGTTTAGACTGTACCAAATTAAAGTTCACCTTTGGGAGTCATGCCATAGTTCTCCCCATTGTGGGAAGAAATAACAAAGATGAAATTCAATCTGGAACCAAATCCCCACCCCCACACCCCATGCCTACCTCTAACACCTGGTCTCCTAAGAAGTCTTGTAAGCCTAGGGGTTAGTTAACTCAGCCCCCACCTTCTGAAGCCCAGGTACCACTAGAAACTGTTCAGCTCTAGTTTGAAGCATGGAAGGAAGGGGAGAAGACTGAGGGCAGTCTCTTCTTGGGGCTGTGTAAAGGGGTGCTTGGGGATAAGTAGGGCATCCTGAATCAGGAGAGCCAAGGTAGAGTCAGAAGTTCTTCTGGAGACCTATAAATGCTTTCTCCTTTCCCTCTAAAATTGTTATTTCCTTCTGAAATTTATCCAACCCTCCAGTAAAGACGTTAAAGACTTCCAAAATTTCTCTTTTTTTCATTCACCCACACCTATACTCACCTTCTTTATCCAAATAATCTGGTGTGACTATTTCATACCAGGCTCTGTTCTTAGGTCCACAAAACATGTTCCCTGCCTTCAAGGAGCCTATGGTCTAGTAGAAGAGACAGACAAGAAAATAGCCTTCCCTAGAGTACTGACAGCTCTGTCAAATGTAAGTACTGTGGGGAAGGGGAATGGGGAGTGATTGCTTAATGGGTATGGAACTTTCTTTGGGGAGTGGTGAAAATGTTTTGGAATTAGATAGATGTTAAGGTTTAGGACCCTAAACCTAATATTGTCAGGCCACAGAAAGCTTCAAAATAGACATGACTTCTGGAAACACGGAGAAATTAGCCAGGTGAAGAGGGAAAAGGGACATCATCTAGAGGGAGTAACCTATATGCAAGGGAGGCCAGTGAGTAATCCAACATGGTCGGAAAATGGAAAGAGTGTTCTGTGAGGAGGAGGGAGGCAGTTGCAAGAGCTGAGGTTGGATGGGTGGAGCTGAGATCACATCATGAAGGCCCTTACATGCCATGCCTAGGAGGTTGGACTTCACCCCAAAGCCACTCAGAAGCCTTCATGAGATTTTAAGCAGGAGAATGACACAATAAGATTTATATTTTTAAAATATCATTTTAGTATAGGCAAAGATTTGGAGGGTATAACACCGAAGTCAGGGAGCTCAGTTAGCTGGCTGCTGCAGTAATCCAGACAAGAAAAGATAATTGCTTCAGTTAATTCAAGAGAAGTGGGAATGGAGAGAACTGAATGGATTTGACAGACATTAATGAAGACTTGGTTATAAGTTAAAGATTGGGGAAATGGGTGTGGGAGTGGGTGGGTAAAGACAGGAAGACACTCGCAGTAATATTGTCCACATACACAAAATGGATAAGTAGGGCATATCAGAGTTCATCACGGGGGACTCCCAAGGAATGCTACCCATCTCCAGACTTAGACTTGAGAATCTTGGCCACAGAGCCTATAATAGCAAAGGTTGTTGTGCTTGGATCTTGTTTTCCTGATGAGGATTATAAAGGAAAAATAATTTTAAGAAAGAACCACTACTGCCTTCACTTTTTTTTAGAGGTTTCAATTTCATGATAATAGAATTCACGGGTTTAATTTGTTTCATTTTGTGTTTTTATAATTTTGATTCATCCATAATACATGAAAGAGCAGGACCCCATGCTCGGTTATCTGCAGTAAAAGTTTCAATTTCCCCCTGATTTGTGAAAATCTGATCCTAAGGCTTGTTGTTTGTCTACTGGTTGACTCATGTGATAGACAAAAAGATAGGAAACAAAGAATTAATGCTTTCACTCATCATTTGTTACCTTTAAAAAAATGTTTATTTATTTATTTTTGAGAGAGAGAGCACAGCAGGGAAGGGCAGAGAGAGAGGGAAAGAGAGAATCCTAAGCAGGCACCAAGCTCTCAGTGCAGAGCCTGACATGGGGCTCGAACCCATGAACCATGTGATCATGACCTGAGCCGAAGTTGTAAACTCAACCGACTGAACCACCCAGGTGCCCCTCATCATTTATTGCCTTTAAAGATAGTTTGCAATCATAAAGAAAAGTAGATTTTTAAAAATAATTTTTAAAATTTAATTAATTAATTAATTAATTTAAAGTATGGTTGACATGCAACATTAGTTTCAGGTGTACAACATAATGAATAAATACTTAATACCTCATGAAATACTTACCATGATAAGTGTAGTTATCATCTGCCATGATTTGTCACCATACAACATTATTACAGTATTATTGATTTTTTTCCCTAGGTTATGCTTTGCATACCTGCATACTTGTGACTTACTTGTTTTATAACTGGAAGTTTGTACCTCTTAATTCCCTTTACCTACTTCACCCCGTAACATTTTTTCCTGTAGCTTTATTGTAAGGACACAGTAATATAATACATACAACATGCAAAATACATGTTAATCAACTGTGTTATGGGTAAGTTTCTGGTTAACAGTAGGCTATTAGTAATTAAGTTTTTGCAGAGTCAAAAACTTTCGATTTTTGAGGGAGGAGGTGGGTGTCAGAGCACCCAAAGATGTTCAAGGGTCAACTGTCTTTGCTGTTTCAGAAAAATTGTCAGTAGCCTGTTTAAAAATAAAACTTTGTTGATACTGGTTTCTAGTATCGGTTTAATCCCATTTTGTACTTCCACGTCAGTAGGCAGGCCTAATGAACATTACTGTTAAGGAATAAAACCTCATTATCCCAACTTTAGTCGTGGGTGTGTCCTTATAATGTGCTTCCTTGAATGTGTGGTTTTCTCTTCTGACATCTTACACCATCCTATTACAGACTTCCTTTAAACAGGGCATGAAGTCAAACTGTGATCCTTTTTATTTAAAAAAAAAAAAACATGTACTTTTCTATAAACTCCAACAATACAGCCCCTCCATTTTCTTATCCTCTCCACACTGGATCCTGCCTCCCCTGGCTCCCTTTTAAAGGTGGCACTGACTTGGTTAAGTGACGGACTTTTGATTTGGGCTCAGGTCATGATCTCACCATCTGTGAGTTGGAGTCCTGCATTTGGCTCTGTGCTGACTTTAAGAAAAATAAAGCTTCAGTTAGTTCACTAGCAAAATAGGTTTATTCAGGAATAACAGATGACTGCAACTTGGGATAAGAGCGGTAGGCAAAAACAACAAACAAAGCAAAGGAACATTATTTAATTGAGAAGGAGGAAGTTGGGAGGGGTTGTTTTGAATAAAAGTCCATTGGAGAAAAGCAAGAGTTTAGGGGGATGAAGGTTTCTCACTGGCTGAGTTGCAGGGGTAGTCAATTTCTTATAGGCTACAATATACATCTTTCTCTGTTGGGGCCTGTAATTGATGATTCTTTCCTTTTGAGGGTTCTTTTGTTGAAGTGTGTAACTGACAATTCTTCCTATAATTTAATGGTGAAGAGGTAGAGGCTCCCCCTACAGGCTCCCCTTCTAGTCTCTCAACTGCGCTTTTAGTGCGGTTTCCTTTTATTAATTTTTCACAAAAGTAAATACTCTTTTTTAGGAAATCTTGTGTTTTGATACAATTAACCACTGAGGTGTAGTGAACCTGTAGTCTACCTCGGGTTTAGGACCTTCCATATTCTGTTTCTGTTTTTAAAATCTCTTGCCCATCCTTCCCGGGAAAATCTGCAGCTTGGGCCCAGCCACGCCTCCCTACGTTGGTCCCACCCATGCCGGCCCCGCCCATGCTGGCCCAGCGTTCCATCTCCATGGTTACCGGGACCTCTGGGAGTACCCAGCAGCTTGCCGGCCGCGTGGTTACCGGGCCCTCGTGGAGTACCCTGAAGTCCCGCAAAGCGGGGGAAGAGGGAAACCATCGTATAGACTGGCCGCCGGCTCTCCAAGCCACGGTGACCCCACCCGGGGCTCTGCGCCCTTCAGGCGCGAGGAGGGAGCACGGGCAGCGGGTATAGCCCCTGAAGCTGGAGACTCTCTGTGCAGCCTCGGTTGAGACCTAACTGTCGGTCAGAACTCCTTTCCTTGCGCCCAGGCCGAGCGGAAACAGCTTGCTTCCGGCCGGAGTCGCCCAGGCCCGCAGGTCAGACCTCTAACTCGTTCTGAGCCGGCATCAGAGGTTCGGGTCTCTCCGGGGTGCTACTCGCACCCCTAAAGGCCAGATGTCGGGAGATATAGAGCTTCAAGTGGGGAGGAGGAGGGTACTGAGGGGAGTCAGTAGTGACCCCCTGCGCGGGGCCCACGGCACTCGGGAACGCGCACAGACATGGGCGCACGCAAAGACGGACACGCGCACACGCGCAACTAACACTTTTTGAATACTAGTTACACGTTGTATTAAGCGCTTGCGTTATGCCACGTGCTGTTTTAAACACTAAGTGTATAGAACTTACTTAGGTCTTGGGACAACTCTGGGGAGAGGGTAGTAGTCTCATCAAATTTTTTAGAGGAGGAAGCCGACTTACAGAGAGGGGAAGCAAATGTCCAGAGTCTCAGGTACATGGCAATGAGAAAGAACGAAATATGGCCCTTTGTAGCAACGTGGATGGAACTGGAGAGTGTGATGCTAAGTGAAATAAGCCATACAGAGAAAGACAGATACCATATGTTTTCACTCTCATGTGGATCCTTGAGAAACTCAACAGAAACCCACGGAGGAGGGGAAAGAAAAAAAAAAAAAAAGAGGTTAGAGTGGGAGAGAGCCAAAGCATAAGAGACTGTTAAAAACTGAGAACAAACTGAGGGTTGATGGGGGGTGGGAGGGAGGGGAGGGTGGGTGATGGGTATTGAGGAGGGCACCTTTTGGGATGAGCACTGGGTGTTGTATGGAAACCAATTTGACAATAAATTTCATATATTGAAAAAAAAATAACCAAGGAAATGCAATTTCAAAATAAAAAAAAAAAAAGAAAAGAAAATGAACAAGTCACCGTGGATCCGAGGCAGTCTGGTTCTGCTGGACAAAATGCCAAGTGCTACCTTATCTGAACACAAATAATGCTGAGAGTTAGCTTTATCTACCCTAATTGTCTTTGTTATTCTCTACATGCAAAGAAATCCTGTGCTCAGTTACTGATGGATGCTTAGGAAGATCGGAAAACTCAATAATCATTAAAACCTACCACCCTTTACTGGTTTGTAGTAAATGGAATTAATACTTAATACTAGGAGTTCATTTAAAAGTTGTTTGATATTTCGCATAATAGATTTTGATTTTTTTCTTTTATGTTTTTAATCAAAAGTCCAAACTCCAACTTGGATGTGTAGGAAAGAGAATTTAGATGATCCAAGCAAGAATTGTTTTCCAAGAGTCTCATATAATTATTAAAGATCATTTAGTGAATGTGGTGGCATAAGCGTTTCCTCTTTCAAACTGTAATCTGCCATCTGCCCATAGGCCTGATGTTTCTCATTATATCTACCTCCCCAATAATGTTTAGTTATCCAATTAAAAAAATATAAATATGCTTTTGGTGACTATCATTTAAATTGTCAACCTAAAAACAAACCAGTTCAAGGGATAAGGCAGTTGTTTGGGATAAAATGATTGGGGTTAGGGGTGTACAGATTTAGGTAGAAACCCAAATAGTGTACTGATTAAAGGAGGTGGCCTCAGGGTTTTTATGGAAAAAAAAAGTTTAGGTAAGTTTTTAAAAAAGAGCTCATTGGTGCTGACAGGCAGGGCTAGATTTATACTTCATTCATTGGTCAGGTGAAGTAGTCACTAGTCAAAAGTTCATATTTATCATCATGCTTTTCAAACAGGATTTTCTTGTTCTTGATGACTTGGAATGTTGGCAGTTTGGCTTAGTTCAAAGATTCAGAGAAGGGGACGTGTGAGGCAGTTCCCCTGAAATGGCTGCTCCTGCTCTATTTTAAAAATGTCTCTACTTATGTCATTTTCACAAAATTGGAAATATTTCAGTCCCAATTTGACGTCCTGATTGCTCTTTCTGTCATCAACAAAATCCCTCATTTTTGTAAATATAGAAGTTTTTTATCTTTATAGATGCTAATGCATGCTAATAAGTTGAGATAAATAATTGTATGACTCTTTACAAATATAGTAAGAAATCTAAAGAGGAAAAAATCGTATATAAATACTGTTAGGGTGGCAAAGAATTGCACGAAGAGTAGAGCAAGAGGCAGGACAGAGTTTATTTACTCTCCAGGGGAGGAGAGGGGCCAGATATCCAGAGAAATGTCGCCGGGACTTCTTTTGGGTTGGGCCTTTTAAAAAAAATTTTTTTTAAAGTTTGTTTATTTATTTTGAGAGACAGAGCAAGCAGGGTAAGGGCAGAGAGAGAGGGAAGGGGGAGAGAGAGAATCCCAACCAGGCTCCAAACCACCAGCATGGAGCCCAACACAAGATTCGAACTCACAAACTGTGAGATCATGACCTGAGCCGAAACCAAGAATCAGAGGCTTAACCTACTGAGCCACCCAGGCGCCCCTGGCCTAAGCCTTTTAAGGGTTTTGTTTGTTTGTTTTTCTTCTTTAAGGATGTGAGAGGGTTGCACCTGTACCCATGGTGGGTGTGGGGAGGTGGGGAGGGGGTCAATTCTTGTCCAGGTAGAGCAGGAGGCAGCAGGTTTCTCCTGGGGCTCTGTCTGGGGCTTGTCTGAGATGAGGGTTGTGGTCAGGCTAGAGAAGAATATGTTTTATAGTTGGGATCTATAGTAGGGAGGGCCCTGTGACCTAGGAAAACAAAGAGTCAGGGCCAAGTGCAGCCACCTATGAACTTTGTCTGTAAGCTTGGCTGGGGGTGGGGGTGGGGTTTTTGAATAGAGTCATTTCAAATACAATTCTTAAAAAAAAACATTGTTTTATTTAGCTAGAATGCCTCCCACTCAGGCAGAAAGTGTTATAAAGAATATCATTCGAGAAATAGGACAAGAATGTGCAGCCCATGGAGAGACTGTTTCTGAAACTCTGGCAGCTTTTATGGTAAGAATGAATATTTTTTTGAATTACTGCTTTATTAAAAAATAGCCGTAAGTAGCACCCATTTCTCTCTTAAAATTCTGTGAAGCTTTCCTAAATGTTATTCAGTTGAAAACATTGAGACCATTGAACAAGTTAGCAAAAAAATGTTTTTCAATGAAGCATGTCAGTTCTAGATATATAGAAACTGATTTAGAAGATCTTGATTGGTTTTGGAAACATCAATTATGTCATATGTCAGAGTTTTAACGTGTATTTTTGTTCACCTTTGTAAAAATTACTCATTGCCTTGGTCTCTTTGTTCTTGCTTTTGTTTTAATGATACACAATAAAAATGTGATAAAATATTCAAATAGTTTCCCTATCTAGAGTCTACTCACTGCTTTCAAGTTATTTCTCCATATAATTTTTTGAACACCATATTCAAATTTGATGTTTATTGCTTCCTTTCTTTGACCTGTAATGAAGGTGCTGATGAATTGGATGATAATAAAATCAGCTGAATAATCGACCCCTGAGTAATCAGGAGGCAGCTGTTTAAAAAATGGAAACAAAATAGTTTCATAATTATATGAGATCAAATGATTTAATAGATTCTTTCCTATTCACAGGTGAAAGCTGTTGTCTTGGACCCAAGTAATGGCTTTAACATGGATAGAACCCTCATGAAAAGTGACGTACAGAAACTTGTTAAGGTGGTTATACAACAGTTCTCAAATTTTAAATTACTTATTTGCAATTCTGAATACAATATTTGTGTTAGCCATTAGTACTGTGCTTCATGAAATAAGACCCTACCAACTAGTGGTAGAAACAAGTGTGAGATGTATTGTTTCTCATAAAGTCTAGAGATATACAGGTTGTTTTTCCTGGCTTCCTGGGCCACCATCCTGTATAGGCTTTCATGCAATGGTTACAAGATAGCTACTCCATCTCTAGGTAGGTGTGAGGGAAGAGGGCAAAGGGCAAACTGTGTGTGCCAATTGGGTCTGTCACTTTCTATTAAGAAAGTAATAGCTTTCTCAGAACTTTTCTCATGTGCTTACATTTATTGACCAGAATGATAATGCAAGTGAGCCTGGGACATTGATTTCTTTTTCTTTTTTTCAACAGAACAAATCTTTGTCCCAGTCCAGATTGGGGCTATTAGGAAGGACGGGTATGGATATTGGCAGGCAGCGGTATCTTCACAGTATTTTAGAGACCTTTTGTTATTAATCTAATGTTACATTGAAAACATTATTATTTTTTAAGTTCTTTTAGTGTTTATTTATTTTTGAGAGACAGAGAGACAGAGTGCGAGCAGGGCAGAAGGAGAGGGAGACACAGAATCCAAAGCAGGCTCCAGGCTCTGAGCTGTCAGCACAGAGCCCGACGAGGGGCTCGAACCCACAAACTGTGAGATCATGACCTGAGCCAAAGTTGGGACGCTTAACTGACTGAGCTACCCAGGCGCCCCACATCGAGAATATTATTAACTGACTTGTCATACAGTATAAAATTACATAGTACTAAATTAAGATTCATATAATTATTGATTCAGTGTAATTTGTGCTTTTCAACTCTGAAGGAAAAATTGAAGCTCTAGCAAATAATTCATAGTTAGAAATAAAGTATATTTGCCTGAAAACTAGTTTTAGGAACCAAAGAAGGTAGAAATTTTAGACATCATTAGTTTTTTCACGTGTTTTAAGTTTGACTCACTGGATATAGGTGCTTACATATTTATTTTCTAAATATTCCTAAATGTATTTCCTAAAAATTGAACATAATTTTTTTCTCCCAGGCTTAATGATTTTAATTTTAATTCCCTCCTTCACACAAAGGACTTTATAAACAAGGTTTCCCAGGCTGGTGTGTGGATATTTCCTGGGCTCAAGCAAATGGCAGAGAAAATTTTCATCACCCCATCACCCATCGTCTCTCATAGCCAGCAATTCACACAGTGGAGCACAGGTCTATATGCAGCTTCCAGAGGGATCAGGAAGAGCTTTGGAAGCCTGGAGCTGGGGAATATGTTAGGATGATTCTGCAGTAGAGATGCCATGATTACGCAGGGCAGCCTAGAGCTGGGTCTTTCTGTGATGATTGTCTGTCTGTCTGTCTGTCTGTATTTTGAGAGACAGAGAACGTGAGTGGAGGAGGGGCAGAGAGGGAGACAGAGAATCCCAAGCAGGCTCAGCGCTGTCAGTGCAGACTCTGACTTGGGGCTTGACCTCACGAACTGTGAGCTCATGACCTAAGCCAAGATCAAGAGTAGGTCACTTAACTGACTGAACAACCCAGGAGCCCTCTGTGCTGATTTTAAATGTGGTATGAAACCTGTTCTTAGCAATAGGGGAAATGGCCATGATGGTCGGTCAGAAATTTTATTGGAAAGATCTGGAGAAAAATCAAGGAGAGACAGAAAATAAATTTTTCTCTTTTTCAGGGCTCAGGAAGAGTTTTCTTTTTTCCTCTAACTCACCTAATTTAGAAAGAATCAAACTCAATTTACTTTTAATGTGACAGGTACATAAATTATCAATGTACATCTTGCTTCAGAGGACAAAGATTGTTTCCTTTTTTTCTCAATTAAAAATCATGTGGATGAGGGGCGCCTGGGTGGCGCAGTCGGTTAAGCGTCCGACTTCAGCCAGGTCACGATCTTGCGGTCGGTGAGTTCGAACCCCGCGTCGGGCTCTGTGCTGACAGCTCAGAGCCTGGAGCCTGTTTCCGATTCTGTGTCTCCCTCTCTCTCTGCCCCTCCCCCGTTCATGCTCTGTCTCTCTCTGTCCCAAAAATAAATAAAAAACGTTGAAAAAAAAAATTAAAAAAAAAAATAAAAATCATGTGGATGAGTTAATTTTTGTGTTTGTGAAGGAAGTTTGTTTTTAGAACAGTACTTTTCCACCTGGAGGGATCTAGGTGCACAGGCTCCATAAAAGCACAGGGTCCAGGCCTTGGTCTCTTTTTTTTTTAATTTTTTTTTTCAACGTTTTTATTTATTTTTGGGACAGAGAGAGACAGAGCATGAACGGGGGAGGGGCAGAGAGAGAGGGAGACACAGAATCGGAAGCAGGCTCCAGGCTCTGAGCCATCAGCCCAGAGCCTGACGTGGGGCTCGAACTCACAGACTGCGAGATCGTGACCTGGCTGAAGTCGGACGCTTAACCGACTGCGCCACCCAGGCGTCCCCAGGCCTTGGTCTTATATTCAGTCTCCGTCCTCCCAGGAAAGCAGGGTTGGTGCTCAGGAAGGTGCAAGGAGGGTGTTGCCGCTGCTATGTCTGCTGACTGCATATATAAAGCCTAAGGGGTGAGATAGGAAAGAGAGAAAGAATTCAGGTTGATCATCTAATCTAAAGGGGCAAAGCAGAGAAGTAGAATGGGCCATCTATGTGGGAGGAAAATGGGAGAAAACAGACCAGGGGAGGAAATTTTGAAATAGAAACTAGAGCCAAAGAGATTTTGTGAGAGAGGAACAGCCTTTTATAAAATAAAAGTAACCCCCAAAATCAGCAAAGAAGGAGTGTTGCTTAAGAGGCTCAAATAAATAGTAATGAGGGGCTCTAGATGAGCTCTGGACAGGAGCCTAAGCTTCGTGGAGCATTTACTCATATCCAGACTGGATAGACAAACCAAAGGGTCAGATTTCTCGCCTTTGACTAGACTATTAGCCACCTGCATATGGTGATATTGCTGATCTCAGGGAAATAACTTATTACTTCTTAAACGTTGTGGTGGGGTAAACTGTGAAGCATGAAGTCCTCAAAGAGCAAAATAATAAAAGGGGCTATTGGTGGATAAATATCAGAAACCACTGCTTTGATGTTTCTCTTAATTTTTGAAAATACCTGTAGGAAATACTTACATGTCAGAAAATATAACCAGAAACATGGGATATTCTTTTCTAGCTTTGTGTATCTCGGCTATTGGATAGTAAAAATCCATCCCTGGACACCATTAAGATGCAAGTCTACTTTGATATGAATTATACAAGTCGAGGTAACATATCTACCTATTTTGATACCCTTTTTAAAGGATTCATATTGTATTTCAAGTAATAAGGGCTTCATTTGGTTGACAGTGATTAATTTAATTTTTTAGTCTATCTTTTGAAAAATTTTCCAACTTTGAAGAATGTAATGAAGGTGGATATGCTCAATGAGAAAAACATTAATGGCCTTTGTGAGTGTTAAAAGTAAAGTCTAATTATTATGCCTATGATAGTTATGTTTCCAAGTCCATTGTGCTTTAACCATTTTATCGCTAACACTATAATTAGAAATTAAAACAATCAGCCCACTGAAGTTAGAGTTTCTAATTTGCTGATTTTTTTGTTTTTGCTTTATATTATCTTATAGTGCTTACCTAAATTAGGTAACTATCCCAAAATGAAATGAATGATGGGAAATTGAAGTTTAGAACTTATTTCCTTATGTAAGTAGTTTAATATATACATCAAAGGTACACTGGAAACAAGAGAAAAAGGAAAATAAATTCCTCTATAGACTAGACTCCCTCTGCCCCACTGCAATACCATTATTATTAACCATTTGGTGAAGTGTATTGAACTTGCAGTTATGCTACGTATATAAATTACATATCTTGCTTTTTTGCTTCATAATAATGAAATTTTAAAGTGATAATGGAATTGATGAAATTGTAATTTAGATTTTTAAATTTCATAAAGTTCTCAGTTGTTTTTGTGGTAAGGGTATAGATATATACTGTACATGGTTGGTATGTTAATTTTTGCCCTTGTAATAGTAAAATGGGATGTCTTACTGAGTTAGTTGCAAGAATTGTCCTACGTGAATTGTGGTTTCTGCCACAATTAGGCCTAGACCTCACCATATCACAGGAAGAGGGGAGAGGGATATAATTCTCAATGCAACATCAGATTATCAGTAATGCTATTCAAAGTAAATTTATCTAGACCTAAAATAATCGAACAGGAATATTTACATATATGTATATTTATACTATACATGCTTGCATATAGTACACTACCTGGGCTTACATGTAGTGTAAATATATGTGTGTGTGTGTGTGTGTGTGTGTGTATGTATATATATGTTTCTAGTATGTGTGTTTATAATATATATATTATAAATTGTCTCTTATGCTTTTCCTGCTTAATTAGGAGGTTTTAGCCCTCTTAGATATTACTGTTGGGTTGTCTGTTGAAAGTCTTATGTATTTTGAAAAAACATGCCATTTAAAGCCCTGTAATAATCTTTCCTACTAGATTTTTGCCTTGAGGTTACTTACTGACCACTGTTTATTTTTTATTGTGATTATTACATCTTAAGAAAACACTTGTTTTTGTGTAATAGAATTGCCATACCCAAGCTATTTTTTTCCTCTTGTCCTACTTTCTTCTGTGATGAGAATTCTAAGTCAAATATGTGGAACATTGTCCTTTGCCAATTTTAGAGGAATTTCTTGAAGAACATCACCGAATCCTGGAGTCTAGATTAGGCTCTGTTATCAGAGAAATTACAGATAACAGAGCATGCACTAGAGAAGAATTGGAAAGCCTCTACCGAAAGATTGTCAGCTATGTGTTACTACGTTCTGGGCTGGGATCCCCTACAGATATCAAGGTTGTCAGAGAGGCAACAGGTAAAAAATCTGTATGATTCCCATTCCATATGTGAAAAGATATGAACATTGTATATCTCGTAAAAGCTGTTAAATTAAAAGTATTGAAGACTGAATTTCCCTTTTTATCTGGAAAAAAAAATCAGCACAAATAAGAGGTTAAAACTTAGCCAGATTCCTTTTACAGTGTCTATTAACTCTAAAACCCAAGTAGCACCTCTGGAAAGTGCATATTGTTAATTTTCTTGGAGCTGCACATGTCCAGGGATCCATCATTCCTCATGAGAGAAACACTGGCAGCGTGATTAACAGTGCCAGGCTGATCAGGTAATGGGGACTGTTGGAAAGGGAGATTTCATATTGATTAAAGGCGTTGCATTTGTCACCTAAAATGGATGATGGAAAAGGACGCTGTTTTAGCCTCAGGAAGTATTTGCCCACTTTGATAATTTAAGGTAAGGAAGACACAAGATTTCTAGTCCTTTTTGGCTTTCTTCCACAATTATTTTAAAGCAGTGATTCTTCTATTCAGAATTCTAATTAAAAAGCTTGTTTTAATGCCCATTGTCAAAAATTACTGATGGGTGCTTAATTATTGAAAATGGACACAAGGCAATGGCATTATTTTCAGGAGCCCAGCTTTGACATGTGATAAATGTTGTTATATATTCTGTAACCAGGTATCAGAAATGCAAAGAATCATATAAGTAGCTCTGTAAGGACAGGCCTCTCAACTTTCTGCTGAAAGAACGCTATAGTTTAGGATCTGATATCTTTATTCTACCATTTTGTTGTCCTTTTTGTGGTTTGTTTTAGCTGCCCTACAGAGTATTTTCCCTCAGGCTGAGCTTGGGACGTTTCTAACACTTTCTAAGAAGGACAAAGAACGCCAACTGAAAGAACTTACCATGGTTGTTACCGGGATTCGTTTATTTAACCGAGACTGTGGAAAAGGAGGAGAAGGCATTGATGACTGTAGGTATATCCTTAGGTTAAGTCTACAAGTGATGCAGGTTTAAAATCTAACTTGCACAGTGAGGAAAATAACGTACAGTACTCCGCTGGCATTCTTAGATGTAAGGTGTGCAGTTTTGACTCTACCTTAGGCACAACTACTTTCATAATGGATGGTAATTTTTAGTTTTTCTGGGGCAAGACTTGTAGTATTATAAACCACGAAGCTAGTGGGGGAGAGTGAATCAGTAGAAGGAATGAGGAGCCTGCCTCGAGGCCAGTCTCCTTAATTCAATGGGCTCTGTGTGCTTTATTCCAAGTCAAATAACCAATTAAAAAAATAAAAATCACCCTGAAAACAGTGGCTGATGCAGTTAACAGAATGCAAAGGTATAAGAGGGGATATTTGCAAATCTGCAAATCCAGGAGCATTTACTGTGCTGTTACATACTTAATGCATTCACCATCTGTAAGTTTGAAAGCACTCATGAAATACTTGATTAGGGACTCAGTAGAAGGAACTTCCTTATGAATTTGGTATACATGTAGGCCCACTGAGAAGATGTTAGTATCTTTTTACCAGATCACTTATCTAGTATAACAGGGTCAGTTTTTCTGTTTTAAAAACTGTTCTAGAAAGTCAAGTTCCCATTCTTTATAAAGTTCCTTATTTTGCTAGACTGTTCTGTTTTTTTCGGTATCCTGATGAGTTTCCTTTTTTTTTTTTAATGTTTGTTTATTTTTGAGAGAGAGAGAGACAGAGTGTGAGTGGGGGAGAGGCAGAGAGAAAGAGAGACACAGAATTTGAAGCAGGCTCTAGGCTCTGATTTGTCAGCACAGAACATGACGTGGGGCTTGAACCCACGAGCTGAAGTCATATGCTTAACTGACTAAGCCACCCAGTGCCCCAATATCCTGATGAGTCTCTTAAGTCACATACTTCCCCCCCACCCTTTCTTTTTTTTTTAACAAAATACGCCTTTTCTAGAGGTACATGATCGGTAGCACATAATACCAAAGCCCATCTATTCTTTAGATTCTTCTATATTTTAGTGGCAAAAGCTGATCTGCTCTACAATGTCTTTTGTTTGGACAGATTTCACCCCCCCCCCACACCCCCCGCCCAGTTCTTTATTTCATGGTGTAGGGAGAAATATATGAAATATATACCTTCTTATTATTAATTTGGTTAAGAAAAAAAACTACTAAATTTAATGCTCAAAATGCGACCACTTCGTAGGCTTCTTCTTCTTTGTAGATTCTTTCATGTCTCTCAATATACTTTTAAAAACAGTGCCAGCTATTCTACAGGAAGCAATCCCAGCCACCACTCAACACATCGATTCCCAACTTCAGATTGCCCAGGACCAGGCATACCGCTACACAGCCATCCTTGAGACAGTAGCAAAGAACCCACTCTTGAGTATGGAACTTCAGCCATATATGTTAAAAGAAGCACTGTATAATATGCGGCAATATGAGACCTTCCTTCAGATCATTTTGGTGAGTTAATGTCGTAAGATCTGGCCTTTTCCATAGAATGCAACTACTTTATGTATTATGGGCATAAATATTAAAAATATTTATATGTATTGTTTAATATATATTAAACAAAAGGTAGAATCAGGTTACTGATACAGGAGACAGTCTTAATAACTGCTCGGTTTATATTGCATATGTTGGGCTGAGAACTAAAATAGAAATGGGGAAGCTGGATTTTTATTTTAATGAAAAATATTGATAGGAATTGATTTGTGTAGTTGTTGATTGTCTCTGGTGCTCAGTGGAATGATTGTTAGCATGCTGTAGTTAAGCAGAGGTGTGTGTGTGTGTATGTAAGTAATACTGTATTGTTTTCATGCAAAGCAAGTATCTAATGTACATTTTGGCAGGCAGTTGGCCAAATAATTTTTATGTAATTGTTCTTGCAAAAATTGGTTGAAAAGATTTTTATTGCTAATATTTTTATTTTTAAAGTATTTTTTCATGTTTATTTTTGAGAGCACACATGTGCATGCGCACACGCGCACACACATGCACACATACACACATGCACACACACACACACACACACACACACACACACACACACATGAGTGAGCAGGGGAGGGGCAGAGGGAGACAGACAGACAGACAGACAGAGGATCCAAAGCAGGCTCTGTGCTGACAGCAGAAAGCCTGATGCAGGGCTCGAACTCACAAACTATGAGATCATGACCTGAGCTGAAGTTGGATGCCTAACTGAGCCACCCAGGCATCCCTATTTCTAGTATTTTTAGATCTATTGAACAAGCCAGACAGTAACCCCACATAGTTGGAAAATACGGTAAAGTGGTAATTTTAAACTTTTTTTAAAAAGTGGTAGAGCACACTCAGATATAATTTTACTCAGAACCCTAAAAGTATAAAACAGGTATCTAGGTGAAAGGATTGAGGGACCTTTTCACCAAGGAACATCCCTATTCCACCCTAGGGTTCTAGGGGACACAGTTTGTTAACTGCATCTTGACAGTGAGCTGTATTCCTACCAGTCGATGTTTTTTGTTTGTTTGTTTGTTTTTGTTTTTAGCTTTATTGAGACATAATTGACAACACTGTAAGATATTAAAAATGTACAATGTGATGATTTGATGTATGTATACATTGTGAAAGTGTTTCTTCCATTGAGTTAATTAACACATTCATCGCACTGGTCACTGTTTACCTTTACACAATGTCTACTTTCCAATAACTGTGAGACTCAGGGTCAGTGAACTGTCTTTCATATGAGTGAATACCAGTGTCTTGAAGGACAGAACAGGATGTGTTTTTAATTCGTATGTTGATGACTTGATACTCCTTCTGGATGCACTTGATCTATCTTCTCTCCTTACCTTCACTGTAGGGAATAGAAAGAAAGACATCCAGATGACATGACTTCATGGCAAGAAACTAGGTTGTGGTCCTCACAACTGGCCAACTATCTAATTGCCTTCAGAGATGAGGATTGTAAATCAGCTATTCTAATGGTTTAGAATCATTTTTTAATGTTTATTTTTGAGAGAGAGAGAGAAAGAGAGGAAGGGGCAGAGAGAGGGGTGGATAGAAGATTTGAAGCAGGCTCCTTACAGCAGAGAGCCTGATGAGGGGCTCGAACCCATGAACCATGGGACCATGACCTGAGCTGAAGTTGAATGCTCGACTGAGTCACCCAGGCGCCTCTAAACCAAATTATTCTTTAGGTGGATGTTCCTCTAACATTGACTTGTGGCTATCAGCCTTATCTAACTAGTCAGATACTGAGAGGATTTTATAATCAGTTTATCTTGAAGTACACGTAGATGGTAGGATTAAGAATCTCACATTGACTTCATCATCTGTGTTTGGAAGGGATACCATAAGAAAGAACCTTCAGAAACTGTCACACATAATGTAAGGATGTTGTCGAGAATGTCATCCATTATGTAGCATCTTCTCAGAGCTTTCATTTGTGGATCATGCTCAGCTAATTTCCAGTCTGAAAGTCTCGTTGTTTTCATCCTCAGAGCTAGAGGGACAGTGAGTAGAGTATATAAGCAATGAGTGTGGGCTCTGCAACTAGAATGCTTGTGTTCTAATCCTGACTTTGCCACTTACTCAATCCATGTCTTTGAGGAAATTGCTTAACTTCTCTGTCTTGGTTTCCACATCTGTAAAGTGGGATTATTGATAGTCTTCAGTATACAAGTAAGGTAGAACAGTGCCCGGCACATAGTTATGCGCTCAACAAATTGCTGTTGCTGCTAATGTTTATTATTATTTTAAAAATTTTTTAATGTTTATTTATTTTTGAGAGAGAGAGAAAGAGCACAAGCAGGGGAGGGGCAGAGAGAGAGGGAGACATAGAATCCGAAGCAGCTCCAGGCTCTGAACTGTCAGCACAGAGCCCGACATGGGGCTTGAACCCATGAACTGTGAGATCATAACCTGAGCCAAAGTCGGTCGCTTAACCAACCTAGCTACCCAGGGGCCCCAGATAATGTTTATTATTGCCACCATCATTGTTGTTAGGACTTAAGCAGAATGGCTCTATTTTATTTCTGGAGGAGAGCAAACTGAAGAGCTCTTATTTTTCTAGACAGTATCTCAGGTCTAAGCCCTTTGCTGCTTACTCTATTGAGAAAGTTAACTTTCTGGTCTCCCCACTCTTTGTGACTGTTTTATGCTAACTTTAGTCAGGGTCAGAATGAGTTCTCTTAATCATCTGACTCTTTTTGGCTTAATCGGTGTTTTTGTTGTTTTGTTTTTAAATATCCAATCTTCTCCCATCAATCTACCTGAGTTACAGTTAAGGTTGCTTGTTATAGAATGGATATAGGTTTAATCGGTATTATCTCTGGGTTATAAAATATGTCAGTTTATGTTGAGCTGAGAATTTTTCCTATCTATGAAATCTGTGAATATTCTTTTCTAAAGTCACATTATTTGAAAGGATGTATTAATATAACTTTTTGAAGGTTTGAATTTGATTTTAAACTTTTTTTTGCCAATATTACATAAAGTTTATGTAAACATTCATTTTAAAAATTTAATTATAGTCTGGGTAAGGTAGTGAGTTATTTTATTTTCTATTAGGATTTTATCTACTTCAGGAAACAAATTCAGATATTCTTCTTTTTTACATTTCTTTAACGTTTATTCATTTTTGAGAGACAGAGAGAGACACAGTGTGAGTTGGAGAGGGGCAGAGAGAGAGGGAGACACAGGGTCTGAAGCAGAAGCAGGTTCCAGGCTTCGAGCTGTCAGCACAGAGCCTGTTGCAAGGCTTGAACTCATGGCGGCGAGATCATGACCGGAGCTGAAGTCAGACACTTAACTGACTGAGCCACCCAGGCCCCGCAACAAATTCAGATATTCTGAAAGAGACGAGGGAGGGGTGATCACAGTCTTGTTGGCTGTCTTAGCTGAGGGAACAGAATTCTATCCTCTGTGGGGCTCTGAAGTGCAAGGCAGTCACCAGAGAAAGCCACTCATTGTTATGGTGCAAGTAAATGCATTTCACACGTAACATTCGTAAAATGTGTAAGTCAAGACTTTAGTAGATTTCTTCTCCCTAAGCTATGTTCACAGGGCCTATTCACAGAGTAGACAACATTAGACTTCTTGATTTTTTCCTGATAATGCCAGTAAAAAAAAAAAAATCAGGTAGGTGGAATTTATGTTTGTTTTAGACTTGTTGAAAATGTCCGTGGAACAAATTATGAGGAATTTATTAATTAAAAGGAACAAATTATGAGGAATTTATTAATTAAAAGGGACTGGGTGGCTTTTAAAGGAAGGGGTTAAAAATTAAAAGGGACTGGGTGGCTTTTAAAAGGAAGGGCTATCTGGGTGGCTCAGTCAGTTGAGCGTACAACTCTTGATTTCAGCTCAGGTCATGATTCCAGGGTTGTGGGATTTAGCAGCATGTCTGGCTCCACATTGAGCGTGGAGCCTGCTTGAGATTTTCTCTCTCTACCCTGTGCCCCTTCTCTGCTCAAGAGTGGATGCTGTCCGCTTGAGATGCTGTCTCTTATAAAAAAAAAAAAAAAAAAAAAAAAAAAAGAGTGGGGAAGAAGCATGCTGGCATCATATGCTTTTCCAAAGCAGTTTTTTGACTCATTATGAACAAAAATTTTAAAAAAAAATTTTTTTTAACATTTATTTATTTTTGAGACAGAGCATGAACAGGGGAGGGGCAGAGAGAGAGGGAGACACAGAATGTGAAACAGGCTCCAGGCTCTGAGCTGTCAGCACAGAGCCCAATGTGGGGCTTGAACTCCTGGACCGTGAGATCATGACCTGAGCTGAAGTCGGACGCTTAACCAACCGAGTCACCCAGGTGCCCCTGAACAAAAAATTTTTAAAAAGAGATAGCATTCCTAGAGGATAAATTTTATTATTATTTTTTTTCACCAACAGTCTCATGAGAAATATGTTGAAGTGTTAGGATGCTGTCAACTTCATGGTGTCAGATACAAGTGTTTCACAATGCAAAATTTATCTTTGGCAACCAGAGCTCTTGTTTTCCTGAAGTGACAGACCCATTTCATTTATTTCAGGAAAATATCTGCCAGATAGCTAAGGCTCAAAAGTCATAGTTTGTCAGTCAATTGCTCTTCAAGTAAAAATCATGTTCTGTGGGGAGCAAAGATGGTAGTTCAGCTCAAAATTCAATCAGTAAATGTTTTCCTTGAGAGAACTATGCATTTTAATATCCAGCAGATGTGTTTTATATGTACTTTCCATCCCATCTCACTGACTGTTAAAAAGCTTGCTTGTACTTATGGATCAAGATTTAGTAAAATTAATACTTTTTATTGCATCATCAAAGATATTCTTTTTAAAAACTTCTTTAAATGTTTGTTTTTGAGAGAGAGTGCATGTGCGAGCAAGAGTGGGGGAGGGGCAGAGAGAGAGGAAGATCTAGAATCAGAAGCAGGCTCCAGGCTCTGAGCTCTCAGCAGAGAGCCCAAGGCTGGGCTTGAACTTTATGAGCTGCCATGAGATCATGACCTGAGGCAAAGTCGGTCACTTAACCAACTGAGACACCCAGGTGCCCTGTGCATTGTCAAAGATATTCTTTTTTTTTTTTTTTTTTTTTTCCAACGTTTATTTATTTTTGGGACAGAGAGAGACAGAGCATGAACGGGGGAGGGGCAGAGAGAGAGGGAGACACAGAATCGGAAACAGGCTCCAGGCTCTGAGCCATCAGCCCAGAGCCTGACGCGGGGCTCGAACTCCCGGACCGCGAGATCGTGACCTGGCTGAGGTCGGACGCTTAACCGACTGCGCCACCCAGGCGCCCCATGTCAAAGATATTCTTAAGTGAAACTGGCTTTTTAAATTGAAATATAATTGACACATAACATATATTGGTTTCAGTTTTACAACATAGTGATTTACAACATACACATAGTGTATGTGTATATTGCAAATTGACTACCACAATAAGTAACATCCTTCACCGCGCGCGCGTAGTTACAAAAACCTTTTTCTTGTGATGAAAAGTTTTAAGATTTACTCTCTGCAACTTTCAAACATACGATACAGTATTATTAGCTATAGTCACCATATTGTTACATTATATCCCCAGGACTTACCTTACAAATAAGTTTGTACTTTCTGATCTCCTTCACCCATTTCACCCACGGCCCACCCCCTGCCTATGGTAACTACTAGTCTGTTCTCTGTATTTAAAAAATTGCTTTTTATTTTTTATTTTTGTAGATCCCACCTATAAGATCATACAATATTTGTCTTTCTCTCTCTGACTTATATCACTTAGCATAATGCCCATAATGCTCTCAATGTTGTCACAACGGGCAGGGTTTCCCTCTTTTTTTTTTTTTTTTGTGACTGAATAATATTCCAGTGTGTGTGTGCGTGTGCGTGTGCGTGTGTGTGTGTGTGCGTGTGTGTGTGTGTCTGGGTCTGTGTGTGTACACACACCCATATGTATATGCCATATTTTCTTTATCTGTTCATCCATCAATGGTCACTTAGGTTGCTTCCATGTCTTGACTATTGTAAATAATGCTGCAATGAACATGGGGGTGCCTATGTCCTTTGGACATATACTGAGAAGTGGAATTGCTAGATCGATCATATGGTAGTTTAATTTTTTTTTTTTTTGCATTTTTTAAGTTTATTTATTTATTTTTAAATTAATTTATTTTTTAATTTACACCCAAGTTAGTTAGCATGATTTCAGGAGTAAATTCCTTAATGTCCCTTACCTATTTAGCCCATCCCCCCTCCCAAAACCCCTCTAGCAAACCTCTGTTTGTTTTCTATATTTAAGAGTCTGTTAGGTTTGGTCCCCCTCTCTGTTTTTATATTAATTTTACTTCCATTATGTTCATTGTTGTGAACGTTTTGTATCTTAAACTCCTCATATGAGTGAAGTCATATATTTGTCTTTCTCTGACTGACTAATTTCTTTTTTTTTCAACGTTTATTTATCCTTGGGACAGAGAGAGACAGAGCATGAACGGGGGAGGGGCAGAGAGAGAGGGAGACACAGAATCGGAAACAGGCTCCAGGCTCTGAGCCATCAGCCCAGAGCCTGACGCGGGGCTCGAACTCCCGGACCGCGAGATCGTGACCTGGCTGAAGTCGGACGCTTAACCGACTGCGCCACCCAGGCGCCCCTGACTAATTTCACTTAGCATAATACCCTCCAGTCTGTCCAAATAGTTGCAAATGGCTTTTTGATTGCTGAATAATACTCCACTGTACATATATACCACATCTTCTTTATCCATTCATCCATTGATGGACATTTGGGCTCTTTCCATACTTTGGCTATTGTCGATAGTGCTGCTATAAACATTGGGGTGCATGTGCCCCTTCGAAACAGCACACCTGTATCTCTTGAATAAATACCTAGTACTGAAATTGCTAGGTTGTAGGGCAGTTCTATTTTTAATTTTTTGAGGAACCTCTATACTGTTTTCCAGAGTGGTGGCACCAGTTTGCATTCCTACCAGCCCTAACACCATTTATGAAACTAAGGCAGACTAAACTGTTAACTTCCTAGTAAGATAAAATCAACAGATCCACCAGCAGTGCAAAAGAGATCTTCTTCTCCGCATCCTCGCCAACATCTGTTGTTGCCTTAGTTGTTAATGTTAGCCATTCTGACAGGTGTGAGGGGTTATCTCACTGTGGTTTTGATTTGTATTTCCCTGATGATGAGTGATGTTGAGCATTTTTTCATGTGTCGGTTGGCCATCTGGATGTCTTCTTTGGAGAAGTGTCTATTCATGTCTTTTGCCCATTTCTTTGCTGGATTATTTGTTTTTTGGGTGTTGAGTTTGATGAGTTCTTTATAGATTTTGGATACAAACCTTTTATATGATATGTCATTTGCAAATATCTTCTCCCATCCCATTGATTGCCTTTTAGTTCTGCTGATTGTTTCCTTTGCTGTGCAGAAGCGTTTTATTTTATTGAGGTCCCAGTAGTTGATTTTTGCTTTTGTTTCCCTTGCCTCCGGAGACATGTTGAGTAAGAAGTTGCTGCAGCCAAGATCAAAAAGGTTTTTGCCTGCTTTCTCCTTGAGGATTTTGATGGCTTCCTGTCTTACATTTAGGTCTTATTTTGAGTTTATTTTTGTGTATGGTGAAGAAAGTGGTCCAGGTTCATTCTTCTGCATGTCGCTGTCCAGTTATCCCAGCACCACTTGCTCAAGAGAGTGTCTTTATTCCATTGGATATTCTTTTCTGCTTTGTCAAAGATTAGTTGGCCATATGTTTGTGGGTCCATTTCTGGGTTCTCTATTCTGTTCCACTGATCTGAATGTCTGTTCTTGTGCCAGTACCATACTGTCTTGATGATTACAACTTTATAATACAGTTAGAGGTCTGGGATTGTGATGCCTCTTGCTTTGGTTTTCTTTTTCAAGATTGCTTTGGCTATTCAGGGTCTTTTCTGGTTCCATACAAATTTTAGGATTATTTGTTCTAGCTCTGTGAAGAATGCTGGTATTTTTTTTTTTTGATAGGGGTTACAGTGGTAGTTCTATTTTCAATTTTTTGAAGAATCTTCATACCATTTTTCATAGTGGCTGCACCAATTTATTTTCCCCACCAACAGTGCATGAGGGTTTGCTTTTCTCCACATCTTTGCTGACACTTGTTACCACTTGTCTTTTGATACTGATAGGTGTGAGGTGATACCTCACTGTGGTTTTAATTTTCCTTTTCCTGATGGTAAGTGATGTCAAACATTTTTCCATGTACCTGTTGGCTATTTGTATGTCTTCTTTGGAAAAATGTTATTTGGATCCTCTGGCCATTTGTTAATTGGATTTTTCGGGTTTTGTTGTTCTTGTTGTTGCTGCTGCTGTTTTTGCTGTTTATTTATAGGAGTTCTTTGTATACTTTGGATGTTAACCTCTTATCAGATATATGACTTGCAAATATTTTATCCCATTCAGCAAGTTGCCTTTCCATTTTGTTGATGGTTTCCTTTGCTGTATAGAAGCTTTTTGGTTTGTTATAGACTCACTTGTTTACTTTTGCTCTTGTTTCTTTTGCTTCTGGTGTCAAATCAAAAAAATCATCACCAAGACTGATGTCAAGAGGCTTACTGCTCCATGTTTTCTTCTAGAAATTTCAGGGTTTCAGGTCTTAGATTCATGTCTTTAATCCAATATGACTTGATTTTCTGTATGTTTCATCCTTTTGCACGTTGCTGTCCAGTTTTCCCAGCACCATTTATTCAAGAGATGGTCCTTTCCACATTGTATATTATTGCTTTCTTTGTCATAAATGAGTTGACCGTATATGATGGGTTTATTTCTGGGCTCTGTATTCTGTTGATCTATGTGTCTGTTTCTATGCCACTAACATACTGTTTTGATTACTATAGCTTTGCAGTATAGTTTGAAATTAGGAAGCATGATGCCTCCAGCTTTGTTCTTCTTTCTCAAGCTTGCTTGGGTACATGGGGGTCTTTTATGGCTCCATACAAGTTAGAGGATTGTTTTTCTATTTCTTTGAAAAATGCCACTGGAATTTTGATAGGAATTGCACTGAATCTATAAATGGATTTGGGTAGTATGGACATTTTAACAATATTAACTCTTCCCGTCCATGAACACAGACTATCTTTCTACTTCTTTGTGAGGACCACTTTACACTAAAACTTCCACATAGTTATGAACAAGTTCTTTTTGATAAAATGTTAACAGAGTGATTGTTTTAGGTCATAATCAGGAAAAATCAAGTATTTCTGTATGCCTACTCTGTTGGTGTCCTCTGAAAACATAGCTCTGGGGAGGAAGTCTAGAGTATTTTCAATTATAGATTTAATGAAGTTATGTATTGAATGTAACTTTTACTTTGGAGAGCATATTATTTCTGTTTCTTGTTGCTGTTGCACAAATCTGAAGAGACTTTAAGGACCCCATTTTCATATTTTATTTTTATTTTTAAGTTTATTTATTTTGAGAGAGACAGAGACTGCATGAGTGGGGAGGGTCAGACAGTGAGGGGGAGAGAGAGAGAGAGAGAGAATGAGAATCTCAAGTAGGCTCCATGCTGTCAGCGTAGAACCCGACGTGGGGCTCGAACTCATGAAACTGTGAGATCATGACCTGAGACGAAACTGAGAGTCAGACACTTAACTGAGTGAGCCACCCAGACATCCTTCATATTTGATTTCTAAAACAAAACGAACAAACAAGGGGGAAAACTCTATGAGGTAGGCAAGGGACCTATTAGATGGGATAGATAGGATTACGTAGAGCATGTAGCAAGGGGAAGGAGATGCTTAAAGAAAAGTATAGGTAAAATTAAAACAGGATACATGTTAATATCTGTGAATAAAATATTTCATTAGTTGAAATACAATAATATTTGATATTTTAAATGAAGTAATATTTTTGTCAATTAAAAATAGTCTAGTAGGGGTTCCTGGGTGGCTCATTCTGGTGGTCTGACTCTTGATTTCTGCTCTGCTCATGATCTCACGTTCAGTGAGATCGAACCCCGCTTCTCGCTCTGTGCTGACAGCATGGAGCTGGCTTGGGATTCTCTCTCTTCCTCCCTCTCTCTGCCCCTCCTTTGCTCGTGGGTGCACAATGCACTCCCTTCTCTCTCTGTCTCTCTCTCAAAATAAATAAACTTAAAAAAAATAGTCTAGTAAAGCATATGCTTAGGCTCATATTTGAAGACTCAAATACATTTTTTTTTCTCTTCAAGTAACTGTCACTCTTTTACAATGTACTGATAAACCCATACCACCACTATTTCTGGTCACATCTTAGGCAGTACAATATAATGGTTAAGAGCTGGGTTCTGGGCTCCATTGGTCTGGGATAGAACCATGATTCCACCCTTTATTGGCTGTGTATCCTTGGGCACTTTACTTACCTGTCTACATCTTAGTTTTCTTATTTATACTTACTTCCTTTTTGTACTTACAAGTATTTACTATGATGCTTAGCACGTAGAATAAATGTTAGTAATTATTTCAGATTCAGCATTTAATACCTTATTTTCAGATTACTATTGTCATATCAGAAATACATTGTTTTTCTTTCAGTGACATGATTTTTAAGATGTTCTGCATTCTTGGATGTAATTTTAAAAAATCTTGGTATCAAAATTGTTTTCAGAGGAACACCTCATTAATTTTATCATTAAGGAGTGGGAAAATAACAGCTGAACAAAGTTGTGTCGTAGGATCCTCTTCTCAGGAATGCAGTTATACTGCCTGTCAAAGAATACCTTGAGAAAAAGAATACCTTTGGGAAAAAATTATAGCTATTGTATTTCAAAAGATTCACCTATCCAACAAATATTTCTGGAGTGCCGTTGGCACACCAGCACTGTTCTTGGTTTGCAGATACCATGGAGAATAGAATTTCAGCTCCCGTTGTGCTTAACTTCAGGGGATGTAAGGAGCAGGTAGGGCTTAAAACACATGAATTTTTTAGTGACGTTATAAAAATATTAATGCAAATTATGTTGTCTTCACAGTCAGATATAATTACCTGTGCTCAAGAAGTAGAAATGATGATAAAGCAGTTAGGAGCCCAACTGGAACAATTAAAAATGACTGTAAAATCAAAGACTGCTGTCCCAACATCACAAGTCTTTGTAAGTATTTGCCATCAACTTTGACCTTGCTTAAGAGTGAATATACCTTTGAGTCCTATACAATCGAATCATAAGTAATCATAATTATAGTTAATCACTAAAAATATGATACTGGTTTTTATACAAGTTGATCCTGTTCTTTATGGTTGTTTTGTAATAACCGTGTAAGTTGGATGCGGGACTTCCCTCTGCAGACAGTTGCTACTAAAGGAAATGCAGGTATATATTATGGTAGCCATAATACCAGCACGGGCTGTGGCAACAAAACGAATCTGTAATGCAGTGTTGAGAACACGTTCACAGTGGCTGGTTAGAGATTGCCTTCAGCCAAGGGGTGATGTGACTTGTGTCCTTTATGAAGAGACAGAGGATAATCCCTGTGTTTACCAGGCCTGCACTTACACTGACTTTCTGATTATCTGTACCATCATAGGGGCAAATCTGGTAGCCCAAAGGAGGTGTAGGGTGCACATGCAGTATTTTATAGAGCATTTTGAGGCCTTGACAATTTTGTGTAACCATTCCCAATGTTAGGTTTTAAAAGCCAAGAAACAAAAGGCTAAGTTGTTTTACTTTTTAGTAGGGCCTAATTAGTTTCTGTATATGTTTGTTCAATAAGTCAGTGACCTTTAGTATGAATAAAAAACGTTTTATCTCATGGCACCTGGGTGGCTCAGTAGGTTAGATTACCTGACTCTTGATTTCTGCTCAGGCCATGATCTCATGGTTCATGGGTTTGAGCCCCGTGTCGGGCTCTGTGCTGACAATGCAGAGCCTGCTTGGGATTCTCTCTCTCTCCCTCTCTCTCTGCCCCTCCCCCAATCTCCCTCCCTCCCTCCCTCCCTCTCTCTCTCTCTCTCAGCCTCTCCCCAAAATAAATAATATAAACATTAAAAAAAAGTTTTTATCTCACTGATCTAAAATCTTTAACTTGCAGCTCACAAGATATGCCTCAAGATATATCTGTAGACTTTCAGGTTCTTTTAATCATGATTGAACCAGATAAATCTAATAGTAATGAGTCATATTTAGCTTTTTTACAAAAAGAAGATATTTTCCTCTTGGCTTTTTGGGGTCAAGCGTCCATAAATCTTTCTTAGGTGATCGATGTGTTTGGCTTTTTGGGGGGGGGGGGGTAAATTAACTTTATGACAATCACACCAACATGAATAGTTTGAAATAAAATACAAGTTTTTTTCTCATAATTTATGAATCCTATTGCTATGTAGATTTTATTGTTTAACTTCACAAGACTTTGACTTGTCTTCAGGAAGAATTTCTTTACTAACACAAATTTGTTTTTGTTTTTAAGAGCACAGTGATTTGTAATTTTATTAAACAGTTACATTTTAAAAATTCTTTTTTTCAGCCCATCTTCATTGCACTTTCCAATCTGTGGACTAGCTTCCAGGATGAAACTGTTTTGATTAGTGTCCTCAGTAATTTGACAACTCACCTTGAGCCATTCTTGGGTGCTCATGAACTCCTCTTTCCTGAGAAAGTAATGCAGAATCTTCTTGATGGGCTGACTGTGAAGACTGATGTGTGTAGGATGAAGGAACACATGGGTAATAGAAACCATCCTTGACTTCCTCTTCCTCTTAAAAGTGCACTCTAGAATAAAGGCATTCTTTTAAAATTTTCACGCTTGGGGCATCTGGCTGGGTGAGTCAGTGGAGCATCCAACGCTTGATCTTGGGGTCATGAGTTAGAGCCCCATGTTGAGCATAAAGTTTGTTTTTAAAAAAAGTAAAATTTTCATGCTCTATCCTTTTGATAAGGTATTAGACATCTTTCTTGATTAAAAGAGTACTAATGTTCATTATGAAAAGTGCAGGAAACAGAAAATATGTAAGCTAAGTACCTTACTATCCAGTAATAAGCATTCTTTTGTAAAAAAAAAAAATAATAATGTTTATTTATTTATTTTGAGACAGAGAGCAAGTGGGGAGGGGAAGAGAGAGAATCCCAAGCAGGTTCCACACTATAAGTGCAGAGCCCAATGCAGGACTTGATCTCACAGACCATGAGATCGTGATCTGAGCCAAGGTCATGATCTGAGCCAAAATCAAGAATTGGCTGCTTAACCTACTGAGCCACCCACGTGCCCCCAATAATAAGCATTCTTAATGTTATTGTCAGGGTTTTGGTTAACAATGATTTTCCTTGCCTATGTGTTTCTGTTGTAGTCTTAGTGATCTTATTATTGATTTATAGTAGGAGAAGATATTAATGTTTGCCATATTTAGAGCTCTATTTCTTTAGCATGTCATTTGCCATATATCTACCTCAGATTCAGGCTGAAATTTATAAATCAATGAAATTTATCCCTGTAAAATTGAGCTTATTTTAGACCCTTTAAGAGATGCACTGATTCTTATAAGAAGGCTGTCTTTATCAACAAACTGCTTTTTACTTTTTTGGTATCTTTTGTCTTAAAGACAATGTGAAGTTCTTGAGAAATGCCAAAATAGAGTCTGGGTATTGTTGCCTAAAAAGAAAGTTTTTTCCAGAAAATGAGATTTGATAATTTACTCTCTAAATTTCTTTTACAAATTCAAATTTTGTATAAGTGGAGAATAAAAATGAAGTTGTAATTTCCATTCTTCAACTACTGGACTTAAAAAATAAATTTGAAAACTAAATTAGAAAGACTGAAAAGCATCCTTCCAGTTAAAGTTTTTCCTACTTATTTTATTTTATTAAAACAGCATATCTACACAAATACCAAGTGAAATTAAAAAGTTAAAGTCACTTAGGGGCGCCTGGGTGGCTCAGTTGTTTAAGTGTCTGACTTCGGCTCAGGTAATGGTCTCACAGTTCGTGGGTTTGGGCCCCGCATCTGGCTCTGTGCTGACAACTCAGAGCTTGGAGCCTGCTTCGAATTCTGTAACTCCCTCTCTCTCTGCCCCTTCCCGGCTCGTGCTCTCATCTCTCTCAAAAATAAATAAATGTTAAAAAAAAATTTAAAAAAAGGTTAAAGTCACTTCAGCAGTAAATATTAAACTACTTCAACAGTAGATATTAAACTCACCATTATTGGCAAGACAGTTTACTTCTTGGAGTTAAACATGTCACTTTCCACTATATGTCACAACTTTTTATTCACCAGAACACTATTTATCACGTTACTGCTCCAGTGAATTGGGAGACTGAATGTTCTTCTAAAAGAATTTAACACTTGCCACATCTCCTCTCTGTTTTGAGACTTTCAGGCATATCAGGAAAAAAGAAGGTAGGTTTATTTTCCCCAAAGTATGCATTTACTTCTAGTTGTAGTCACAAGGGCATTTGTGGTATTGCTGTTTTGATGTAGAGCCAGACCCAGAAGTATAGTAGGATTGCCAAAGCTAAGAACCTTTGGGATCAGTGTTTTACAGATATGTGTTTTTGTTTGTGTAGAAAATGTGGACTATTTGTTTATCACATGTAAATAAGTAAGCCAGCCACCATTAGGAAGGATTTTTAAAAGTGTAAAGAACAAAGATTGTGCACCTTGTTATCAAAATTAAATTACTAAGAGAGATTTCCTTGAAGCTTTCTGCTCAGAACATTCTCAGCTGTTTCAGGAAACAATAGTCCTAGTATAGGAGCATCACATTTAAAGAATTTGCCCACCTAGTGTATTATGAAGAGCCATACAGTCTTGAATGAAGTTGATCTCTCTCTATTTTAGTCACACAACAGCCAGTCTTTTCTGCTTATTTTCTTGGGTTGTTTACTCTTCTCCTTGACTGAAGTTTTTCTTGTCCTCCTCTTTTATTTTAGAAGATAGAGTACGTCCGGTGGATTTCAGAAAACAAGAATGGCTTTTCCCAGAAACAACGGCCAATTTTGACAAATTGTTAATTCAGTATCGAGGATTTTGTGCTTATACATTTGCTACAACAGATGGTCTTCTTCTTCCAGGTATATTGTGGGAAATGATATTGCTTTGACTTCCCATTTTTTCTTTAAATAAAGCCGTCCTTGTCACTTACTTATTCATTTTTTTTTCACTTATCATTTTTTAAAACTTTATGGGATCTGACGGTGAACTAGGAAAGGAGCCACAAAGATGATCCAGACCAAAATCTTCATCTTTGAAGTGCTCACAGAATAATCTGGTGGACTGACATAAGCAAGAATTACACACAAATGATAAGTGAGGTGCTCGCTTCGGCAGCATATATACTAAAATCGGAGCACTACAGAGAAGATCAGCATGGCCCCTGCACAAGGATGACATGCAAATTCATGAAGCTTCCACATTTAGAAACGAAAACAAATAAGTGATAGAATGTGTATATAATGAAATCTGGATGCTACATTATCATAAAAGAGGGATGACTCATATGGCCAATGAGGGACTCTAGAAATTCACATGGCGTTACTAAAATAGATCATCTTCCAAAGTAATTAGTTGAAAGAGCAACACTAATTTGGCTGATTATGTTGATTAAAAAAATACTCTGTTGCTTTATGGTTGTGTTCTATTAACATAGATCAGGATTTCTGTATAAGTCATATCCACCTAAGGAAATGGCCAATATTTTATCAAATAAAATCTCTTTGTATATATTACTAGAGCTTCTCCCCTAACAAAGAGTAAGTCAGAAATTGAGGTGAAATAAATTATTATCCAAAAAGTGCTGTGTGAATTGGAAATAAAAAGTCAGCTAGGGCTAGAATGAAAACAGTTGGACAAAATTATTTCTGATTTACTTTACACCATTAACCTCTTTTTTCCTTTTCTTCTTTCTTTGTCATTTCTTTTGTTATATTTCATAGTTGGATATTACTTTTTTTATTAGAAAGAATTATAGGAACTACATACAGGCTAGAGAACATGCATACTGACTTTTTTTTAAGTTTATTTTTGAGAGAGAGAAAGAGAGTGCATGTGAGGGGAGGGGCAGAGAGAGAAGGTGAGAGAGAGAATTCTAAACAGGCTCTTGTATTGTCAGCACAGAGCCCAATGCAGGGCTCGAACTCATGAGCTGTGAGATCATGACCTGAGCCCAAACCAAGAATTGGACTCTTCAACTGACTGAGCCACCAAGATGCCCCTGACTCATTTTTTATGGTATTAGATTTTTCATAATGGAAGTAAGAGGTTTACCATAGGGAGCTGAGAGAATAGTATTCTGAGGCCCCATGAGGGTCAGTGATACTGGTGGGGGTGGGGGGGTAACAATCAAAAGCCGTGAAGAAATAAGAAGTGATGGAATATAGATGGTTTCTTTCTTTCCTTCTCTTCTCTTCTCTTTTCCTTTTCTTTCCCCTTCCTTCCTTCTTTCCTTCTTCTTTCCTTCTTCCCTTCCTTCCTTCCTTCCTTCCATCCATCCATGCATCCATCCATGCATCATCCATCCATCTTTCCATCACAAATAAGAAAGGAAGGGAGTCACAAGAGACACAAACGCAAAGAACCATAGCTGTAGGGTGATGACAGAGGTAGCATGATATAATTGAAAAAGCTATGGGCTAAGGTTCGGGAGAGCCTGGCTTCTAGTCTAGGAGGTCTGTTTGGCCCCTTCAAGCTTCCACTATCTGGGATTCTAATAAAGAAAGAGAAATAGGAAAGTAGAAGAGCTTGTGGGGCTATGGGTTTCAGAATCCTCTCTGAATAAGCTAGCCCTGACTACTTTGTTCACTACATTATTTCTGTTTGCTACATTATTTTCTGGGCAGCAGCAAACTGCACTAACTCAGAGGAATTCTGTAGGACTTTTCTCCTTCCATTCAGGACTACAGACCACGTGACTTAAATCCCAAGGCTTACTAACTAGTTAGGATCCTTTTCAATGACTACACTGGTTTTATTGCCAATCACTTTCCCTTGCCTACTCAAGCCTCACTGGCTTTCTTGTTGTTCTTGAACATCTCAAGCCCATTTTCACCTCAGAGCCTTTATGCTTGCTATTTATTCCCTCTACTTGGAAAACTCTGTCTATCCCTCAGATAGCTACATACCTTCCTCCTTCATTTTATTTAGCATTCCTAGATCACCCAATTTAAAATATCAACCACACCCTTCTTCCTTTTATTATGTGTTTAACAAGCTTATTTATTTTTTTTGAGGGGGGTGGGGAATGAATCTTAAGCAGGCTCCACACCCAGCGAGGAACCCAATGCGGGACTCAATCTCATGACCTGAGATCGTGACTTGAGCTGAAATCAAGAATCGGACACTTAACTGGCCAGGTGCCCCTTGGCTTTATTTTTAACCTTTTTTTGCAGTACTCTCTGGCCTATGGTATATTTGTTGATTTGTTGAGAGCAGCAATTTTGTTTTTATTTCCTTAGTGCCAGGAATAGGGCCAATAAATTTTGTTGAACAAATGAAAAAATAAATAAGGCAGTACTATTGTTTCATATATAATTCCCACCAACTATGTGGATATTTAATAACCCTTATTTTTGTAGTATCTGTTCACAGTGGTAAATACTTTCTAACATAGAGACTTGTATTTTGGGGATGCCTGGTTGGCTTGGTCGGTGGAGCATGCAGCTCTTGATCTTGGGGTCATGAGTTTGAGCCCCATGTTGGGTGTAGAGATTACTTAAAAGTAAAAATCTTAAAAAAAAAAAGGAAACGTATTTTGGGTAAGTTGTCCCATTTTTGTAGTTTTTATAAAATTATTTTTAAAACAATGCTTGTAGTAGTTTAGTTAAAGGAGATTTGAAACCACGAGATGACTACGTGCCTTCTCATAAAAGATTTTCAAACATTTTAGATCTGTATAGTAAAATAATTTTTACATAAAACCATTCGTTAAAATTAATTTAATATGAATTTCACATAAAATAGAATTTAACAAAATGTATAATTTAAAATTGCTAATTGTAGCATTTTAACAAAATGAAAACATGTTAAATATGCATAAGTCATATGTTAAATATGCAGTATGTAGGGGATGATTCTATGGATGTATTACAAACATAGAATCACTTACTATTTTATATCTCATTCATTTCCTTTTCTTAATTTTCAGGAAATCCAGCAATTGGAATTTTGAAATATAAAGAAAAGTATTACACTTTTAATACCAGAGATGCTGCATATTTATTTGCAGAAAGTCCTGAAAATTATATTGATTTAATTAAGGAAAAAGCAAAAAAAAATGCAGAATTAATTCAGCTACTGGAACTTCATCAACAGTTCGAAACCCTCATTCCATATTCTCAGGTAAGCAGAGTCAGTATTTTAAGAATTTATGACATTTAAAAGTATAGTTAATTAGAAAGTTATACCTTGTTGTAGAATAGTTCCAAAGTTCAAACAGAGACTGGATCAGAAGAGGGCCTTTAATGCTATTGGAAAGAGATTCACCCCGAAGAAGGAAACTAATGAAATCCACAAAGAATAATGAAAACAAGATAAAGAATCAAATTGATAAATTAGACTGGAAAAATCTGGAAGAGAAAGACTACGTTTAGATAAATAACTGAGTCTGTAGGATTTCCTTATCTAAAATTAAAGAACTTAGCACAGATAACACAGGTGATAACTTAGAGTTGTAAGATAATACTTTCTGATATATTTTATTACCTGATAGGGCAAGCTCTTTCCTTTGCCTTGTATTTTTTTCAAAATTGTCTTAGTCATGCATGGTAGTTTTCTTAATAAATTTGCTAAGTTTCCCCCAAAATCTTACTGAGATTTTAACTGGAATTGAATTAAAATAATAAAAGAATTTTTATGTTTATTATATTAGGTTGTCCCATTCATAGTACCATTTAGTTTTTTTTAATAATTACTAGTTTCATTAATTATATCTTAATAAAGCTTAATGGTTTTAGTTCTATTTTCTACTGTGCCCACTTCTAAAACTGTATGTGATCCCAGCAGTGACTGGTGATACTAATATTAATACATGGTTTTCCCACTCAGTATGATGACCCCTCCATTGAATTAACAATTCTCATATGGAATGGGTTTGTTTCTAGGCTTTTAATTGTGTTCCACTGGCTTGTGCTCTCCCAGTTTTGTATTTCATTCTGTTTTTTTTAAAGCTTATTTATTTATTTTGAGAAAGAGAGAGAGGGAGCACAGGCAGGGAAAGGGGCAGAGAAAGAGGGAGAGGGAGAAAGAATCCCAAGCAGGCTCCACACTGCTGGCGCAGAACCCCATATATGGGGTTTGAACCCATGAACTTAATATGGGAGGTGTATTTTGGGAGGGGAAAACCTAACATCACTCATTCCTAAGTCAAATGCCCCTCTCCAATTTTCACAATTGGTAGCCTATGTGAATACTTTGACCTGAGCCAAAACCAGGAGTTAGATGCTCAACCGACTGAGCCACCCAGGCACCCCTCTGTTTTTCATTCTTTTTGTGATGTCTTCTCATGAATGAAAGTTTTTCATTTTAATATGTCATTTATTAATCTTTTCTTCACGTGTCAAATTTTGTCTTGTTTAAGAAATCTTCATGTATCTTAGATCATAAAAATATTCTCCTATATTGTTTTGTAAAAAAATATGGATTTTGGATTTGCCTTTCACACCTGACTCTTTTTTTTTCTTTTTTTTTTTTAATTTTTTTTTTTCAACGTTTATTTATTTTTGGGACAGAGAGAGACAGAGCATGAACGGGGGAGGGGCAGAGAGAGAGGGAGACACAGAATCGGAAACAGGCTCCAGGCTCCGAGCCATCAGCCCAGAGCCTGACGCGGGGCATGAACTCACGGACCGCGAGATCGTGACCTGGCTGAAGTCGGACGCTTAACCGACTGTGCCACCCAGGCGCCCCCACACCTGACTCTTTAATTGACTTGGATTTGATTTTTGTGTCTATTGGGAGGTGAAGATCCAATTTTAATTTTGTTTCTATTTGAGTAATGAATTTTCCCAGACCATTTGTTCAGTACTCTTTCCTTTCTCCATATCTATAGTGTCTTATATGCACAGGCTTAATTTTTAATCTCTCTATTCTATTCAGTTCAATTTTTTAAAAATTCCTGTATCTATATCTTACTATAGCTTTATAGTAAGTTTTGATACCTAGTAGAGTAAGTTCTCCCACCCTTTCCTCTCTAAAGGATCTTGGCTATACTTGAGTCTTTACTTTCCATATAAATTTGAGAATTTATATTGTCAGGTTCCATAAAAAACCTTGAAGGAATTATGAATTTGCATGTCTATAGACAAGAATTATTTGACCATGCCACCACTTACTTATAATTTACAGAGTTGTAAGATACTTCAAAGACAGTGAAAGGTTAGAATCAGATCATCAGAAATGTATGCTATATGTAGATAATGCATAGTTTTCCATTAAACAATTTTTCCCTATATTTTGGGTCTTGTTTTTTCCTTTCTTTCTGTGTATTTAATTCCCAGCTCTTCTTCAGTGACCTTAAGTACCTATGGAAGTGAGTTTTCTCCCTTCATATTTCAAAGCTGTAGTTCTTATAATTATTTACTTGCCATTTACTTGTACTGTGTAATATTGCTAATCATCTTGCAACATGTTTTTATCTACCCAACTATATCACAACATCATTCTGAAGGCAAAAAAAATTATATCTTATGTTAGGTGGTAGGCAATCAGTAATTATCTGCTGTTTGATTTGAGTAAGAAGTTAATCTTACATGGCATATATATATATGTGTGTGTATATGTATATGTACATATGTACATATGTATATGTAATCTTACATGGCATATATATGTGTGTATGTATATGTATATACATATATACACACACATATACACATATATGTGTATATATATATACATATACATATATGTACACATACATATAATTGAATATTACTCAGGCATAACAAAGAATGAAACCTTGCCATTTGTAACAACATGGATGGATCAAGAGGATGTAATGCCAAGTGAAATAAAGCAGTCAGAGAAAGACAAGTACCATATGATTTCATTCGTATGTGGAGTTTAAGAAACAAAAGCAAATGGGCAAAGAGATAAAGAGACAAAAAAACCAGACTGTTAAATACAGAGAACAAACTTGTGGTTGTTAGAGGAGAGGTAGGTGAGGAGATGGGTGAAATAGGTGAAGGGAATTAAGAGTCCACTTATCGTGATGAGTACAGAGTAATGTACAGAATTGTTGAATCACTATATTATACACCTGAAACTAATATAACACCGTGTTAGTTACACTGGAATTAAAAAAAAAGTTAATCTGTCCCTCCTGTGCACTATGATCTGAGTTCCTCAAACCTCTACCACCCTCTCCAGCAACTTCATATATAGCACAATCATATCTTATTTAGCCTGGAATTAATATTTAATATTTTAATAGTGAGCTTGTGGGTATCCCAGCAGAAAATCAAAATATCCAACTAAAACAAAATCAAGTGTATGCATAGTTTGGGGTTTAGATATATTCTAAAGATGTTTTGATACTTTAAACAAATGTGATTCATATTTAACATTTAATGGCTATTTTAAACTTCAGTCAGTTTTCAACAAAGTATTCATGTATGCTACCGATTGTGAAAATTGGAGAGGGGCATTTGACTTGAATGAATGTTAGGTTTTCCCCTCCCAAAATATACCTCCCATATTAAGTTCACAAAGTCAGGTACAAAGAAAGCCATAATGCCCAGGAAAATTATCACATTTAGTTCACTACTATTAGCTTATTTTCTCTGCTGTCTTTATGAGTATATTCCGTGTTGAAAAATTCTTATTTTTCTAATCTTTTTGTCAGTTTATTTTTAGTTATCTCTAAATAATGCTGCTTTTTAATAAATACTAATTACAGAACTTCATTTCTTTAGATGAAAGATGTTGACAAACATCATATAAAACCAATTACAAAGTGTGAAAGTAGCACACAAACAGATACGCACATATTGCCACCAACGATTGTGAGATCATATGAGTGGAATGAATGGGAATTGAGAAGAAAAGCTATAAAATTGGTTTGTAACAATATTTTCTAAAATTATTTATAGGTTGGGGAATTTGTTTTTCTTCAGCTAAGACAGCAGAAGAGATGATATTTTGTACATGTGTTACATTCAGCCATAAATTAAAGCAGAATTAGTCCCAAAAGTTACAGATCCAGGGCACAGGACCAAAAGGGATTGTTTTGGTACGAGCAGGGTGGGTCTCTCAAGGGTAGTTGTTGTGATAAGATGGCAATGTTCTAGATTCATTGAATCAATTTCTAGAAAATAGGCATGCTGTCCAACAATTTCTACCAGCGTCCCTGGCCTCTAGCTTTCCTTGTTTCTGCTCCTGTGGCTTCTATGGATGTATACAATGGCCATTTACTTGGAACTCTGCCTCATCTTTCTTCTTTCTTGCTTCAGCCTGTGTATTTGCTTCTCCCTCCACTTGGCTCTCATGGTGTGGGAGTTTCCAGGAAGATGGTGCTAAAGCTGAGAGCTATAGGTTAGGGAACTTTAATGTGTTGTTAGTCATAGAGTGGGTAACTTAAATTACTTATATAAACTAGTGGGATGTATACAGAGTTCTTTGCATATAATTTGCCAGCTTTACATTGTAAGATTGTCTTCTAATTTTAAGCACATACGGAAGCATGAAACTATTCTCAGATTATACCATCCAGTGACTAGAACAATGGTAGTTGCTCTCTCTTTCTATATCCATCTATTGTGCTAATCTATGAGATTTAGAGCACTTTCAGCTTCCTCTAATCATTTAAAGTATATCTTTGTCTTTTGTAGTCTTTTTTTTTTTTTTTTTTTTTGAGGAGCAGAATGTTAACCTCTCTTGTGTCCCCTCTTACGTCAGCATGTTCTCTACAGGCACTGAGCTCTCTTGTCCTTCTAATTCTCAGTCACCTTAATCATAAGAGGTGCCTGCCCTCAAAGCTTGGCTTTGAAAATCTCATCCCTGTGTGACTCAGTGGAATACTTCCCTCTCACCCTTTTACAGTACCTTGTCATTTTAGACAATAAGTATTTAGAGTACAAAGGAAATAAACTTTTATATCTATAGCCTTTTCTTAGTATATTTTATCCATCTCTTTAACTGAAATCAGGTATGGGAGTAAATGAAGACTACCCAAATCAGAACAGAGGCTATTTATTCAAAGTTTTCTATAGCAAGGGAGTCAACCATCATCACTGGCCGTTGGCAGAAACTCCAAAGCAGGCAGGGAAAGTGGGAAAGCCTTATAGTGAAAAAAAGGGGAAGGCTTCAAGCATGCTCTGACTGGAGATTGTTGACATGGGGAAAATGGAAGCAGGCTAACTCAAAGTTGGTGCTCTTATGTGAATGGTTTGGTGGGCATAGTCGGCTTTCTCTGGTTGGTCCTTAGTTGGAAGGTGGGGGCGTGGGTAGCAAAAAAATAGGGAAGCTGGCCAAGTCCTGTCTGTTCCGGGCTTATAGCTACAGCTATAGAGGTTGTGGATCTGAGTTCTATTGTCATATAAGGTCTAGCTTTTGGCAGTTTGTATATTCAGTGTCTCATAGGCTTTTCACCAATCATGGCATTTCTCTTGCCACCCTTTGTGGTGGCAGCTTTTCAGTCCCTTAATTTCCTGGGATGAGGAAGGATCAGCTTCCTGGTATGTCTTCCAGATCCTCGTTCCATTAGCATTCCTATCAGTTACTCTTCTGTAGTACATGAAGCTCCATCCCCAATGTTCTTTTGTGTTATCTACTAAACTCACTTGAGCCCATCAGATATATATGGGTAACACAGATATTACACATTTGTTCTTCAGAAACTAATTGTCTAGCAAGTGACACTGATACACTAAAAATATCTCAATACCTCTTGGTAAGTGGTAGAATAGAAGTGAAATAAAAAATGAATCCTGGTGACATTTTAAGTTGGTCTGAGGTATATAAATAGGCAAAGGAGAAGAGGGGAATGATGGTTGGATGGATATGAGAGGTAGAGGTACCAGCATAGGTCTGGATTGGAAATGTTAAAAGAATGGCGTATCCCGTGGGGCTGCACTGCATACCGACTGAACTCTTCTTCTCATTCTTCAACCTCCACTTAATTCTGAGGCTCACCTTAGACCTAATTCTCCTCTGGAATCACATCACGTCAAATGCTGGCTCCCCATATATGACCAGTACAATGTGCTGGTAAGACAAAACTGAGTGTATTGCTTAAAGCTATAGGAGGAATCAGCACCTCAGCAGAGCCTAGGCAGTGTCTTGAGGAGGAAGAGCAAGGTCAGAATGTATTGAGAATGTGAAGTTTGGTGGAAGGTAGGTCTTTCAAAGCCAAGAGTAGGTCAGGGGATGGGATGAGGGCTTGAATTAGATTAGGTAAAGATCATGAAAAAGCAGCCCAGCACTGATGGGAATAGAAAGTGAAGATTTATGGGGTAGGGTGCAGAGAATGTTAGAATCTGTGTGTTGGTACTTACTACTGAACGTGTGTCTTTCGGGATGTTCTGTAGTGAACAATCAAGTTATTTGCTTTGGTAAGAGTCCCTTGGAATGATCAAATTATGCTAATGAAGATGTCCAAATAGAAAAGTCACACTAATGTAGACAATAAACTCAGTGTGGAGGAAGTAGTTTTGGTTCTCAGTCATCCACAGTGTCTCAAAATCTGGAATATTTCCTCACCTTCCAAGTCTCTACATTTTTATTTTATTTTATTTTATTTTATTTTATTTTATTTTATTTTATTTCATTTCATTTTATTTTTATTTTATTTTATTTTATTTTTACTTTTATTTATTTATAATATAATATATTGTCAAATTGGTTTCCATACAACACCCAGTGCCCAGGTGCCCTCCTCAATTCCTATCACCCACTTTCCCCTCTCCCCCCACACCCCCATCAACCCTCAATTTGTTCTATTTAAGAGTCTCTTATGGTTTGCCTCCCTCCCTCTCTGTAACTTTTTCTTCCCCTTCCCCTCCCCCATGGTCTTCTGTTAAGTTTCTCGAGATCCACATGAGTGAAAACATATGGTATCTGTCTTTCTATGACTGACTTATTTCACTTAGCATAATACCCTCCAGTTTCATCCACGTTGCTGCAAATGGCCAGATTTCATTCTTTCTCATTGCCAAGTAGTATTCCATTGTATACATAAACCACATCTTCTTTATCCATTTGTCAGTTGATGGACATTTAGGTTCTTCCCATAATTTTGCTACTGTTGAAAGTGCTACTATGAACATTGGGGTACAAGTGCCCCTATGCATCAGCACTCCTGTATCCCTTGGGTAAACTCCTAGCAGTGCTATTCCTGGGTCATAGGGTAGATCTATTTTTCACTTTTTGAGGAACCTCCCCACTGTTTTCCAGAGGAGCTGCACCAGTTTGCATTCCCACCAACAGTGCAAGAGGGTTCCCGTTTCTCCACATGTTCTCCAGCATCTGTAGTCTACTTATTTGTTCACTGTAGCCATTCTGACCAGTGTAAGGTGGTATCTCAGTGTGGTTTTGATTTGTACTTCCATGATGAGGAGTAACGTTGAGCATCTTTTTATGTGACTGTTGGCCATCTGGATGTCTTCTTTAGAGAAGTGTTTATTCATGTCTTCTGCCCATGTCTTCACTGGATTATTTGTTTTTCAGGTGTGGAGTTTGGTGAATTCTTTATAGATTTTGGATACTAGCCCTTTGTCTGATATGTCATTTCCCAAGTCTCTTTTCCCATTCTATCGGTTGCCTTTTAGTTTTGTTGATTGTTTCCTTTGCAGTGCAAAAGCTTTTTATCTTGATGAGGTCCCAATAGTTTTTAATTCCCTTGCCTTTGGAGATGTGTCAGGTAAGAAATTGCTGTGGCTGAGGTCAAAGAGGTTTTTCCTGCTTTCTCCTGTAGGGTTTTGATGGTTTCCTGTCTGACATTCAGGTCCTTCATCCATTTTGAGTTTGTGGGTCCAAATCTGGGGTCTCTGTTCTATTCCATTGGTCTATGTGCCGGTTTTTGTGCCTATACCGTACTGTCTTGGTGATTACAGCTTTGCAGTACAGGCTGAAGTCTGGGATTGTGATGCCTCCGCTTTGGTTTTCTTCTTCAGTATTACTTTGACTATTCAGGATCTTTTGTGGTTCCATACAAATTTTAGGATTGCTTGTTCTAGCTTTGGGAAGAATGCTGGTGCAATTTTGATTGGGATTGCACTAAATGTGTAGATTGCTTTGGGTAGTAGTGACATTTTAACAATATTTATTCTTCCAATCCATGAGCCTGCACTGTTTTTCCATTTCTTTGTGTCTTCTTCAGTTTCCTTCATAAGCTTTCTAGAGTATTTGGCATACAGATCTTTTATATTTTGGTTAGGTTTATTCCTAGGTATTTTATGGTTCTTGGTGCAAATGTGAATGGGATCAATTTCTTTGTCTTTCTGTTGCTTCATTATTGGTGTATAAAAATGCAACCGATTTCTGTACATTAATTTTGTATCCTGCGGCTTTGCTGAATTCATGTATCAGTTCTCGCAGACGTTTGGTGGAGTCTGTCAGGTTTTCCATGTAGAGTGTCATGTCGTTTGTGAAAAGTGAAAGTTTGACTTCATCTTTGCCAATTTTGATGCCTTTTATTTCATTTTGTTGTCTGATTGCTGATGCTAGGACTTCCAACACTATGTTAAACAACAGTGGTGAGAGAGGACATCCCTGTTGTGTTCCTGATCTCAGGGGGAAAGCTCTCAGTTTTTCCTCATTGAGGATGATATTAGCTGTGGGCTTTTCATAAATGGCTTTTATGATGTTTAAGTATGTTCCTTCTCTCCCGACTTTCTTGAGGGCTTTTATTAAGAAAGGATGCTATATTTTGTCAAATGCTTTTTCTGCATCTATTGACAGGATCATATGGTTGTTATTTTTTCTTTTATGAATGTGATGTATCACACTGATTGATTTGCAAATATTGAACCAGCCCTGCAGCTCAGGAAAGAATCCCACTTGATCATGGTGAATAATTATTTTTTATATGCTGTTGAAATAGATTTGCTAGTATCTGGTTGAGAATTTTTGTGTCTATATTCATCAGGGGTATTGGCCTGGGATAGTTGCCTTTTTTGCTGAGTCTCTGTCTGGTTTGGGAATCAAAGTAATGCCGGCTTCATAGATGAGTCTGGAGTTTTCCTTCCTGTTCTGTTTTTTTTGGAGTAGCTTGAGAAGGATAGGTATTAACTCTGCTTTAAATGTCTGCTAGAATTCCTCAGGGAAGCCATCTGGTCCAGACTCTTATTTGCTGGGAGATTTTTGATATCTGATTTGATTTCTTCACTAGTTAGTTATGGGTCTGTTCAAATGTTTTGTTTCTTCCCTTTTGAGTTTTGGTAGTGTGTGGGTGTTAATAATTTTTCATAGTATTCCCTGCTAATTGCTTGTATTTCTGAGGGATTGGTTGTAATAAATCCATTTTCATTTGTGCTTTTATCTATTTGGGTCCTCTCTCTTTTCTTTTTGAGAAGCCTGGCTAGAGGTTTATCGATTTGTTTATTTTTTCAAAAAACCAACTGTTGGTTTTATTGATCTGTTCTGTTGTTGGTTTTTTTGATTCTATATTGTTTCTTTCTGCTCTGGTCTTTATTATTTCTCTTCTTCTTCTGGGTTTGGGGTGTCTTTCCTGTTCTGCTTTGAGTTCCTTTAGGTGTGCTATTAGATTTCGTATTGGGGATTTTTCTTGTTTCTTGAGATAGGCCTGGATTGCAATGTATTTTCCTCTTAGGACTGCCTTTGCTGCATCCCAAAGCATTTGGATTGTTGTATTTTCATTTTCATTTGTTTCCATATATTTTTAAATTTCTTATGTAATGGCCTGGTTGACCCATTCGTTTTTTAGTAGGGTGTTCTTTAACCTCCATGCTTTTGGAGGTTTTCTAGACTTATTCCTGTGGTTAATTTCAAGTTTCATAGCATTGAGATCTGAAAGTGTGCGTGGTATGATCTCAATTCTTTTATATCTATTGAGGGCTGTTTTGTGACCCAGCATGTGATCTATCTTGGAGGATGTTCCATGTGCACTCGAGAAGAAAGTATAGCTTTGGGATGCAGAGTTCTAAATATATCTGTCAAGTCCATCTGGTCCAGTGGATCATTCAGGGCCGTTGTTTCTTTACTGATTCTCTGTCTACTATCCATTGTTGTCAGTGGAGTATTAAAGTCCCCTGCAATTACCACATTCTTATCAATAAGGTTGCTTATGTTTGTGATTAATTGTTTTATACAGTCGGGTGCTCTTGAATTTGGTGCATAGGCATTTATAATTGTTAGCTCTTCCTGATGGATAGACCCTGTAATTATTATATAATGCCCTTCTTCATCTCTTGTTATGGCCTTTAATTTAAAGTCTAGTTTGTGTGATGTAAGTATGGCTCCTCCAGCTTTCTTTTGACTTCCAGTTGCATGATAGGTAGTTCTCCATCCCCTCACTTTCAATCTGAAGGTGTCCTCGGGTCTAAAATGAGTCTCTTTAGACAGCAAATAGATGGGTCTTGGTTTTTTTTATCCATTCTGATACCCTATGTCTTTTGATTGGAGCACTTAGTCCATTTACATTCAGTGTTGTTATTAAAAGATATGGGTTTAGAGTCATTGTATTATCTGTAGATTTCATGCTTGTAGTGATATCTCTGGTACTTTGTGGTCCTTGCAACATTTTACTCACAGAATCCCCCTTAGGATCTCTTGTAGGGCTGGTTTAGTGGTGATGAATTCCTTCAGTTTTTGTTTGTTTTGGAAAACCTTTATCTCTCCTATTCTCAGTGCCAGGCTTGTTGGATAAAGGATTCTCGGCTGCATATTTTTCCTGTTCATCACGTTGAAGATTTCCTGCCATTCCTTTCTGGCATGCCAAGTTTCAGTAGATAGGTCTGCTACTACCCTTATGTGTCTACCTTTGTATGTTAAGTCCTGTTTATCCCTAGCTGGTTTCAGAATTCTCTTTATCCTTGTATTTTGCCAGTTTCACTATGATATGTCGTACAGAAGATCGATTCAAGTTATGTCTGAAAGGAGTTCTCTGTGCCTCTTGGATTTCAGTGCCCGTTTCCTTCCCCAGATTGGGGAAGTTCTCAGCTATGATTTGTTCAAGTATACCTTCAGCCCCTTTCTCTCTCTCTCTTTGTTCTGGATTCCTTTGATACGGATATTGTTCCCTTTGATTGAATCATATAGTTCACTAATTCCCCCACGTGATCCTGGATTTTTTTTTTATCTCTTTTTTCTCAGCTTCTTCTTTTCCCATAATTATATCTTCTAATTCACCTATTCTCTCCTCTGCCTCTTCAATCCGCACTGTGACTGCCTCCATTTTGTTTTGCACCTAATTTATAGCATTTTTTAACTCATCATGACTATTTTTAGTTTCTTGATCTGCAGCAATAGATTCTCTGCTGTCTTCTATGCTTTTTCCAAGCCCAATGATTAATTTTATGACTATTATTCTAAATTCTTGTTCAGTTATGTTGCTTTTATCTGTTTTGATCCATGTTTTAGTGTCACTTCTTCCTGGAATTTCTTTTGAGGAGAATTCTTCCGTATCATCATTTTGGCTAGTTTTTTGTCCCTTATGAATTTTAAAAGCTTGTTATATGCTCTGCATTGTGAGCACTGCTATATTAAAGGGTGGTCATACACTGTCCAGGGCCTGGCTCTTCAGGAGATGTTTTTTGGAGTGTGTTACTTGTTCTCTGTTGTGACTTTGGTTATTTTATTTCCCTATTCGTAATGATGTTTTGGACTCTCCATCAGGTGTGCTTTGATTTGTTCCTTGAAGTAGCCCTGGAAAGGAAGACAAACAAACAGGAAACAAAAATACGCAAACACACAAATAAAACAAACAGAAACAAAAAACTAAAAACAATCCAAAAATAAAATACCAGGAACACCAGCTACAAATAAAGAACAGGGTGGAGGCGGTACTGATTGAAGAACACATACAAAGAGAGAAATGACAGGGGTGGGCGTTGGGGGGGAGAAAAAATAAACATTGACCAGGCAGAGAGACTAAAAGGCTTAATCCAGAGAGAGAGAGAGAGGAAAATAAGGAGGGATGTGAGGAAAAAGAAGCAAAGATAATATTACCCAGACAGAGAAACTAGAGGACATGATTTTTCCAGAGAGAGAGAAAGGAAAGTAAATGAGGTGTAGAACATGTATCTAGAGAATGGATTAAATATGTCTGTTTAAACAAACCAATAACCGGAATAGCCAGCCTGGAGGAGGGAAAAGATAAGAAGGAGAAATGGAAGGGAGACTATATCTAAATAACAAGAATTATCCTAGGATTAATCCAGGCAATGCAGCAGTGCTAGTCTGGAGGAGGGGGCCGACTGCCTCCAAAGCGTCTGTCCCTCTCCAGTAGATACGCAGTTACCCAGTAGATACGCCTGGTTTGGTGTACGCTGTTCCCGCCTCCACTGTGGTTTCCATGGTGGGATCTCTGAGGCCTCACCTTGGTGGTGGTGGGGAGAAAGATGGCGACCCCCCCCCCCCCCCCCCAGTCTCTTCTCCACAACCCGGTGTCCCAAATCACTCCTTTGGAGCCATCCTCACTGGCCGCAGCGGCAAATGAGGCTGTCTGGGTCCACTGACTCCCGTGCCAGGCTCTTGGCTGGGATTTAAATCCCTGCTCCGTGTGCCCTGGTACTGGGGAAGCACCTCTCTATCCAGGCCCCATATGTGGTCCCGGCTGGTTTTGTCCTGTGCGGAAGCACTTCAGGGGAGAGGACCGGTTTCTCCTGCTGTGGACTGTGCCCTAATCTACCACTGAACCCAGAGATGGCTCCCCGCCTCCCCAGGTGCATGAACCAGGCAGCCTGCCCCAGTCTGAAGAAAGCCCCGCAGTTAGAGATGGGATCCTTCTCCATCCTGGTCCGAGGGTTTTCTCTTGTCCAGATATAGTCCTATGCTTCCCTAGCCACTCTTTCTCTTCCTTTTGGCTTTCTGCATAAGGGGATCCCTCCCCTCCGTGCCTATGCGGCCTGTTTTATCTCCCCCCCGTTTGCAATCACCCACCCATGGCCCTTCAGTTTGTCCCTGTTTCTCCCCGGTAGACTCAGTCTCTTTTTCTCCAAGATTCTTGAGGTTCAAAGTCCTTTGGCTTCAGCCCTTCTTTGTTTGAGAGAAGCGAGAGGTACAGATCCCTCTACTTCTCTGCCATGTTGGCCCCATTTACGCTACGCCGGTCTCTACCTTTTTAAGTCACAGGCTTTTATGCTTCTGAGTTCTTTTCTTGGACTTCTTTGTTACTTCAGTAACTCCTAGTCTCCTTTTTTGTTTGCTTGTTTTTTAAAGTTTATTTATTTTGACAGAGAAAGAATGAGTGGGGCAGGGGCAGAGAGAGAGAGGGAGAGAATCCCAAGCAGGCTCCACACTCACGCAGAACCCGATATGGGGCTCAATCTCAGGGACTGTGATATCGCAACCTGAGCCAGAATCAAGAGTCGGATGCTCAACTGACTGAGCAACCCAGGCACCCCACTCCTTGTCTCCTTTCAATAAAACTCCTCTTTGCTTCCCAGCCTGAGTAATCTGTTTAACTTCATGTTTATTAGTAATCCATAAAAAGAGCAAGATGTAGACTAATGTAAAATATAACCTGAAGACATCAGAACTTTTTATATTAAAAGTCTTGGGTGAAGCCCATTTAAAAAAGAAACGAAATCTTAAATTTTTGTCTTTTAAAAAAATAAACCCAGTATGGTGGAAAAATCCAAGTTGTATAAATCTCAAAATATAATAATGAAGGAATTAAAAGATTATATTAACAAATAATTGGGCTCACTGTTAAGTGTGATCTGTATGTTCTTTCTTTGGGTCCGTTTTCAACATTTTATGTATTTTCTCACTTCTTGGCAAAGGATATTTATTATGTTCTAGTTTTTCTAATGTTTTAATGTTTTGTAGCAATATGCTGTGTTGTAGGGCTAATTTCTTTGTGGACTGAGAAAAAAGATTCGGCCAAATTATTTGTTCTTTAGAGATGGGTTAATTCCTGTGTATTCTCTTTCTTCTTAGGCCAATTTGCGTCGGAAGGTTACTCACTCAGTACAAACTGACCTTAGTCACATGAGAAGAGAAAATTGTTCACAGGTGTACCCACCAAAGGATGCCAGCACGCAGTCTATGAGAGAAAGCAGCACCCGAGTGCCCAGGCCCCAGATTTACATAGCTGGTCTTCGTGGGGGACAGGGTAAAATCACATATGGGGTCAAGGTGAACTTAACTAGAGCTGTTGATGAGACCTAGTTAAAGACTGTATTTTTTAAGTAGATATCACCAAGTTATGAACAGTGGCAAATATTGACAAATATCTTTGCATCAATGGAAATTACTAAATTTTGTGAGTCTGGCACATTCATTGGTTGTGTGAATGTTTTCTGGATTCTGTCAAACTGCTACAAAAAACTAAAAGTTGTTCTCTGGAGCACATTTTTCATTCTATTAAAATTGAAAAATAAAACTCTGCCCACTTAGCTTCTATTTGTTAGAAAAAGTTTGGCAGCATTAAAGGCTGAAATTATGATGTATTTAGATATTAATATATTTATAAGATTATGACTAAGATAGCTTATTTATTTCTAAAATAATTTTTAATGGTAAACATTAAAACTTTAAAACCTAGGCAATATTTTAGCCTCATTAAAGTATTAAATGTTAACGGGATTAAATTGATGTATAATAAACCTCACTAATTTGGAACAATTAGAGCAGAGGTCCACATGAATTTTTAAAATCTGGAAATTTTACATAAAATCTGGATTTCTAGTCCCTTGGGAAAAAAAAGTCAGAATATTTGCCAATACTTGGCTAGTATTCCTGTGAGTAGTAGCTGTGCCCTTTCATAGGTCAAACACTTCTAGTCCCAGCCCCTGCTGTCTTTTTGGTCTCCCGCATTACTCCTGTGCCTTATTTGCCTGGCCCTATAGGCAGTTGTACATAGGGCCCATGTGAATTACTAATAGCTGAATTTTAGAGCTGTAGTTTTATTAACTTCTTTTTTTGTCTTACAAAAGTTTGTCTTACAAACTTCTTTTTTTTTTTTTTTAAGTTTATTTATTTATTTATTTTTTTTTTTCAACGTTTATTTATTTTTGGGACAGAGAGAGACAGAGCATGAACGGGGGAGGGGCAGAGAGAGAGGGAGACACAGAATCAGAAACCGGCTCCAGGCTCTGAGCCATCAGCCCAGAGCCTGACGCGGGGCTCGAACTCACGGACCGCAAGATCGTGACCTGGCTGAAGTCGGACGCTTAACCGACTGTGCCACCCAGGCGCCCCAAGTTTATTTATTTTTAAGAGGGAGAGAGACACACAGCATGTACTCATGGGAGTGGGGGAGGGGCAGAGAGCGGGAGAGAGAGAATCCTAAGCAGGCTCCATGCTTCAGCACAGAATGAGACTTGGGGGTCGAACCCACGAATGGTGAGATCATGACCTGAGCTGAAACCAAGAGCCCGGCACTTAACTGACTGAACCACCCACGTGCCCAATATATATATTTTAAGTTTATTTCTTTATTTTATTACTTTCTTACATATTTCTAATACCAGTCCTAGATAATAAAGACTCCCTGGTGGAGGGACTGTTAAACATGCTTTAATAGCCAGGGGATAATTTATATTTAATGTATTTTTTCTGCCTTGGTGACTTTTAAGGTGTTTATATAATTTGCTTTCTGTATATGTATAGTGTTATCTATAATGTGAATATGTTTCAAATTGCACTTTGCACAGATATCGTAAAGGTAAACTTTAAATAGACTTTCTTTTAAAAACATTTTTTAAAGTTACTTATTTCTTTTGAGAGAGAGTGGGGGGGTGGGGTAGGGACAGAGGGAGAGGGAAAGAGAGAGAATCCCAAGCAGACTCTATGGTGTCAGTGCAGAGGATAACGCAGGGCCCCAACCCATGTACTGTGAGATCATGACCTGAGCTGAAGTACAATGCTTAACTGAGCCACCCAGGCGCCCCCTGACCTACTTCTAAGTGTTCGTAATTTTCATACCTGAAGTTTAAAAATGGTGTTCGAGTATCCTGGGTGGTTCAGTCAGTTAAGCGTTGGACTCTTGATTTTGGCTCAGGTTATGATGTCCTGGTTCGTGGGATCAAGCCCTGCATGGGGCTCAGTGCTGATAGCTCAGGGCCTGCTTAGGATTCTCTCTCTCTCCCTCTCTCTCTGCCCCTCCATTGCTCTCTCTCTAAAAATAAATAGTAAACATTGAAAAATAAAAATGATGTTAAAGATAAGACTGGCTGTTGGGGCAAGGCCTGGGGCTAGGAGTGGGGGGCAGGGTTCTGTCCTTGAAGAAGGTGGGAGGTTAGAGCTAACACTGATTTTTACAGCATCAGGTATTTGATTTTTATCTGTTCTGTCAAACCTCATTCGGTTCTGCAATATTTCTAAACACAGAAAAGAATGGCCATAAGCCATAAGCCATAAGATAAGACATAATTTGGGGTTATCAAGTTAAGGCTGAAAGTAAAATTGCCAAGTGAATAAAAATATCAAACCCAATTTGAAAAACTAAATTTAATATCAGAAAGTGCAACAGAATCAGGATAAAGGGAGCTAGATCAAATGATAGCCTCATCTTTTCCTAGGATCTTGACCATCTTCCCAAGCCCCAATGTTCTCTAAAGATTTCCAACCTCATGCTGGACACTGTGTCAGGCACCCCGATTTCAGCAGGTTACAGGCCAAACTCATTTTCTCTGACAGACTTGTTTCTCCCTCTGTATTTCTTTCTGTGCTTAGAGGCCATCACCATCTAGTCAGTAGCATAAGGTAAAAAAACTTCTTGATTGCCTTTCTCTCATAGCCCCTATATTTAAAAAGTCATCAAACCCTGCTGATTTGTCTTGAATTGTCTTTGGAATCTGTCTTTCTGTTTTCACCATGACCGCTATATTTTAGGACTTAGTCCTATTACCAGATTCATTGGCATAATTTTTCTAGCATACAAATCTGATAGTGTCACCCTCCCCCCTTCCCCCAACTTTCACTTCCGTTGCTTAAACACCTACCAAAACTCTTTTATTACCTAGGAGATGATGGAAAAACTCTTTCATACATGATGTAAGACTTTTCAAAATATATCCATCTACCTTCCAGTTTCATCTTCTGCTCCTCTCATGCTGTCTCCAAACACTATACATATTAGGCAAATTGAACTCAACCTCTTCAAATGTGTCATTGTCTAATACCACCACTCTCTACTCTCGCTTTTCCCTGTCACTTGGAATGTACTCCACAGACACCCTCATGAAATTACACTGTCCTCAAACAGCCTGGTCAGCTTTACCTTTTCAGTGAATATTTCCCCTATCACCTTTAGGAGAATTAATTGCTTCTTCCTTTGAGTTTTCACTACATTTTATTTATACTCTTACTGTAGTACTCAAATAAGTACATACGTGGTCATCTGTAATCTCCCTGTTAGATTTTTGAGATTTGAACTGTGTTCTAGTCATTTTTATATCCCTGGCATTTGTATAGAATTTTGTTGGGTGAACTAAGGCAGAAAAAAAGGAATAAATGAAAGAACAAACTGGAGGCAGGATATTGGTCAAATGATTATTTTAATAGCCAAGGTGGGAACTGATAAAGAGATCAGTAGCCAAATAGTCATTGGAAAAGAAGAGAGAGAGGAACAGAGGAAAAAGGAGATTATTTTTTGAGAAGTAGTAGCAAATAAGGATACGCCAGGTTGGTACAGCTTTTGGAGAAGGCTGAAAGCCAGGCAGAGGAATAGGTTGCCTTTATGCAGTCAGATTAGGACTTTATGTAGTACAATTAGAAAGCCATTGTAGGTTCTTGAGCAGAAGATTGTGGGAGAGAGACGCTACAGTTAAGGAGATGGCTAGGAAGCTGTTGAAAGAATTCAGGCATGTGGTAATGGATGACATGAAGGGGCAAATGTGAGATTTGATGAACAGGATATAACATCTCAGGAAAGGGAAGGAAATATCACAGCATGACCTCAGGGTGTCTACCCTAGGAGGCTGAGGACAGTTGGGAAGAGGAACTGGTTGATCAAAAATGAGAGCATGTTCAGTACCAGAAAATCTGTGTTTAAAGGATGACAAAAATAATAAAGCAGAGATGACTGGAATTTGAACTGGACAAAGGTAATTTGGGAGGTCATCCCCAAGGGAGTGGGGATGGAATGAGGAGGAAGAGACAACATGAGACCAAGGAGCAGTCAGAGGAGTAGAAAAAGAAAGGAGTCTCTGTGGTCAAGGAAGTAAAGTGAAGGTCCACTACTTACTAGCTGTGTTACTTAATATTTCTCTGCTGCAGTTTCTTCATCATAAAAATTGGGGTAATAATAGCTTCTAATTCACTGGGTTGTTAAGAGGATTAAAGGAGTTAACCCATGCAAAGCATTCACATGATAAGTGATTTGTTAATGTTAGCCATGAGAGGAAAGAATCTCTAGTGTCTCATTCTACTGCACTCCCGCCCTTATTTTGTCCACTTTCTATTTTCAAGCTCTCAGTTAGTGCCCAGAATAATGCTTGGCGCATTATGGCTTTCACTCAATGTCTGATGAATAAACAGAAGAGGATGAGAAATGAGAAAAGGTCAATGGAGTCGGCATCTGCTAAGCTCTGTTTTAATAGAGTTGGCTTGCGTGGAAACAGGACTGCAGCAAGCAGAAAATCGTAGAAATAAGTACAGACTACAAATCAGTACTGTTTGGCATGAAAAGAAAAATGAGATTATGGTAACTAAAAAAGGAAGCAGAGGCAAGGGAGAGTTAAGCTCAAATAAATGTTTAGATATTGATGATTATTACACAAGTCCAGACACTGAATTTTTCATTGTCTCCTTGTATTTTCATTATTTTCCTCAATTATAAAATGCAACAATTCTTTTAACTTGTCTTTAGTAATATTACACCATAGAAAAGAATTGTTTTAAAATAATTACCTAGCAAATATAATTTTCTTTATTTTTAAATGTTTATTTATTTATTTTGAAAGAGAGAGAGAGATAGAGGGAGCTCGCAGTAGAGGGGCAGAGAGAGAGGGAATCCCAAGCAGGCTTCACCTCCAGGGCCCAGTACCACGCTTGATCTTACAACCTTGAGATCATGACCTGAGCTGAAACTGGGAGTCAGAGGCTTAACCAACTGAGCCACCTAGGTGCTTCTAATTTTCTTAATAGCAGAATGAACAGTTTGCTTAAATTGTCATGGAAGCAATTATGTTTAGATATCTGCATTTGTCTAACTGTTCTTTATAGTTAATGATTTACTATACTTGAAACTTCACCACTTTTAATAACCTATTGTGTAGCTACATACTTGAATTTAACTGTAACTTCCTTAAGCCTTTTGGTATTGCTTACTGCACAGCTTACACTTTTACTTTATTACCAATGGATATAGTAATGGGCTTCCTTTTATATAATTCATTGAGACTAGGGTCACTCTCATGCCTGAGCTGAGATAGAAGTGAGCAGGATTTCAAGGCAATACTGCAGCTTGATAGTGACAATCAGGAATATCATTATGGTTTCAACTGGTAATAGCCAATAGCTGTTTGAGACACAGGTTAGCATATTATCAGGCAAATGACTCTGTGGTTCACATGTTGAAGATCACTGCTTCTTGCACTAATCAGGGTTGTATAGGACACTAGTATACATAAAAGAAGCACATTAAGTCAACAGGTTTTCCTCTAAGACTTAGGATAATTCAAAATGAGAAAGTAAAATTTAGCTCAGATGTAAAGAATGTAAATATCTGCTTGGCCATTCATTGGGCTGAGATAATGAACAGAAACTCAAGCTAGAAAGTTAATGGGAAATAATATTTTTTCTGAAGGGCATGCTGCAGTAGAATATAATAACCATCCCCTGTTTTGCGTGTCTACTCTCTAACTCTGAAAAATTTTGTTCTCTAAGATCATATACTGTTAGAACCTTGCTGTTGACATTTTATCAGTAAGAATTAAACAGCCTGCTTTTGCTTGAAGGATTTAAGTCACTTTGACACAAAGAAGCAGCTTCAATTTCCAACCTAAGAGGAAAGTCTTCATTTTAGAGGCTCCTGAATACAACAGTCCACATCCAGTAACTTTGCTGTTTTCAAGAAACAGGATCCTGAGACTATTCTTTAGTCCATATCTGATGTGAACTTCTTTTTTTTAAAAAAAATTTTTTTTTCAACGTTTATTTATTTTTGGGACAGAGAGAGACAGAGCATGAACGGGGGAGGGGCAGAGAGAGAGGGAGACACAGAATCAGAAACAGGCTCCAGGCTCTGAGCCATCAGCCCAGAGCCTGACGCAGGGCTCGAACTCACGGACCGCAAGATCGTGACCTGGCTGAAGTCGGACGCTTAACCGACTGCACCACCCAGGCGCCCCTGATGTGAACTTCTTTATAAACAGCCCTGCTTTGAATGTATCAAAACACTACTTCCTTTAAATTTCATTTAAGTCCACATCCTTGTCCCAGATTTTATAACTCTTTCTGTATTTCCAGAGACATCCCACACAATTCCTCTGTTGTGCAGTTTCCCTCACTGGAATGGATCAATAATCCTGCTCTGTCTGAATACAGGTTTGTCCCTGCTGGTCTTGGGCTGGACAGGTTAGGACAAGAGGCATCAAAGTCTAGTCAAGGTTCATTCCAATGGAGTAGGAAGTCTTTCGGGCAATTAAAATTTATTAAGAAAAGTAGGGTTCAGCAGCATAAGTTATGTGAACCAGTTAGGGTTGGACAAAAACAGTCCAACAGCATTTTAAGTAGTGTGCATGTGTGTGTGGGCGTTTGCCTGTGTGTATGTCTCTGTGTGTGTGAGATACTATTCTCTACCAGAAGGAACCACGGTTCCTTGAAGTGTAGTTGATTGCATTGCCTATGACAGGAACAAAATCAAGATTGGCTGGAAACCCTTGTTGCCAGAAATAAAGAATGCTTCAAAAATCTTGTGCAGGTGTAAAGAAAGGAGTAGGCTCACAGGGGCCACACTGGGGTAATTTGAGCATCAAAAGGAGGATAATTATAGTTAATAGAATTGAGACTATAATGATATCCGAAATGGGAAGAGATAAACTGTACAAATCCATAGTTGTAAAAAAAAATTAGGAATGTATCATGTTTTTAAAATTAATTTTAAGTCCACATATGAGGGTTTTTTTTTTGAGCATGTTAAGAACATACACTAGGGGACCGTTACCAATTACAGGAAGAGGTGATTAGCACCAGTGAGCACACATACAACCGGTAAAGGGAAGGTCCAACAGTGTTCGAAAATGAGAATAATCAAATGTCTGACTCTACAAAGCTCCTTCAGATAGTAACGTGATGCTAATAAGGCATGCAAAATTTCCCAATACTGTTTAATAGACTATATATATATCTATATATCTCTATATCTCTATATCTCTCTCTCTATATATATCTATGTAAATGTCTATCTAATGGTAACACATAGAACAATCACTCAAATCTCTAAAAAGTCATTTTAGGGAAAGATGGTAGGGAGATGTAGGCGGCTGGGCATCACAGATTCTTGTACCGCTATTCCTGTAAGGGCTGAGGTGCCTTCATAGTATTTTTAACCAATCCACGTTATCTGGAAAGCCTTTCATTTTGCCAATGAATTTTTCTAACATAGTTTATGCTAATAAATACCCTCTAGTGAAAGTGAAGATTATAGCGGCTGAAGTAAATGCCTGTTGACACGTCTAATATTTTTGAGGCCCTTTTGTTGTGAGAAGATCATGTAGTTAGAATGTCCGGTCAAGTAAATATAATCAATGACAACGCTGACAATAAGGACACTGGCACAAGACTTCTGAAAAATACATAAGTCATATGAAGAGGTAACAATGCAAGGTAATGAGCGAGGTGGAAGTTACAAAAGTTATGGGAAGTAGTTTCTGTTACTTTACAGGTTTTGAGGGTTTCTACAACAGCTTTTGACAGGCACGAATCATTAAGTCTGACCCCGTCTTCATTTGCTACCAAATCACCTTGGTGAGGACTACAATTCCCAGAACGCAACGCTCTGCTCCCTTGACTCCGCTTCCTTAGCCGGCCGGGAGGTGTAGTTTACAGGACGACGTCTTCGACTCGAGTTTTACGCACTTGTCAGCAAGGACTCAGCCGTAAAGGCCTCTTTCCATCCGGGTCTTTCCATTTTCGGAGGTAGCTCCGATTGCGGAGCCTAATCTTGGCTCCAGGCTGGGCCGGAAGTTGGCGGATGGTCGGCTGACCAGGCGCTCTAGGCCGAGCGGTTTTCGTCTCTATGACCACAGGAGGCGGTCTCCGGTGTCCCGAGGGCGCTTGGAGGGGGCGTGCGTCAGTTCCGCGCGGGGCTGTCGGGGAATCATGGCTGCCCCAAGAGGTGAGGCCGGGGGCCGCTGGAACGGGAGAACCTGCGGGGGGCGGTGGCGCGGGAGTGTCAGCTTCTGTCCGCGCCCGCGGGGCTTCGGGGCAAGGCTGAGGCGTCGGGTGTCCGGAGTTTGTTTGGAGCCGCTCCCTGGCGCGAGCTCGCGCCGCCGCCTGTCAGGGCAGCGCCGGGCAGCCAGCCTCCTACTGCGGCTGCCTTCCCAGAGGCGGATTCCGCGCGGGGCCGTTCGGCGGCCGGAGACCGTGCCTGCTTCGACGAGCTTGCAGTGGGTGGGAACCGAATTCGGACAGGCCCGGGCTGCGGCGGACCCGGAGAGGGGCCGGAACGCAGGTCCCGGGCTGGACCCGCATCACCCTGTGGGAGGCAGGACTGTGCTCCGTTCCGGTGGGGTCGTCGCGGCTGCGGTCTCTTCTGCGCCTTCTGCCCTACGGATGCTGAGAGGCTTAAGGGCATGCTCCGGCGCGGAGCCCAAGCTGCGGCTGGTCCATGTGACAGCCACTGAAAACATCACTGGGGCATTAGAACAGCGCTGAAACGTAACGAGATGGAGAAAGCAGTAGTTAAGAGTTCCTTCCCTGGAGAATGTTGTGTGTGGTTAGAAGGAACACTTGATAATTTGGGGTGGAGGGTGAGCCCCACCGCTTTTCCCTCAGGGATGGCAATTAGGGTAATAATGTTTGATGACTAATTGCCATTTCATGAGTGATTCTGATTAACCCCGAAGCACTTTGTTTTGCTGAGTGGGATGTGTACGTTAGGAGCAGAGTTGAATTTCTGGACCTCAGAGCAGTAGCTAGGACAGGTTGGGTGACTCCCAGATTCCTAGTCCACCCTTCTCCCAAAGAGCATTTGGCTTCACCTCTGAGTAAATGTTAAACAAATACTTAAAGCATATCTTTCTGCATGGGTGCTAAATTATTTTCCTGGTTGGGGAACCCACGTTTATCATTCAAGCCCTGCCCAGGGCATTGTCTGTAAGTGCATATCATTCTCTTATATGTATTCTCCCTTTTCAAATAAGTCCAACCTTAAGAGTCTTTTTGTAGTAACACAGGAAATAAGGGGAAAAAGTAAAATTGTTCTGATGACATAGAATAGGGACAGCAAGATTAATGATGAGCAAAACTTCACAATTACAGAACTCAAATCATCTGAAATAGTTCCAACAATGTACAGATTTAGGCTTATTGCCAATAAATATTTGTTGTGTCTTAGGCATAAGTCTTATATGCCCACTAAAAATGTAGAACACTAACATTATATTGCTATATTAAATATTTAATTTAGGATATCCGAAACTGTGTCAGTGTGCTGCATAATCTTGCAGGAACAAAATCCGTGCTTAAGTGGTTAATATTTAAAGTCAGCTGTGTTTTGTGTATGTATGTATGTTTGTGTTCATGTAATTGAAATGTATTGTTTTGAAATAAATGTTCAAATGTCATGGGTTTTAAAAAGTATTTTGTGCTTGAAATTGGAAAGCATTTTGAGTTATAACATTGACTTTTATAAACATAATATTGTCTACTAAATAATATCTTTGTTGTACGTATTTTCCAGAAAATGTCAGTTTATTATTCAAGTTATACTGCTTGGCAGTGATGACCCTGGTGGCTGCAGCTTATACGATAGCTTTAAGATACACAAGGACATCAGACAGAGAACTCTACTTTTCAACCACAGCCGTGTGTATCACAGAAGTTATAAAGTTATTGCTAAGTGTGGGAATTTTAGCTAAGTGAGTATAAATACTTTTTAGTGTGTTAAATTATTAATTTTCACGAGTAGTGTTTCTCAACCTGGGGCAGTTTTGCTCTGCAGGAGATCTTTTTTTGGTTGGGCCCACTTGGGTGATGCTACTGGCATCTGCTGGGTGGGGGCCAAGGATGCTGCTAGACCTCCTACAATGCGTAGCACAGCCCTCCACAACAGTATCGTCCAGCCCCAAATATCAGCAGTGCAGGTCGAAAGACCCTGCTCTAAACCAGGGGTTGGCAAATTTTGATCCTTGGGCCAAATCTAGTTTGCTGCCTCTTTGTTGTAGCAGAGACTGTGGCTCGCAAAGCCTAAACTATTTACCACTTGGCCTTCACAGAAAAAATTACTGTCGTCTGTTTTAGAGGCATATAATGATAGTAATAGTTAATGTTTCTTGTGTTTCCTGTGTTAAGTGCTCTTCATATAAATCATCTAATCTGTATACATTTTTTAGGTAAGTACTGTACCCCTATTTTACCTACATAGCATCTGAGGTTCCTCAATATTACACTGTTAATATGTGGCAGCACTGGGCTTTGATTTGAATCAGTATCATCGTATGAGAATCGTTTTTAGCTAAGGATGCAGCATAAGAGAGGGTTAGGAATAGGGGCTTTGGAGTGACACATAACTTTAAACCTAGACTCACTGGCATTATGACTTTGCATACATCTCTTAACCTCTCTAAGTTTTAGTTTCTTTATTTTTTAATTGCAGAAAATAATACAGGGTTGTGAGAATTAAGTAAAATCTGGTAGGAAATTGCATTGGGGAAAGATTTATGAGATGTGGCCCTTTTGGGTCATGTGGCAGGTGAGAATTCATACAGGTTTCAAGGTGTGAGTTGGTGAGAGTGGGGCACCAGTGAGGAATAGCATGTGTGTAAGCTTTTAGGTAGAAACAAATTTCATATACTTTTAAATTTCACTTAACAGATATTTATTGATTTCCGTGTTACGGTTTTATAAAAAGTGTTGGATATACAAGTATAAATGAAATAGATATGGTTTCTCCTTGCTTGGAGCTTAGGCTTAGTGGAAGAGAGAGAAAATAAACCAGTAAACACACACATGATTACAAATAATCATGTGAAAAAAAATACTCTAAATATGATTTGGGGAGGGAGAAAAGAACAGAAAATTAACTTGAGGCCACATGGTGGCAAGCTTTAATATATTTGAGTTTAAGATCTATTTTGTGGGCTGAGATACTGTGGGAGCTTAACTTGTTAGGTTGTGAGTAGGGTAAAATCTCAGAACTTTCACAGTTTTGTACTTAACAAGATTTATTTTTATGGAGATTTGGCTTCGTTTAGGGGATTCTTCATTCTGGAAAATGTCAGATAAATAAGAGGCCTGGTTGTACCTTTAAAAGGCAATGTTCCAAATGCAAAAACCTGTGTCTAAAACTCCTCAGCAACTTATACACAGCAACCCAAGAGTTTAATAAAATCTTAAGGCTTGTCTTCTTTCAAGATAAATGTAGGGGTATTGAAAGAAGAAGTTATAAGGCAACCCATCTCTTCTTTTTATTCCCCAAATTCCATGGGGAGAATCAATTGTGGCTCAAGAATGAAATAGGACTGTCAAGCATGACATCAGCCATTTTGAACTATAAGGTCAAATCATGATTCAGTTGTTTTGTAACTGTTAGGAATTTTTAAAAACCAATGTGCAAAAAAAGCAGTGAGGGTTTGGTGTAACTCAGCCACTGAGCTATTTTGTGCTAACCCACCTGTATAGACTTTGTTTTATTTTGATGCTTTTCCAGCTTTGTATTGCTTGGTGTGTAGTATTTTCTTATTCTTCAGCTCTTCAATGTTATGGGTATGGTCAGTTGTAGTTTGTTTTGTGGAAGCTTTTTTTTTTTTTTTGAAATTACATAACAGCACAAAAATTTCTTAAACATTTTAAAAAAAATGTTTATTTATTTTAGAGAGAGAGAGAGTGAGCAAGAAAACGGGGAAGGGACAGAGAGAGAGAGAGAAGAGAGAGAGACAGAATCTGAAGCAGGCTCCAGGCTCCGACCTGTCAGAACAGAGTCCATCGTGAGATCATGACCCGAGCTGAAGTCAGACACTTAACTGACTGAGTCACTCAGGCACCCCAAAGTACAAAAATTTCTAAGAATTCACCAGACAAGTCAAATAATGGTGTTGAAATAACAACAGTTTGGAAAACCAAATTCTGTACTTGCTCAACATCGTCATCAATAATTAGTTGCTGTGTCTATCACTAGCATAATGTAAAGTCTCACAAGAGAGGCTCTTTTATGAACCTATACTTGCAGAGTATTCAAGACCAGGGATAACCAAGAAAAAGAATTATGACATGCATAGTTTTGGTAGTTGGCATTTGACATTATATGGATAACAAGAATTTGGCAGTGAAAGAGAATCATTTAAAGCACACAGTTTCTAAGTGGAAAAGCACTGGCAAAAAAATATATAGAATGTGAAACTAAATCCATTTGAAATTACTGGGTTTTTAAGTGAATGTAATTTTTGTGGAGAAATATGTTTGCAAATTTTCATGTGCTTATTCAGAACACATTGAAAGAAATGAAATACCTGCTATTCATAACAAGAAAATATTTTATTTCTTGGAACAAAGAAATTACTTTTAAGAGAGCATCTGTAAAAATGTTAATTTCTTAGAACGGTAAAAAAGTGAAAGATAAAGAAGAATTATTTCAACTGAGGAAGTCACAGACTGATAATTCCAAAGTGAAATGAAAGGCACTGTGATTGCTTCTTTAGCTTGTTCAGCAATATGTGGTTAGACCCTTGATAATGAAACTAAAACATAGCTATTTGGGAAAAGATATCCAGTGAAAATGTTGAAAGTTGGTTCTAGATCTTGAAAGGACAACTGGCTTTTATCAATTCACCTGAAACAGTTTGGAATATGAAAAAGATGAATAAAATACAGACTCCAGGTCACTAAGAATGAATTGAAGTGTTAAGAGTTGCAGCAAATGAAAAACCCAATAACTTTATATTTGTCTTTTTGATTGAATGATGTGAAATTTGCAAAGAAGTAAAAGATTTTCTGGATACTCTTCACGCTGTCATTTATTTGTATATATATTAAAATTGATAACTTAAAAAAAAGGTAGATCAAAGGCAAATAGGATGTTATGTAGTTTGTCAAAAAACACAAGTTGGATATTAGTGTTTTATTTTACTGTGATGGAGAAACTTAGAATATCAGAAAATATTTGTGGGAAGAGATTAGGTTTTGTTTCCAAAGTAGAAGCAATATTTTGTCATTTGGGAGAAAGGATAAAAACTTCAGGACATTGGGAGAATGTGAAAGAACTATATTAGAAATAATTAAAAGTTTGTAACTTGAAGAATCTTCAGAGAAGAAAAAGTGAGAAAAAATTAAATCCTGATAAAATTTCTCTCATATTATGAAAATAAAGTTAATGTAAAAATTAGACAACATGTTACAAATTCTGACTTGAAAATTTGGGAGAATGACAGGAAAAGGAAAGAAACCTGGAACTACTATTTAAATGTAAAAAAGTATTAAAAGAAGTAAAAGCTTCTTCCTCTTTCCCAGTCTTTACCCTATGACAAAATGCAATAACTTTATAGAGTTTATATAAATACTTCAAAACTTCAGTTTGGTCTGAACTTTACAGACAAGTTTGGCTGTTCATTTAGTATTGTCTCTACAGTAATTCTTTTTTTTATATATTAAATATAATTTATTGTCAAATTGGTTTCCATACAACACCCAGTGCTCATCCCAACAAATGCCCTACTCAATGCCCATCACCCACTTTCCCCTCTCCCCCACCCCCCATCAACCCTCAGTTTGTCCTCAGTATTTAAAAATCTCTTATGGTTTGTCCCTCCCTCCCTCTCTCTAACTTTTTTCCCCCCTTCCTCTCCCCTGTGGTCTTCTGTTAAGTTTCTCAGGATCCACATATGAGTGAAAATATATGGATCTCTCTCTGACTGACTTATTTCACTTAGCATAATATCCTCCAGTTTCATCCACATTGCTGCAAATGGCCAGATTCCATTCTTTCTCATTGCCAAGTAGTATTCCATTGTATACATAAACCACAGCTTCTTTATCCATTTGTCAGTTGATGGACATTTAGGTTCTTCCCATAATTTTGCTACTGTTGAAAGTGCTGCTATGAACATTGGGGTACAAGTGCCCCTATGCATCAGCACTCCTGTATCCCTTGGGTAAATTCCTAGCAGTGCTATTCCTGGGTCATAGGGTAGATCTATTTTTAATTTTTTGAGGAACCTCCACACTGTTTTCCAGAGCGGCTGCACCAGTTTGCATTCCCACCAACAGTGCAAGAGGGTTCCCGTTTCTCCACATGTTCTCCAGCATCTGTAGTCTACTTATTTGTTCATTGTAGCCACTCTGGCCAGTGTAAGGTGGTATCTCAGTGTGGTTTTGATTTGTATTTCCCTGACAAGGAGTGACATTGAGCATCTTTTCATGTGCCTATTGGCCATCTGGATGTCTTCTTTAGAGAAGTGTTTATTCATGTCTTCTGCCCATTTCTTCACTGATTATTTGTTTTTCAGGTGTGGAGTTTGGTGAATTCTTTATAGATTTTGGATACTAGCCCTTTGTCTGATATGTCATTTGCAAGTCTCTTTTCCCATTCTGTCGGTTGCCTTTTAGTTTTGTTGATTGTTTCCTTTGCAATGCAGAAGTTTTTTATCTTGATGAGGTCCCAATAGTTTTTAATTCCCTTGCCTTTGAAGATGTGTCAGGTAAGAAATTGCTGTGGCTGAGGTCAAAGAGGTTTTTCCTGCTTTCTCCTGTAGGGTTTTGATGGTTTCCTGTCTGACATTCAGGTCCTTCATCCATTTTGTTAAAGTATGTTCCTTCTCTCCCGACTTTCTTGAGGGCTTTTATTAAGAAAGGATGCTATATTTTGTCAAATGCTTTTTCTGCATCTATTGACAGGATCATATGGTTGTTATTTTTTCTTTTATGAATGTGATGTATCACACTGATTGATTTGCAAATATTGAACCAGCCCTGCAGCTCAGGAAAGAATCCCACTTGATCATGGTGAATAATTATTTTTTATATGCTGTTGAAATAGATTTGCTAGTATCTGGTTGAGAATTTTTGCGTCTATATTCATCAGGGATATTGGCCTGTAGTTCTCTTTTTTTGCTGAATCTCTGTCTGGTTTGGGAATCAAAGTAATGCTGGCTTCATAGATGAGTCTGGAAGTTTTCCTTCCCGTTCTGTTTTTCTGGAGTAGCTTGAGAAGGATAGGTATTAACTCTGCTTTAAATGTCTGCTAGAATTCCTCAGGGAAGCCATCTGGTCCAGACTCTTATTTGCTGGGAGATTTTTGATACCTGATTTGATTTCTTCACTAGTTAGTTATGGGTCTGTTCAAATGTTTTGTTTCTTCCCTTTTGAGTTTTGGTAGTGTGTGGGTGTTAATAATTTTTCATAGTATTCCCTGCTAATTGCTTGTATTTCTGAGGGATTGGTTGTAATAAATCCATTTTCATTTGTGCTTTTATATATTTGGGTCCTCTCTCTTTTCTTTTTGAGAAGCCTGGCTAGAGGTTTATCGATTTGTTTATTTTTTCAAAAACCAACTGTTGGTTTCATTGATCTGTTCTACTGTTGTTGGTTTTTTTTGATTCTATATTGTTTCTTTCTGCTCTGGTCTTTATTATTTCTCTTCTTCTTCTGGGTTTGGGGTGTCTTTCCTGTTCTGCTTTGAGTTCCTTTAGGTGTGCTATTAGATTTCGTATTGGGGATTTTTCTTGTTTCTTGAGATAGGCCTGGATTGCAATGTATTTTCCTCTTAGGACTGCCTTTGCTGCATCCCAAAGCATTTGGATTGTTGTATTTTCATTTTCATTTGTTTCCATATATTTTTAAATTTCTTATGTAATGGCCTGGTTGACCCATTCGTTTTTTAGTAGGGTGTTCTTTAACCTCCATGCTTTTGGAGGTTTTCTAGACTTATTCCTGTGGTTAATTTCAAGTTTCATAGCATTGAGATCTGAAAGTGTGCGTGGTATGATCTCAATTCTTTTATATCTATTGAGGGCTGTTTTGTGACCCAGCATGTGATCTATCTTGGAGGATGTTCCATGTGCACTCGAGAAGAAAGTATAGCTTTGGGATGCAGAGTTCTAAATATATCTGTCAAGTCCATCTGGTCCAGTGGATCATTCAGGGCCGTTGTTTCTTTACTGATTCTCTGTCTACTATCCATTGTTGTCAGTGGAGTATTAAAGTCCCCTGCAATTACCACATTCTTATCAATAAGGTTGCTTATGTTTGTGATTAATTGTTTTATACAGTCGGGTGCTCTTGAATTTGGTGCATAGGCATTTATAATTGTTAGCTCTTCCTGATGGATAGACCCTGTAATTATTATATAATGCCCTTCTTCATCTCTTGTTATGGCCTTTAATTTAAAGTCTAGTTTGTGTGATGTAAGTATGGCTCCTCCAGCTTTCTTTTGACTTCCAGTTGCATGATAGGTAGTTCTCCATCCCCTCACTTTCAATCTGAAGGTGTCCTCGGGTCTAAAATGAGTCTCTTTAGACAGCAAATAGATGGGTCTTGGTTTTTTTTATCCATTCTGATACCCTATGTCTTTTGATTGGAGCACTTAGTCCATTTACATTCAGTGTTGTTATTAAAAGATATGGGTTTAGAGTCATTGTATTATCTGTAGATTTCATGCTTGTAGTGATATCTCTGGTACTTTGGTCCTTGCAACATTTTACTCACAGAATCCCCCTTAGGATCTCTTGTAGGGCTGGTTTAGTGGTGATGAATTCCTTCAGTTTTTGTTTGTTTTGGAAAATCTTTATCTCTCCTTCTATTCTCAGTGACAGGGTTACTGGATAAAGGATTCTCGGCTGCGTATTTTTCTGGTTCATCACGTTGAAGATTTCCTGCCATTCCTTTCTGGCATGCCAAGTTTCAGTAGATAGGTCTGCTACTACCCTTATGTGTCTACCTTTGTATGTTAAGTCCTGTTTATCCCTAGCTGGTTTCAGAATTCTCTCTTTATCCTTGTATTTTGCCAGTTTCACTATGATATGTCGTACAGAAGATCGATTCAAGTTATGTCTGAAAGGAGTTCTCTGTGCTTCTTGGATTTCAGTGCCCGTTTCCTTCCCAAGATTGGGGAAGTTCTCAGCTATGATTTGTTCAAGTATACCTTCAGCCCCTTTCTCTCTCTCTCTTTCTTCTGGAATTCCTATGATACGGATGTTGTTCTGTTTTAATTGCATCACCTTGTTCTCTAATTCTCCCCTCGTACTCCTAGATTTTTTTATCTCTCTTTTTCTCAGCTTCCTCTTTTTCTATATTTATACCTTCTAATTCACCTATTCTCTCCTCTGCCTCTTCATTCCTCGCTGTGGCTGCCTCTATTTTGTTTTGCACCTAATTTATAGCATTTTTTAACTCATCATGACTATATTTTAGTCCCTTGATCTCTGCAGCAATAGATTCTCTGCTGTCCTCTATGCTTTTTCAAGCCCAGCAATTAAGTTTATAACTATTATTCTAAATTCTTGTTCAGTTATATTGCTTAAATTGGTTTTGATCAATTTGTTAGCTGTCGCTACTTCCTGGAATCTCTTTTGAGGAGAATTCTTCTATGTCATCATTTTGGCTAGTTTTCTGTCCCTTATGCACAACAGCTTGTTGTGTGCTCTGCATTGCGAGCCCTGCTATATCAAAGGGGGGGTCATATACTTTCCAGGGCCTGGCCCTTCAGGAGGTGTTTTTTGTTTTTGGAGATTGTTACTTGCTCTCTGTTGTTGTGACTTTGGTTTTTTTATTACCCTGCTCATAGTGATATATTGGACCCTCCACCAGATGTGCTTTGATTTGTTACTTGGAGTAGCCCTATGAAGGAATACAAACAGACAAACAGGAGATACAAACACACAAAGAAATAAAACAAACAACACAAAAAACTGAAAACAAAAAACCAAAAACACAGACTATAAGTAAAGAAGAGGGTGGAGGCAGTGCTGATGGAAGAGCACATACAAAGAGAGAAATGCCGGGGGTGGGGTGGGGGGGGAGGGAATAAACGTTGTTTAGGCAGAGAGACTAAAAGGCTTAATCCAGAGAGAGAGAAAGGAAAATAAAGACAGAGGTGGGGAAAACAAAACGAAGATAAAGTTACCCAACAGAGACACTATATGGTTTGATTATTCCAGAAAGAGAGAAAGGAATGTAAAGAAGGAGGTATCAAGAGGAAGGATTAAATATGTCTGTTTAGACAAACCAATAACCAGAGTAACCAGCCTAGAGGAGGGCAAGGATAAGGAGGAGAAATGCGGGGGTGGGGGGGTGGAGAGTATATGTATATATTCAGAATTGACCTAGAGTTAATCCAGGGAGTGCTGCAGCGCTGGTCTGGAGAAGCTGTCCGCAGGGCCTGTCCAGTTCCAGTAGATACACAGTTATCTGGTGTGAAGGGGCGTGATTTGGTGTAGTCTGGACCCACCTCCACTATGGGCCCCAGGACTCATCCCTCAGGCCCCACCTTGGTGGTGGGGGGGGGGTTGGGAAACGGTGATCCTGTAGTCTCTTCTCCACGGACCTGGACCTGGTGGACTCTGTTTGAGTCATTCTCATTGTGCTGTGGGTGCATATGGGGCATCCCTTCTTGGTCCGCCAACTTCCCTGACCCTGCGCTTGGCCAGGATTCAAAGTCCTGCTCCATGCACTCTGGCACTGGGGAAGCACCTCTCAGTGCAGCCTGATATGTGGTCCTGGCTGGCTTTGTCTGTGCCACCACACTTCAGGGAGGACCGCCTTCTCCTACCATGGACTGCGCCGCCAAGCCCACAGGTTGGGGGGGAGGGTGGTGGCAGACTAAGGCAGACGCAGGCAGGCTTTGTCTTTTCCCACAGCACTCCAGGGAGGGGGCCGCTTTCTCCTGCTGCAGACTGTGCCACTGACCTCGCCCCTGAGCCCCGGGGTGGCGGACGCAGGCAGGCTTTGTTCTGTCCCACCACACTCCAGGGAGAGGGCTGCTTTCTCCCACTGTGGACAGCGCCCTCCACCTAGCCACTGAGCCTGGGGGTGGAGAACACAGGCAGGCTTTGTACTGTCACGCAGCCCTCCAGGGAGGGGACTGCTTTCTCCCACTGCGACTGCGTCCCTGGACTACCACCGAACCCAGGGCTGGCTCCCCTCCTTCCCAGGTGCACAAACAGGGAGCCAGCCCCAGTCTGAAGAAAGCCCTGCAGTTAGAGATGGGATCCCTCTCATTCCCAGTTCGGGGTCTTGTCTGCTGTCCAGATACGGTCCTACACTTTCCTAACTGCTTCCTCTTCCCTTTGTCTCTGCCGAAGGGGATCCCTACCGTCTGTGCCTACGCAGCCTGTTTTATCTCCCCCAGTTTGCAATTACCCACCTATCTTTTCTCAAGTTGTCCCATTTTATTCCTGTTAGATTCAGTCTGTTTTATTCCCAGACTCTGGGGTTCAAAGTCCTCTGGCTTCCGCACTTCTTTGAGAGACGCAGAAGTATGGATCCCCCTACTTCACCACGTTGGCCCTTCTACGGTAACGCTCTTTGCTCAGAATATGTTTAGTCTTGGCTAATTGTTGAAGAAGTACATATCATTTTATAGTATGTAGAGATGGGGGCAGAGACTCAAGAAATTTCTTGAAATTTTTAGTGTCTTTTATAATTAAGGTTCACTTACAGAGAAATATATGACTGCCACATGCAACTAATGTTTCACTTCCTCCAAATATTTTAAACATATAGTCATACTCCTTCATTTATTCATTCATTTATCAAGTTATGTGCTCAACACTTTCAGATGTAAGAAGGATAGTCGCAAACTGCAAAGGTATAGGTCTGTCCTCATGGAGCTTATAGCCTAGTAGAGAACCAGATATTAAGCAAATAACTAATACATTGGTGGAATGTAAATGTAAATGAATGGGTGTAATGTAAATAGAGGATGCTGTAAATAAGTATAATAGAGGGTCTGCATTTGGGTAGGAAGGCTTTCTCTCTGAGAAAGTTACATTTAAAACTAGACCTGAAGATTGAGTAGAAGTTGTGTAGGGAAAGAGCTGAGGGAAGGCAGACATAACAGTGTGTTTGAAGTACCTGAGGCAGAAAGATTCTTGATTTTTAAGGAACAACAGCAGCAAATCACTATGTCTGGAGTGTTGTGAGAAGGGGAGTGGTGCTAAGATGAAGCCGGAGAGGTCTGCAGGATATCAAGACTAAGTCTATGGGCCTGTGAGGAATTTTAGATTTTATCTGATGTGCATTAGGCAATAATTGAATGGTTTAAATCAGGGACCAACCAGTGGTGACCCATTTTGTTTTAAGAGTCACTGATCTTTGAGGAGAATGGATTTGAAGGGTACAAGAGTTGGAAGTAAGGAAGTTTATTACAGGCCAGAGATAATGGCCTACAGTGACAACACAGGTTAAAGAGAAGTTAATGGATCTGAGTTATGTTCTGTAAGGAATATCTATAGGACTTGGTGATGGGTTTTTGTACACAGGTGATTCTTTTTTTTTACTTTTTTATGTTTATTTTTGAGAGAGGGAGAGAGAACATGAGTGGGGGAGGGGCAGAGAGAGAGGGAGAGAGTCTGAAGCAGGCTCTGTGCTGACAGCAGAGAGCCCGATGTGGGGTTCGAACTCATGAACCATGAGATTATGACATGAGCCAAAGTTGGATACTTAACTGACTGAGCCACCCAGGCACCCCTACGGTTGATTTTTATTCATATTAGTTCTTTGAAGTCACCATGGACACTGAATTAGTTAATACTGAACCAGTGCTCCTAGAGGAAAAACTGTTAGGTTCCTGTGAGCCTCTGGTTACAATATTTTCATCAACTGATCAATATATAACCTTGTTTTATATGTGTTTCTGTTTTAAAGACACCTTACTTAATATATGTTGATTTGTTAGCACTGAACTCAACAGCCAATAGCACTGTAACTCATGCCTAAAGAAATCTTATCTAACATCTGTTTTCTCCTTTAAGGCACATTACAGCTGTGTTGGAATTGAACAATATGCTTGGAGGCCATTTTAAATAGCAAAATCACCACCAAAAAGCCCAAGCATGTGGAAAATGTGGCATTCAATAGACTACATTTGTTTACAGTAGAAGAACTGAAACAAGAAGGCAGAGCATTGTTTTTTTTGAGCTCAACTGGGAATGTGTGTATTAGGCAACTCAAAATTTTGGCAGCTCTGTATATGTCTGCCTATGATTGTAAAAGTGCTGAGAGTATTGATTTTGAGGTTACAAATACACTTTAGCAAATAGGTAGATTTGTACATACAGAACCCATGAATAATGAGGATCAGCTACAAGGTGAGGGAAGGGAGGTGTTAATCATATCTGTGTTTCTTAATATAAAAAGCTGGATAGAGTTATTTTTTTCTGAGACAGGAAAAAAGCAGATTTGAGGGAAGGGGATATCAAGAATTTAATTTTGGGTAGGTATAATTAGTTTTTAGTGTCTCTGAGACATCCAAGTGAGCTATGGAGAATAAGCAGTTGCACTGGTAAGTCTGGAACACAGAAAAGAGGTCTGGGCTAGAGAAGTAAACACGGACATCCTTATCACATGAAGTATTTAATCTCATGGGATTAGAAGAAATTGTCAGAAGAGAGCAATCTCATAAAACTATTTTCATTTTCAATGCCTGTTGACTCCATATACCGTAAAGATTACTTTTTTCTGGACAATATACAACTAGAAACCACAGAACCTACATAAAGAACACACAATAATAGATGCAGTATGTTTAGACAAATGGAGGTCAGCTTGTTTAAAAAATAACAAGAGTCAGTCTAGTGTGAAGCAGTGTCCTAGAATTTTGTAAGAGTTAAATTAAGCAGAGTAGGGTAAGCATAACTTCAGTCAAGTGCCCGAATTAGACAAATTAGAATATTTAGGTCCTAGGATTTTGAGTAGAGGCTGTTGTAGCTCCAGGGATTCTGGTGAGCTTGGAAATCTGAAGTCGAGTCACTCGTCTCTTGAGTCAGAACTTTGAGACTTGAAAGGGGCCAATTAATATGATCTCTGTCTAATAAATTTGACCAGACCAAATGGATCAGCAAGGTTCCAGACTCATGTTTTAAATGAATGGCCAGTCTCTCAGGAGTTGAGGTGGTAGGGAGTTTCTCTACCTAGGGAATTCTATTTGGATAGAATTCATGTTGGCAATCCAGGTCAAATGGTGGAGACTCCATTCTCTTTGGATCTTTCTCTTCCTTTTTCCCTTCCTTGGTGTAGAAGTAGTGGGATCGCATCCCCTGAAACATGGGTATTATTAGTATGGAAAAAAAACTTTGTAGGCTGGCTGGCTTGCTGAAACATTGGAAGACAATAGCTTAATTTTAATCTCAAATCTTTTCTTTGTCGTGTGTGTGTGTGTGTGTGTATACGTGTATATATACACACATGTACACATATACATGTGTATATATGCTTACACACACGCACACATATGTGCACACATATGCACATATACATATGTGTACATTACCTATACACATATACACACATACGCTAATATATGTGTATGTGTGTACACATACATGTACAAGTGTGTACACATATGTGTGCACACACATATGTGTGCACACATATGTATATATGTACACACATATATATACATATACACACAAACACACACACATATATGCACACACAAATTCTAAATGAAATTCACTTGAAATTTTTATCTCTGATGTATTTAGGATATTTAACTTTTTTTTTTTTTAATTTTTTTTTTTCAATGTTTATTTATTTTTGGGACAGAGAGAGACAGAGCATGAACGGGGGAGGGGCAGAGAGAGAGGGAGACACAGAATCGGAAACAGGCTCCAGGCTCTGAGCCATCAGCCCAGAGCCCGACGCGGGGCTCGAACTCACGGACCGCGAGATCGTGACCTGGCTGAAGTCGGACGCTTAACCGACTGTGCCACCCAGGCGCCCCTAGGATATTTAACTTTTTCAAGGAAACATAGATTTGCTTTAGTGAGGAGTGTGATACATATTGGGGGCAACAAAAACCATGGGTTTCATTTACATCTCTTCAGAAACAAAGTAAACACACATCTTTCAGGTTGTGGTAAGAGAACAGAAGGCAGAGAAATGCATACTTTGGTGTGGTCTCCAAGAAAACTGAGCATTAAATGAGGAAAATACTTACTGCTATAATATATAATGTTGTAAGTTAAAACTGCCTTAGAAAAACCAAAGAATGATGTTTCTTTTTGTCACCATTGTCAAAAATGAATTTTGAAAACCTAATGAGCAGGCATCTAACTTCTTTCCTTTAGAAAGCAACTAACTACACTCTGGAATATAATCTGTTAATCACTGTCAATATGTGTTATGTGAAGTGCCAAACACCTTACAAGATTGCAGCAACTAAATTTGTTGCAGATATTCAGGATTGATGGTATTTAGAGTGGCAGGCTGCCCGAGTGATCGTGTTAAGGAAACATTCTTTTCTGTCTCCCCTCAAACAGTGAGGGAAACATACAGGTACATACAGCTAATTTTCATTTCATTCGTGTACCTTTATTTTAGTTGTAGCTATTATTTCATCTTCTATTATGAGAAATCTTAGGCTGAGGGAAGATTTATTTGCCAAAGATACGTAGAAAGTGATTTGCAGTGATAGGATTAGAAGACATGTTGACTGATCTTTAATTTTCAAATTATGAGTCTTTTAGAATAGTGAAATAATTGAGCAGTTTTTGATTAGCAAGGACAAAGATAAGAATATAGTAGCATTGTTAGACATTTCAGTAGTCTTCAATTTTGTTTTTTGTTTTTCTCATTTTTTATTTCTAAATCTAACGTTTTACCAAGTATGCTTTTTTTAAAAAAAGCTTACATATTTATTTTTGAGAGAGAGCGAGAGAGAGAGAGAGAGCGAGAGCACACAAGTGAGAGTGGGGTGGAAAGAGAGAATCCCAAGCAGGCTCCATGCTGTCAGTGCAGAGCCCAACATGGGGTTCAATCTCAAGAACTATGAGATCATGACCTGAGCCAAAATCAAGGGTCTGACACTTGACCGACTGAGCCACTGAGGTGCCCCTACCATGTATACTTTATAGTCTTTCTCTGTATGTGTTTGTGCGTTTTTTTTCTGAATTATGTGAGAGGAAGTTTTATACAAGGTGTCCCTTTGTTACCTAGATTCTTTAGTGCATATTGCTTGAAACAATGACATTCTGTTACCTAATCATAAAATATCAAAGTTGAGACATCAGTATTGACACAGTACTGTTATTTGACAAACCTTAGATAATTTTGCCACTTGCCCACTAACGTCCTTTTTTAAAAGTTTACTTATTTTTGAGAGAGCGCAGTGGGGTAGGGGCAGAGAGAGGGAGGCAGAGAATCCCAAGCAGGCTCTGCACTGCCAGCACAGAGCCCAATGCAGGGCTAGAACCCATGAACTGTGAGATCATGACCTGAGCTGAAGTCAGACGCTTAACTGACTGAGCCACCTGGTGACCCTAATGACTTTAATAGTAAAATAATATTTAACTGTTCTATCTCTAGCTTCCTTTAATTTGGGACAGTTCCCCCATCTTTCTTTTTTTCATATCTTTGACATAGTTAAAGAGCATAGTCCCTTTATTTAACAGAATGTCCCTCAGTTTATGTTTAGTGAAGGTGTTCATATGATTAAATTTGTTTGTTTTTTGTTTTGGTCAGAAATATCACAGAAATGATGTCTTCTCAGGGCATTGTATCATGAGGCACGCAGTATCTATTTGCTCCATCACTGGTAATTTAATTTTGATCGTTTAAGGTAGTGCCTGCTGGGTTTCTCCACATAGTTACCCATTTTCTCTTTGTAAATTATAAAGATCTTGTGGAGAGATACTTTGTGACGAAGTAAATACTGTTTCTTATAACACCTTCACTCACTAGTGTTATGGCCAAATGGTAATTTCTTAATTCCATAATTTCTTGTACATTTATTGCTTAGCATTCTACTCTGAGAAGCTTTCCTTTTTTGTCTCTGTCTTTCTCACACACAACATAGATTCATGAATTCATTTTAGGGGTTAGGATCCATTAATATATATTTTGATGCTCAAATTGTCCCAGATTTGGGCAGTGGGATTTTCTTGAAGCTTCTCTGTCTCTCTCTCTCTCTTTCTCTCTTTCATATTTTTATCAATCTCTGAGCAACTTGTTTAGCATAGCAAGGTACCTGTCCTAACCTTAAATCATATGTTTCTTCAAGAAAACTTGTTCCTTTTTTTTTTTTTTTAAATTTTTTGAGAGTGGTATTTAGAAACCATAATCTACCCCAAAATCTTCTGGGGTGTCATTGCTTCTAGGCCCTTTCAGCAGAGGTAGGAAATACATGTATGTGTATACATACACACCTATCTGTTTATGTGTATGTATGTCTGTGTGTATAACCATAAGTTATATAATGTTTGATACCTATAATTACCATCTAAGATCACAGTTCATTTTAACCTTCCCTTACCATATTTGTTCCCTTTTCTAATGGTGATGAGTCTGGCTTCCATTTTCTTAAGATATTTACTTATTTGCTTTAGAGTACATAAATAGATTCAGAATTTCTAACAGACAGCTGTGAAAAAACCTAACTAAAGTTCAGTATTTGTATGTAGGTGTTTTACCTTTAGTTTTAGAGCATATAGTAAAAAGACTGTGTTTTTTAGAATACTTAGGTTAGTTCTCTTTTTCCTCTTCAGTGTAATTTTGTTATTCATTTAAAAAACTGACCCTTTTTTTGTTTGTAATCAATTTTAAGTTTTTCATCCTTGTTGATTTTGTTTATAATTTACAGTAATTTTTGGAATATGAAATTATACTTATTTTAATAAATTAGAACTGTAGAAAAAAAGGGAGTATGGGGAAGAAATAATAGATGGCTACTTTGATAAATGTTTAAAGTTTACATGGACTAATTGGTGAGTTTCAATTATATGTAATATGTGTGTATACATGCTATATACACTGTGTTCCACTGTACTTTTTTTTTCCACTTAAATGTTTTATCTTAGAGTTTGTTCCATGTCAGTACATATAAATCTATCTCATTCGTTTTAAGAGCTGAGTTGTGTTCCATTATATGGATATACTATATATTCTATTCTCTATGGATGGGCATTTGGTTTGTTTGCAGTCTATACAAAGGTATAGTTAACTGTTTTCTTACTACACTGCTGTGCACATGTATGATTACAGTCAGATCACTTTTATTTTTTTTTTATTTTTTTTTTCAACGTTTATTTATTTTTGGGACAGAGAGAGACAGAGCATGAACGGGGGAGGGGCAGAGAGAGAGGGAGACACAGAATCGGAAACAGGCTCCAGGCTCCGAGCCATCAGCCCAGAGCCTGACGCGGGGCTCGAACTCCCGGACCGCGAGATCGTGACCTGGCTGAAGTCGGACACTTAACCGACTGCGCCACCCAGGCGCCCCCAGTCAGATCACTTTTAAATCGAAAACGAAATTACTAAATCCTATTTTTTGGGGAGGGGACAGGTGAGCAGTTTGATGTTGCAAAAGCTCTATATGTGATTAAGTTGGTTTTTAAGAATCTTTGAGTTATAAATTACCAATTTCTAAGTTATAGTCTGAAACATAAAACAGTATAGCGTTTAAAATATTTTGGTATTTCAAACTAGTTACTACTACAGGTCACAGGAAAATTACTGATTAGCTGTATTCTTTACTAAATGCTGTCACAGCTATTAAAACTGACAGTTTTGATTTAAACCTGTCATTTGTGGTATGAAGAAATGGAAGTGCAAACACTTTCGCATTGTCTTAGACCAAAGTCAACTTTGTATTGTTTGTTTTTCACCACAGTCTATAAAGACTCAATAAATCTAGCAGGATGTGTAAATATACATATATTTTGGGTGTTTTTAGTAATAAATGAAATACATTATATAAGACTGGAGAAAATTGTTTTACTTAAAATTATAATTTTAATTATTTTGTAGTGTTATCTAGAATAATGTAGCTGTCAAATACTTACAGATTATATAGCCCTATTCGGTTTCTCCTGTGGGGTTTACATTTTTGACTGCCTCTTTGTACCCATGTTGTAATGGGTTTAGGGTCATAGGGAGGATGTAAAAGTCATGTTCCTTATGATAGGTATTTTTGTCCTCAAGTGACCTCATTATTGGTTTTTATATCTAGTTCTCAAAGTCTTTTATGTGAGTTAATCATACTTAACTTTGCAGATAATAAATTTATAAACAAGATTTAACTTTCTTAAGCTCATAAGTAACTTGTGTTTCATTTTGCACAGTGCCTTGGTAACTAGCCAAGGATTTTATGCCTCCTAGTAGTTCTCATCAGATCAGGAACTGGAAGAATGAGGCCTACTTTTGACCAAACATAGGTCAAAAAGAATTGGTTTCAGCCGGTTGATGGGAAATTTTAGGGGGGGAGGCAGCAGCGGAATCTCTGCAATCAATGTGGAGCTTCAGAAATTTTTCAGGTAACAAAAGGTTGCACACAGATTCTATTCCAGTGATAAAAATCAAAAACTGTTTTAAATAAGAAATTTAATGGGAAAGATGATCTCTTTAAAAAAAATTGTATGTTTTATTATACATGCTTTTTTTCTTATTTAGCAATGTCATTTATAGAATGTAATACAATTTGTTTTTAACAAAAGGTCCTTAATAAAGGATTTGATTTCTAAGAAAATAACAGGGCAGGAAAATGGAAGAAAAAATGGCCTTTTGTTTTTATGTGTTCCTTTTTATACTATATTCAAGGCTGTAATATATTTAGAATTGAGTATTTTTGCTTAATAGTAAAATAATATAGGACTACTAGTGTTTTTTGGAAGATATATTGCAGTTATGTATTTTTTTTTAACTTTAGTGAGTAAAGTTAAATGCAAGCTTTAAGAGCTATACTTTTTTTTTAAGAGCTATATTCTTAATACTGTTGTTAAATTAAACAGGATTTATTCTGATCAATATTCTTATGCCTCCTAAACCTCTTTATTCTTTCTGATATATATATATTTTTTTAACATTTAAAAAAATGTTTATTTTTGAGTGTGTGCATGTGGTTGAGGAGCAGAGAAAAAGGGAGACAGAGGGTCTGGAGCGGGCTCTGTGCTGACAGTTCGATGCAGGGCTCAAACCCACGAATCGTGAGATCATGGACCGAGCCACCTAGGAACCCTTGATGTTTCTATTATTGTAGAGCTTTTGTTTTCTTTTATAAGTTCTTTTAGCATTCTCTGCTATTTTTTATAACTAACTTTGAAATATCTTATTATAATTATATAATATTGCTATAATTGTAAGGCACTACAGTGAAATTTGAAGTTTCCAGTAGTTAGCATTCTGAAATAGCTTGGTTTCTCTAATATCTGTATTAGAGAAGGAACCAGAAAAATATACTAAAGCCTTCCTGGCAGTGAATAAATAGTAGCTCCTAAGCACCCAACACAAATGAGAGAGCCAGAAGAGCCAAAGACCTGAAGTCAGTCCGGACCCAGTGTACTTTACTGGTTTGTCACAATGAAGGAGTACTCAGATTGGCTGGTGATGTCGCACAGGCCCTGCTTTTTTATTTTTTGAGAGAGAGAGAGAGGGTAGGGGGAGAGGGAGACAATCTTAAACAGGTTCTTTGCTTGCTTAGTGTGGAGCCTGATGCTGGGCATGATCTCACAACCATGAGATCTTGACCTGAGCCGAAATCAAGAGTTTGACACTTAACCGACTGAACCACCCAGGTGCCTCTCATAGGTCATTCTTTTTATGTGAAAGCTGAAAGTGTGATGGACAAGGTAACAAAGGACAAAAGTGTCAGGGAGAAAAGGGACCACAGCAACTTTGATTATTGGTGCAGGCATGGTGGTTATTAGAAACAGTAATTAGATACTTATGTAGTCCATATTCCAAATAGGGCATAGAGAGCCAGTGATAAAATGGCCACCTCTTTTCTGGATAGGCAATAATTCATCTGATACCATTGAAGGCTTAGAGTATCTCTAAGGGGTGGAAGTAAAATGGCATTGCCCATAGCAAGGGATTAGGGAAAGAACTAGCCACTATACTGGAGCTTGGGGAATCCAGCGTAGATTGGTGGACATGGTGGTGGAATGTGGGAGATGGGGACAAATGGGTATTTCTCCGTGAGAACCACTCTGAAGATATAGCAATATATGTCAGTATTTTGGAAGGCATTAAAAGTAAAAGTACAAAAGCAGTATCCTGTACTTCATAGTCTGTAAGATTTATATCTTTGCTATTTTGTGCTTACTAGTGAGAAGTAGGACATTAAAGAAAATGTTATGTTTTCTAATACATCATCTTGTTAAGATGGCTCTTTGAATTGTACTCCTGTGGTTCCTTTTATTTTAATGTTTCTCTTTAATTTTGTTATTCAATTCTATAATTGAGGGAAAACATTCTGTGAAAAAAATAGGGTTTAAGGTATTGAGAAAGTATATAGGACATCTTAGATTTGCATTAAAAAGTAATTTAAAGAAGAATGTCACATTAAAAAAAAGGGTGGGGGGCATCTGGGTGGCTCAGTTGGTGAAGTATCCAGCTTCTGCTCAGGTCATGATCTCATGGTTCATGGGTTCAAGCCCCACATTGGGCTCTCCTGACAGTTCAGAGCCTGGATCCTGCTTTGGATTCTGTGTCTCCCTCTCTCTCAAAAATAAACATTAAAAAAACAAAAAACAAAAAACTGTCAAATGTTTGAAGAGCCAATCTTCAGATACCTGGAGAACTCCACTATGTAGAATTTCTCAGTAGTGATCTTTTTGGTATTCTTTCCTTCTTCTGGATAGAGTTTGTAGTCTCCCATCAGGCTGTGTGCATTACTTTTCAGCAGATAGATTTACCATTGTGGTGTGGAGCATGTTGAATTTGGCAGCAGAGGAAGACCTGTAACTAAGAAGGGTGTCTTGTTTTTATGACCTAGGCCACATTTCCTGTCATACTTAAGCATTTTCTTGCATAGGCACAGGTGATCAGTTCGACACTGGACTTTTTGCCCCCCACTTCAGAACATGGGGAATTATTTTTGCAGTCTTTAAATATGAGAAAATTCAGTTACCATTGATTTTGTTGACCAAACATGTAAAAGGCTCATTGTGACTGTCATTAATTTTGAGTTAAAACCGATCTCCCTGCAGAAATATGGTCTTGCCCCCTTAGGATATTATGAATTGCAGTTAGGACCCTTTTGATAAAGCCCTTTTTTTGGTGTTGGTTCTTATTGTAAAACATTGTTTTATTTTTATTTTCAGGAAATTTTCAACAGGGGAAATATGAACCATATTAGCTAGCTCCTCCTGAGGAAAAAATAAGAATAGTTAAGAGCTTGCATATACATCAAGTAGCAAACTTATATACACTACAAATAGTTTTGTTGATATTAGTAAATTATTATTTCCTGAAAAATTATAGATATGTACTTCAGTTTTATGAGAATATGCTTAAATGTATTATCTATACTTCATAAGCACTTAACGGATTTACAGAGAATATTGACTTGAAATTGCTCAATCCCTATCCCAAGTAACTTCCATAACTACCAACGACTCTTTGTAATTAAAAACAAAACAAAACAAAAACCTTTAAAAATAGATACACAACCTAATTAATTAAAATAATGAGGGTGAATTTGATGTAATGGCAGTTAAGGTGGGAGGGATTACATTAAAATTTTATAGGTAGTATTAGCAATTCCGTTTTCCTGTTATGTCATTATTTATAAATATACTTAAAAATTGCTGGAGCTTTGACCAGAGGTTGATGATGGTAAACCTAATTGTCTTATTTTCCCAAATAGAACTTGTAATTGTTTTTCTTTTATGCAGTTATGTTTCTTTTAATCTAAAATTAGTTGACAATTATAAAAACAAGTTTGCTAAGTTACATCAGTGTACCTAACACAATACGGCTATTCTGTGTGAAGGATTCTTATCAAAAGGATGCTCTCGGGGTGTCTGGGTGGCTCAGTTGATAGAGCATGCAACTCTTGATCTTGGGGTTGTGAGTTGGGTGTAGAGACTACTTAAAATCTTAAAAAAAAAAAGCTCTTTAATTTTCTTTCTCACCCTTTTGTTTTCAAAGAGAAACTGGTAGTCTGGGTAGATTCAAGGCGTCTTTAAGAGAAAATGTCTTGGGGAGCCCCAAGGAACTGATGAAGTTAAGTGTGCCATCATTAGTGTATGCTGTTCAGAACAATATGGCTTTCCTAGCTCTTAGCAATCTGGATGCAGCAGTATACCAGGTAAGTGGAGGTAGATGACAATGAAAAGTGAAAAGTAAAATCTCAAGTTAAAAAACAAAAAAAAAGTTTTTATGGTGAAAAGACTTATTAGCCCTTTATCACATTGTTTTTTTCTCCATAATTCTATTAATATCAAATATTTGTGTCAGACAATAATGTTATGAGTTCATTAATTTATTGTTTTGTTTGTAGGTGACCTATCAGTTGAAGATTCCCTGCACTGCTTTATGTACTGTTTTAATGTTAAACAGGACACTCAGCAAATTGCAGTGGATTTCAGTTTTTATGCTATGTGGTGGAGTCATACTTGTACAGTGGAAACCAGCTCAAGCTACAAAAGTTGTGGTAAGAAACAAAACGTTCACCAGAATAAAAGAGAACACTTCCTTAATCTTATAACACTTTAGACCATCACATTGATGAATGTAGTACATTTCTTTGAAAATAATCTTTGCCCTACAGATAGGCTTTTTTTACTCCCTTATAATGTTATTATTAATAATATAACTTAATTGTCCCCCTTCCTCTATTTTTCTGGAGGAGAATATGCATAAAATGTTAGACATGGAAGGTACCTTAATGTAATCAATCCCCTTCATTTTATGGATGACAAAATTGAAGTCTTTTTTTAGACAAATCCCAGAACATTAAAAAAAAAAAGTTTATTCATCTATTGTGAGAGAGAGACAGAGCTCATGTGTGCGCGAGTTGGGGAAGAGCAGAGAGAATCCCAAGCAGGCCCCACGCTCAGCGTGGAGCCCGATATGGGGCTCGATCCCATGATCACAATCTGAGCCAAAATTAAGTCAGTTGTTTAACTGACTGAGCCATTCAGACTCCACAAAATTGAAGTCTCAAGAAGTGACTTGTTTAAAGTTACAGTTAATAGCTAACCTGTTACTAAAATTGTGCCAATTTCATACAGTTTGTATGTTCAGAACTTACAGGCCTCTTTTAGGCATTTTTCTCAAGAACACCAACACCAAGGGAAGTTTTCTTCATCTAATTTTCATCCTTTCTCTGAACTCAGAAAGTTTTTCTTGTAATCTTTTTGCACACATTCCCACTGTCAGTGATAGGGATTACAGGGGGAGTAGTGTTTTTACTGATATAACTAAAACAGGGCCAAAAGTGCCTTTCTAATTTTCAATTTAAGACTTAAATGGTACCTACCTGATTTTCAAAAATATGTTGTATACTTTATCGGTTATTTTCCCAAAGAGAATTAGGAAGTGGGACTCTAGTGAATGATCTTCAGGAGTTTTCCTTTACAATCGAATACTTTCTTCACCTTTTAGCAAATAAAAGACTATGGTTCTCCTAGAGGTATGAGGCAGCTGGAGATGTATAGAGGGCGTGTGCAAGTAGGAAGTCAGTTATTTTTTACGTAGTTTCTAGCCTAAAACTACATGGAGGATCCCCCCCCCCCCCCCCCCCCCCGGAAAATGAGGTTACAATGAATGTTTATGGTTTTACATGATATTTAAACATGCTTATATCCTGGTGGCATTTCAAAACACTGATCAAATATACACTGCACATTTAATTTAGTTGTAGACCTTGCAGAGAAAGAAATTTATTGGGAAATAAGGCAAACAAAAGTTAAATATGAACTTTAACACTTCACACCATTAGGAAAGATGTTAGGTCCACCGCACATAGGTAACGTATGTGAAAAGCTTAGTAAGCTAAAGCAGATTATTGGGCAGTTTTCCTACTTTTGGACCACTACAAAAAGTTCTTTCATATTTTAAGCAAAGTGCAGCTTCTTGTAACTGCCTCTGTTTTTTGTTCTTGTCAGAATAACTCAATTCCCTACCAACTCTATAGGATAATCCTTTGGATATTTGAGGAGTGTCACATCACCACCCTCCAGGTCTTTTTTTTCCTCCCCATTGAGACAACCTTGTTGTTTCTTTCTGTATTTTCTAGAGATTTCTTGATTCCCTTCCTCTTGCCCCAATACTTCCTTGTATTTCTCTTCTAGATGCATTATTGTTCCTCAGTAGTCTTAAAACCTCACACTGTCTCTAGCCTTTGACTGAGCAGATGAAGTGTAACTTGTGAATTACCTCTTTTGTTCTGAATACTAGAGATTTGTTAAATTATCCTATAAGTTTCTGGGGGGAGGTGGAGGGAAGATAGCCATTCAATAACTGATTATACACACAGTTTCACACAACATAGTTTATTTCAAATGTGTCATGTGCAGTGGGCTGCTTCTTCTAACCAAAATGCAGGATGTATTTTAGTATCTTGTTAGCTTTGGTTCATCATTCAGGCATTTGAGGTCCTTCCAGATCTTATTATCCATTATTAGGTTTTTGAGTGTTAGTGTTCTACAGATTCGACAAATATGTCTTTGGGTCTTCCCTGAAAATTTAGACAGGAGAGGACCAGAGTTCTGTGGCTGTGCTTTTAGATCTCTCTTTAGCTGGACTTTTCCCCCTTTTGCTCAATAATCCTTCTCTTCTCTCATAGTTTTTATAGGTCTGCCAGGAATTTGAGAGTGCTTTAGCTAGGTAGTTCTGGCTTGAGGTCTCTTGAAAGTTGCAATCAAGATATTGGCTATGGCAGCAGTCAACTGAAGGCCTGACTGGGCCTAGGGGATGTTTCTAAAGTGGCTCATTCATATGCCTAGCAAACTGGTATTGGTTGTTGGTGTAGCTTGATTTTATTCCATTAGCACTTTGCTGTATGAGAATTCACTCAGCTATGGATAGAATTGTACTACTATTCTCAATACATTTCTGTCTTGTTCACAAAAATATTATGTAGATTTGTCTTTTTTTTTTTTTAAATATACTGTCTCTATAGAATTCCCCTCATCATACTAACTAGGAATCCCTTCATAAGGAAATTTGCTATGTCTCATTCTTAGGGAAGCCATATTATTTTCTAGTGATGACCATTAAACTTTTTATGTCATCTGTTCATGCGTTTTGCTAGTAAGTCATTAATAACAATAACAGTTGCAATCACTTAGACCAAGCTTTCTCTCTCAGACATTTAACATAAAGCAATACTCACCTATATCAGGCTGTTTTGAATAAGGTATGTGCTTGTCATAGTATAGTCATGTGTCTCTACTCTTTAGTTTCAGTGTTACTACTGAGATAGTATTTATCTCTGAGGAAAGACTGATGAAAGTTCCTTAAGGGTTAGTTTAGGGAAGAAAGAGAAAATAAAGTTGAAATAGGTTAGGGCACATATACATGCATCTTTTAGCACAGAATTATGATTATATACATCTGTCAATCTCTCTCATCCATGAACTGTTTAAGAACCACAGCTGTGTATCATCTTTTATTTTTATTCATTTAGTACATAAGACAGCATATCTGGTACATAGAAGGATACTATTAATATTTGATAGAAATTTAGTAAAGTAGGAAATCTTAAAGTCGTTACTTCATTTTGCAGGTGATAGGAAATACAAGAGTTAAACTGTTACCATTTCTGTGATTGAGGCTATTAGGGCTTGAGTTAAGGTGGTGGCAGAAGTTAAAATTAAGAGGCAGGCTTCAATGCAAAATTCTGTGCTAGGATGACTGCCTGCCTGTTATTAGGAATAGGCACACATGTTCGGTAAGCATGGCTGCAATTTGAGGGACAGCTTTTTAATTTAAGTGCTTTGGTTAATCTCTGGGATGGCCTTTTGTTTGTTTCTATCTTAGTCTGTAGACGAGCTGTGTCTGATGTGGCACATACTTTCAATAGAACCATAACAAATTTTTGTAGTCATTTGATCTCTTGGATGAATTCTATTTATGAGTCACTAATAACTTTTGAAACATTATTGCAGGTGGAACAGAACCCATTGTTAGGGTTTGGCGCTATAGCTATTGCTGTATTGTGCTCAGGATTTGCAGGTAAATTATAAATGCATTGCTTTATTCTGTTAAATTTTCTAAAAAAACATTAATAGGGATCTAGTTTATATTATTTTATTGTAACCATTTTATTCCCAATAAGGCTTATCTTACTACTTATAGTTTTGTGTCAGCTGTTTTTTCAGCAAATGTGTGGTAGTGTTTAATTCGGTTCAGACCTAAGACATTACTCATACTTGCAGTAATCTAAGAACATATTTAGGTCATGTTGACCATCTTCAGTCCAGATAAGAACCCAAAAGTGAACAAAGACTTCTAACAATGGACAAGTTAGCAGTTAGAAAGCTCCAGTACCTCTTTCCATTTCCTGGAAGTGGCACTATCTTCAGGCAATATCCTCTTGCTGTGGGATATGAAGTCGCCAGCTCAGTATCTGTTTTTTCCTGTTACCCTCAAGTTCTTCCTCTAATAGATTAGGAATTATGGAGTAGGGAGAAAAGGGGGTGGGGTGGAGAGTACCTCACCGAAAAGTTAATACATAAAAGTAACAGCCAAAAAGGGAGGGATGAAAACCGAAATCATTAACATAAAATAAACATGGAAGTCTAGAGTCATATGTGTAGGAACAATCCTCCACTTAATCAAGAAGAGACAAGGTGTGAATGTTCAGTGCAACATGTTTTAGAAATAGTTCCAATAGAGAAGAACCTGAATTTTTTTTTTAGTAAAGAGTATATTAGTCATAGCTATGTTTTTATTATTTATCTTTATTTGTGCTATTTCAAGAGTTAGGATTCTTTTTATTTTTGACTAGGAAAGTAGGCTGGATGTGGAAGTGAAATATTGCTTGTGAAAAAGATCTTTGATAAAAGGGGAAGATCTAAATTGAGACATATATTTAATGATAGCATCATGCTAAATTTTTATCCTTAGGAACTAGCAAATTAGAAATAAAAATTGAGTTACCCAAGAAATATGCTATTAGACTTTTAAAAATGGGAATAGGAATAACCATTACATGTTTCTTTCCATTCTCTGGCTCTAGCACACATTCACCAAAAACAGCCCTTTTTTCCATTATAATTTTTAGTTGATTAGTATTTGGCAGTTTCTAAGTCTGTAATTAATGTGTTTATAATGAAAATCTTTAATATCCTTGAATGTCTCCATGTGTTCACTTTAAGTATAAAACTTAGTGGTATGTGATTTTGCGTGTGTATGATGAGTCATTTGCTTTTCTGGAGTATCTGGAAAAACTATGGACCCTCAACCCCAAGAAAATGCACATACATACAAAATGTATTATCTAGTGAGTGAGTTCATGGTTTTTCTGACATTGTTTAAGAACTTGGTTTGTGGAACCTTGCTTTAAAGGAAAATGGCTTCACTCAGCAATTTCTATTTAAATTTTATTTTGGTTGTGTTACTCTGAAAAAAATCCCAAGCGGTTATTATATAGGTTATTTTGTAAAGCTGGGAGTTTTCATTACTAGGCAGATATTAGAGGGATATGATTAAGATAATTGACTCTAATAGTATAGTTTTCCTGCTGACCAAAAGAAGTCTATTATTGGCATTAACAGAAAGCTTCTGTAATCTTACTGCTACAGTAATGGGAGAAATTGTTCTTAATAATTTATGAGTTTCCTGTTGTATGTGGGTTAGAAAATTCCCTCTTAGTTACTAATTTTATATGCTCTATAAAAATACATGTTGCTAATGTCAAAATGCCATGTGTCACAACCAGCATAATAAATGTGCACTTGATGTAAAATGTGTTTGTTCCCTGAATCATATACTTTATGACATTGTCATAAGTCTGGGTTATTGTTCTAAATGAAGGGAATTTTAAATTAATTTTTAATATCTTTCATATTTGCATATCTAATTTTTTTCCAGGAGTGTACTTTGAAAAAGTTTTAAAGAGTTCAGACACTTCCCTCTGGGTGAGAAACATTCAAATGTATCTATCAGGGATTGTTGTGACATTAGTTGGCGTCTACTTGTCAGATGGAGCTGAAATTAAAGAAAAAGGATTTTTCTATGGTTACACATATTATGTCTGGTTTGTCATCTGTAAGTATCCAGGAATTAACAAGTTCTGGGTAGATCCTTTAAAAAAAAAAAAAGTCTGTTTTAAGCCTTTGATAGCATTTTGAAATTGTTCCTCTGCTACTGTGAACACGTTTGAAAATGTAATTTTGGTTTTATTGACTGACTTTGTGGCGTAACTCTCCCAAAGCAATTTTGCCTTCACGATCAGTAGTATCTAATATGTTAGCAATAAATGTGTACAATTTAGTAGTAGAGCACATAGCCCTCTGGGCATGTGAAAAACAATGTTGTTTTATAGGAACTATTACTCGATTTTAGTACAAACTCTCTCAGATGGCTGCTTCTAAGGAAAATCGTATTTTCCTAGGTAAATTAGTATGGCATCTCTGGGGGTGAAAACTGCTTCACCATCATAGAATGTTTCATTTTTTGAGTGTTAAGATTTTCTTTCTTTCTGTATACAAGTTCTTGCAAGTGTTGGAGGCCTCTACACTTCTGTTGTGGTCAAGTACACAGACAACATCATGAAGGGCTTTTCTGCAGCAGCAGCCATTGTCCTTTCTACCATCGCTTCAGTGATGCTATTTGGGTTGCAGATAAGTATGTCTTAGTTTGTATTTTTAAGTTTTTAAAAGAGCTTCTCACTTCCTTGACTCATTAAATATGGCAGTTGGTCATAAATTCCTTGTTTTGTTATAGTTTATTCTACAAATGCAGAAGTTCATTATCTTATGGGATGTGGGTCAGCAGTACTGAGGTTGTTTCCATGGTCCTAGAGCTTAGCTGAGGGGTACTGGTTCTACTGAAAGTGACAGGGCTACTGAGTTACTACAAAGAGCCTTTCTGTAGTCAGGACCTCCCTGTTTCCCTGGTTTTAGATACAAGACAACCTGAATACTTCTTGGTGAATATAGTATGATTAGGTTTGCAAGGAAATACAAGGACTTTAGGGAATGATTATTTTCAGCAGTGCAGTTACAGTAAACAAGGCTTTTTATGAGGGGGAAAGAACAGAAAATTCTTTCATGTCCCCCTTAGTTTGTACCTTCCTAACTTTTGGACGTAGGTATAAAGGTATTTTTGTTTCTTATAATATGTAATTAGTACAAAATTCATTATGATAGCTGGCATTCTGGCACCATCACTGTACTAGTCCTTCTAATATAGACTTCCCTAGCCTACACCCAGCATTAAGTTGGATCCTGAATTATTTAACATTTCAGGGTGCTGTAATAATCATTTTCCTTACTGATCAATTATACCACAATCTGTGAAATATCGGCAATAAGTAAAAGAAACAGACTTGGCCTGTATTTATGTTTGATTTTAAAATTGACTATTGTTATAAATGCAAATAGAGGAACATCAAGCTTGTAGAAATCTTTAAAAAAATTTATTAGTTGTGCAACTTTGGGGAAGTTACTTAACCTGTGTCTCAGTTTCTTCATCTGTAAAGTGGGACGGATAGTCTCCTAGGGTTGTTTTAGGTAAAGTGATTAGTGCCTGGCACCCAGTAAGTATTCTGTCGAAGGCCAACCACTTACCATTTCAGTATCACTACTTATAGGCCCTCCTTTAGATACATTTCTTACCTGATTTTGGTGAACTTTTAATTGTACTTCTGATCCTTATGCTCAACAAATCCTTATGCCTTTTCTCCTAAGGAATACTTGGGGGCAGTAAAAAAAAAAATGCTTTTCAATTAGAACACCTTACCAATCTTCCAGTTTTCTATTTAGATTTAACTTACCTCCCCCTTTTTTTTTTTTTGACGGGAAAGCTAGACTTCTCTTGTTAGGAGTGAACTAATAAAATCATAGCTTGATGTCATTTCTCTGCAAGCCATTTTTAAAACTGATAAGATTGTGCTGTTGTACTCCATACAGAATTTGGTTCAGTTTGGAACAATATACAGTTTTGACATAGATTTTGACATAAACACTTATGTATGAAATGCTTACTTGTCAAGTTTGGGCAAGTTGTAATTTATGTCCTGATTTTCGGGATTAAGACCAAAACAAAGAAAAAAGACAAGGCTAGCAGAAAATGAAATTGTACTGTCATCATTTCATCTCCTTTTCAGAAATCTTCATTTTGAGTCATTGGTTACTTAACTCGAAATTTTGTGCTCAACTACCTTTTACTCTAAATTTTTACAGGTTTCTAGTACCATGGAAAAGCCACATTCCACTGCTCTTTTTTAAATTACAGCATATAGTGCGGGGTGGTGGTGCCTGGGTGGCTCAGTTGGTTGAGTGTCGAGTCTTGATTTGGACTCCGGTCATGATCCCAGGGTTATGGGATTGAGCCCCATGTTGGGCTCAGCATGGAATCTCCTTAAGCTTCTCTTAAAAAAAATAAATAAATAATCTTTAAAAATTTAGCATATAGGGAAGTTAAGTATGTTCTTTGTCAGTGGTCTGGGACAGGCATACTCGTATTCTCACAAAGCATACAGTCTCTTTGTACCCTTTTTGGGGGTGGAGAGCCAGAATTGATTCTCTCTGTAAACCTTACCATCTATAAAAATAGAACACTGATAGATGTATTTTCCATATGATCTAATGGTATAAACCTATAATCGAAAGATTTCAAAATTTAAAATGGATTATTGTTATATAGTTTTAAGGACACAGATACAGATTAATTTTTTTTTCTTTTCAGCACCCACCTTTGCTCTGGGTACTCTTCTTGTATGTGTTTCTATATATCTCTATGGATTACCCAGACAAGACACTACATCCATCCAACAGGGAGAAACAACTTCAAAAGAGAGAGTTAGTGGTGTGTGATTTCAGCCTCAAAAGACTCTTACCAAGACAAAAACTGTTTGCATTAAACTAGAGCCTTAAGTCAATCCGAGAAGGTAGCTTAAACAAAAACATGTTAACTGTGTCATAAGAATTAAGAAGAAAGCTATCTGAATGAACTGCTACAAAGATTTAATGTGACCTGTTTTGGGTCAACCTGTTTTGTTTCAGAATGAAAGACTTTTATTGTATATATAATGTATATAGAAAAGTATGGAGAGGGTATGATATTACAAAAAAATCATGTGAGGATACAATATTCAAGTAACAAGGTTTGGGACAAGGTTAAGGGTTAAAGTGCCAAAGCCATTTCTGTACGAACTGTTTTCTTGTTCAGGAACCAGGGGAGAAGGATGACCCCTCCTTGTTCTCCAATTCATGTACAGTATTTCATCCCAGCAGCAGTTAAGACCCAGCTAGCTCTTTTCTTACAAAAGAGAGGCATAACCAAGCCAGGCTAGTTCAGAAACAAACTGAATGTTTAACTTCTCAAACTGAATCTATTTCATAATGCAGGCAATGACTTCTGGGTGGTGACAGAGTACTCCTGTTAAGTGCTGTATTTGTGCCATTCATTGTCTGGATTCGTATTTCTTTGCTGTTAGATGATCTACTTTTCTTCAAAAAATATTTCTAATGTCACTTTTGTACTTTTTTTTATAAAGTATGTTTAAAACTATTGGGCTGTCAATAATTTGTGAAATTTTAGTGTTTTTAAAAAATTTTCTATAATGTTAATGGGGAAATTCAGCAATAAACTTAATTTATATGCAATCTGTGATCACTTTTTGTATCATGATTATGACCATTAAAATAATGCAAAATGTAAAAAAAAAAAAAACACCAAAAACATTAAATTTTTCATTTTTTCTATGTTGGAACTGTATCAGTTAGGGTTCTCTGATGACATATAAACCAACTCTTGGCAAACCTGAAGCAAAAAAAAAAAGTTTATAATTTATAAGAAAGACTACAATCAGAACTAGGGCTCTAAGCTATAGGAGATCATAAACAACAGTCTTCAGGGAGCTGCTTTTGGAAACACTGGCCTCTAACCATCACTGTCCCTGTGTCATTTCACTCAAAGTTCAAATACTGAGGTGGCTACCACAGATCTGGGAAGGGGGAACGTTTCTCCAAACAAGTGGAGAAGGATATAGGACATGAAAAACATGTTCCAGTTACACATTTTTATCCCATGGCTAGTTTGTGCTAAGGAAATATTAATGATTAAGTAAAAATTAGTAATTGGGGGACCTGGGTGGCTCAGTCGGTTGAGCATCCGACTTCGGCTCAGGTTATGATCTCATTGTTCATGACTTTAAACCCCACATCAGGCTCACTGCTGTTAGCCTGTCAGCACAGAGCCCACTTCAGATCCTCTGCCCCCCTCTCTCTGCCCCTCCCCCACTTGTGCTTTCTCAAAAATACAGGTTAAAAAAAATAGTAATGTGAAAGCTACCTTTATTTAAAATTGAGACTGCATGGATAAGTCTTTTCTAGGACTAAGAAAGTGTACCATACTTGCCAATATAAAACTGTGTTCATTCAATTAGAGAAGTTTTGGTTCATGCTAAATTGCTTCTCTATTGTAAAAGTAGATGATTGTCATTCGCATTCAGGAGATTTTTAGTAGCAACATTTAGGATAAATTATAGTAGACCTGAATGGAAATACTGGCAGATGAGGATAGCTGTACTGATCAAACAGAGCACATCCCACGTTACCTAAACAAATCATGCAAAATATCCTTGGTTGTTATGCAGGTACATGAAAGAAATGGTGTAAGAAACTCCATTTCAGGGGCACTTGGGTGGCTCCGTCGGTTAATTGCGCATCCGACTTCAGCTCAGGTCATGATCTCACAGTCCGTGGGTTTGAGCCCCAGGTCTGGCTCTGTGCTGGCAGTTCAGAGCCTGGAGCCTGCTTAGGATTCTGTCTCCCTCTCTCTCTGCCCCTCTCCCACTCACACTTCATCTCTCTCTCTCTCTCAAAAATAAACATTAAAAAAAAAAAAGTTGAAGAAACTCCATTTCAAATTATGGTTTAACTAATGGACTAATTTTTACAAAAAGATCCTGGTACCATACCTGTAAGTAATTCCTTGTTATTTAAATCTGTTCAGTTCCCAAGTTCACATAATAAGAGTTACCTACCCGTACAGATTAACGAAAGATAAGCACAAGATCTGTTCTCTGGGAGTGGTTCTCATCTGTATTAGCAAAAAAGCTTAATTTTGGTGTCCCTAAGTTGATTCAGAACTAGCCATTATTATAAGAAAATTGAAATGTTTTCATCAGATTTATCTGATGTGAACATTAGGTAATCTCAGTTATGAGAACAGTTTCTGGAAGAATGACACTGTAAAAAACCTCAAGCTGGAGTTTAATCATTTATCCCCATTAGACCGCAGTGAATTTTAGAAGATTTGAGTTAGTTTTACAAAACTCTGTTTAGTACTTATGGACCATGAGGGAACTCAGATGATTTTTTAAGATAAAGATTTAATAAGTTGATGAATCACTTAGGCTTAATAAAATATAGATTCTGATACAGAATAGTTTAAATTCTAAACAAAGCATATAAGAATAGAGAACTAGAATTCATTAATTAAAAAGCTATTTTAATTAGAAATTACATCCTACATACAGGTGTTATTCCAAGAAGTTTCATTCCATTGGCTAGCACAGAACGCACAGCTCTGAAAAGATGAAGTCTGGCCTATAAAATAAAACAAAGGATGATTAATGTTCAACAACAGGCTAACAATACATGAGTAAAGAAGAGTATCTTTAAGAGTAATTTTAATTTTCTTCTAATTTAAAGTAGGAACAGTATCTCAGGGTGCCCTAAGATTTGCTGTCAGTAAGGAAAAACAAATTTAGCATCCTGTAATTTATAGTATGACTGGTACCCCAAGAGTTGGGGAGTGGGAGTGACACTATCATTATACAGCCCAGCTTCAGATATGGGGAACTCCTCACTCTTAGGAAAATGTGTTTCAAAGTCCAGTGTGTTGGAAAATCTGAAAACACTGATTGTTATAGCCCAATTCTAAGTACCACCTGAGTCTATAAGTATACTACTGCAGTTAAACGAGATGCTATTTTAGAAACATTTACAAGAAAGTAATAGTAACCTGAGGATGCTAAAGATAACACAGAAAACACTTAACGTACCCCAGCCACTTCAGGAGGACTGTCTTTTATATGCAGTGTCTTGTGTGCCATACCTGCAAGATGACTGAAACGGGAAGAGAGAAATGAAGACCAGAAGTCATTTCCTGTTGTAAAATGCAAGCTTGGTATTTTATTGCCTCAACTTAAAGAAACCAAAGCCTAGCTCCATTAAAAGATGTATCCAACATTGGAAAGCTGAGACTCGAATCACTGCATTTCTGTAATAAGAAAAGTAAAACACATTAAACTAAAGCTTTAGATTTTGGTCCTAATACCTTAAGTTCTTAAGGTGGTGATTTCAGTGTTTTATAAAGATAGGGGATTCCTTTCTAATAATTAGTTTTTTCTCATTTAGGCATCTTTAGGATGAAAGGTATAATGTGGCCTGGACTTCCCCCTCTGTATGGTGAGGAGGTGGGGTAGAGACTAGCTATCAAATACAAACACCGCACAAACATGGGCCACTCTCTAAAGCATCTTTTCTGTTCAGGTATAGCAGCAAATACAACAATGTGCCAGAAAATGATGCTTATGACATTGTTTCAATGATGAACTGACTTAAAAAAATATATATATTTATTTATTTTGGGGAGAGTGCAAGCAGGGGAGGGGCAGAGAGAGGGCGACAGAGGATCCAAAGTGGGCTCTATGCTGACAGCCTAACAGCAGAGAGCCCAATGTGGGTCTCGAACTCATGAAATGAACCACGAGATCAAGACCTGAGCTGAAGGTGGACGATCAATTGACTGAGCCACCCGGGTGCCCCTTAACTGACATTTAATAAGACTTTCTGGCTTCTTTATTTCTCTATGACTATGTAGAATTTAAAGGGGAAAATTTTTTTATTTAAATCTGGGGAAGGCAGGTAGAAAGGACAATCAAGAAAACCCCAATAAATCTGATTTCAGTAAATCTTGAGTAAAAGCAAGTATTTCCTTTCTTAAATAGATTTATAGAAAGATAACAGCTGTTGCTCTAGAAGATACTCAACTTCTATTCAGAATTCTGAAACAGCTACTATGAAATTTCTATTCAAGTGTTACTGATCTGCCTTCCAGTTCATTCTCTATTCTCTGGCTGGCTAATTTTTCTATGCTTAAAATCTTTTTATGGACTCCACTGCCCTGAAAATAAGCTGAAATGCCCTAATACATGCAAAAAAGGTGTGTACACACTCATTTCTCACCCCTCGCAGGACTATGCTTGTAGTTCCTTCAGTATCATCTTCTTGTTCAACTCTGGGCTTTTTCTTCCTTTTCTGCGACTTTGTTTCTCCTGATTAATATCAACTCCTCTCCTCCAAAAAGCCCTCTCTGATCCATCAAGGCTGGGCTGAGTGCCCTAACATGGTCTCTTATGTTCGCTCTATCTTAACACACACGTACTGTTATGTAACCACCCGTGACAAAGCTGTTAGTTCCTGTTAAAAAGACTCAATGACTGTACCTTATATCACTGAATGAATAAATGAATATTAATTGCTGATTTGCAAAAATGAAGCAAGAATTCCTATAACTTAAAGTACCTCATTTTTTAGGCCGTGGGTTTGTTTATAGGAAGACTTTAGAAGAAAGGTCCTTTTTCAGATCAGGTCCCAGAGGTCTTTAATACCTGAAAACAGCAAGGTTATAGGTACCTTAGAGTTAGAAGGTAACTGACAATGTGCCTGGGTTGAAGGTCCTGAGATGATCTATAAAGCACTTCGTCGAACCTAAAAGAAACATGACAGCAGCAGTTGGCAGAGGAAGACTGTGCACGTATTACACTAAGCTGTTAAGATCTTGGATGTAAGGCTGACTTGAAATCATTAAGAGTAGAAGGTATATATGAAAAAGGACCTTGGGTGCATTTGAAGGTAAAGGCGCAGTTTTCTTTCTTACGAATTCCTTGATGGCAGGTACTTTCTAAATCATCTTGATATCCCTTAGGCCTAGCCCAGAACAAGGACTCAAATCATGGCTGTTAAAGTGAATGTAAAAAGCCTCCAGCCATGTTTAGGAACATAATCTAGGAACTAACAAACAGAGTCTACCCTCAATGCCAAGGAAACCAGGTTGGCTTATTTTTCCTACCAGATTAGCCAAATGTGAGAAAACTGACTCCTGATCCCAGGAAAGAGTCATTGACCACCGTGTGGCAATTAGAGAAAACTGCCTTGTTAACTACCCACATCCCTTTCCAGAGACTAGTATCTCCTGACAAGTCTGGCTTTACCAACAAAGCTTGAAAGAGCTCAAAGGTATGGTCTCTTGCCCAGTGTAGGGGCATCAAGTAGATATTCATCTGAGACTGTGAATTAAAACCATGTAGCAAATGAAGGATTATGGTCTCATGGAAGCTGTACAAAGGCAGAGATTCCCCGTCACTTATTGAAGAGGGTGAGGAGAAGATGAGCTTTTCCAAAACTAAAAATTTATGCTTTACTAGGCTTTCTATTCTCATACCATGACCCAGAAGATGTTAGGCACCTGTGCCGATTCAGCAGTGATAATATTTTTAAGTCCCAAGGATTGACCTTGACTATGTCCTCTGTCTGCCCTCAAAGGGCAGATAAATTGCTTTTTGGTCATACCTCCAGGAAAAGCGCTTGCTGTCTGGTGGCAGGGGGACGGGGTAAGAGCTAGTTACTGGCTTATTCACTCCAGTGGTCAGCAAACCCCCAACAGTCATTTCACTAGGCAGATGAAGACTAGATAAATACTAGAAAACCCATACCTGAGAAGATGCTGAAGAATGGAAACAGACTGTGGTTCTTGTAAACAAGCAGTGTTGAAATCATTTAGATAACCACATCCAAAAGTCTCTTCCAAACTGTTATCAAAAGTTTAAAAACAACGGATTAAACAAGTCATCCAAGGACACCTAATTGAAGTTTATCATGATGCTTTAATCTTTCCTAAATCTGTTACTTCCCTCGGAAAAAGGGAGTATATTCTTTGGCAGGGTTATTCTGAGTACAGAATAAGGTAACATACAAAAGCACTTCTTTATAGGTGCTCAATAAATATTTTAACCCCCACCCCCCCCAAAAAAAACAAACCTAACAGGTGGTCCACTGTACTTCTAACTAGTTTTGAACAGATGTCTGAGAAGCCCAGCAAATATGACTTTGATCTTAGGAGCACATCAACCAAGCCTCACCCTGGGAAGGACAGAGCGGCTCATGCATCCCTGCAGAGTCCCCTCACCTGTGGAGGCGAGCATGCGTGTACTGCAGGAAGACGCCTGTGTCCCCACGACTCTGGAAAATACGATCCCAGCTGAACTGATAGTCAGACAAGAGCACACCTTTGAAGTCCTAAAATGACAAGAGTAAACCTTTAGTGCTGGGATTTGTTCTGGTACCAAACAAAAGGGTCTCACAGAATGCAGTCTTATCAGACCTGAATAATGAGTGCTGCAAGCCCGACCCTCTCTGCAGTCTCCTGTGGGTTCTCCACTTCTTTGGTAGCTGAAACAGACAAAGGCAGCTATCTTTAACCTACATGAAACCATTCAGAATCAGGGATTGAAGGAGATAAAATCTGCCAAAAACATACGCTGCCAGCAAGAACAAACAGGTTCAGAGTGGGCAGTTTACTTCCCTAATTTGGGCTAATTGACCTTGGATAAAGATGTTCCCCTGCCTACATTAAAGGGAAAGAAACATGAATTCGTTTTTCTCATGAATATCCCTTGTGAGACATTAGATAAAGCTAGTACTTACTTTTCCAAGGCTAAACAAAGCCACCAGGACTTGTGACTTGTTTCCTATTACATACATAGGAATTTCACATAAGCACTCCAACAGTGGAATGACAATGCTGAAGCTGTCCATGAAAGAGGCCTAGTGTTGTATCAGTGCAGATTACTGAACTGAATGACACCAAGCAGCAAGTCTAAAACCTCTGGCACCTCTAATTAGTGCAAGCTATTTTTGACAAGGTTAATGAAAATTAAGAGAGGGACAGTCATAACAAATCACACTGCACAGAAGTCCAAAGAACATAAAAGTGGCATGTAAGTTGTGACTGTAACAATAAAGTGAATTCACTCTTAATAGAAGCCATGTTCTGTAGCATCCTTGATCGAATCTCATTTAGAACATCTTCCAGAAAGGTAACCTCTCCTCTTCGAGTCTTCATTCCCTGCACCACTCCAAAGGGCACGTGCTGGCACCTGAAATGAAGGAGAAAAGAACTGATGATCAAAGTGTGTAACAATACCCTTTCAGAGAGTAGTCTGAACTTTAACTCTCACAGAGGGGCTTTTCAAAATTAACAAATTAAAATGTGATGTGATTTGTTATATGCCACAAAAGATGTTAAACACACAGCTTCATTGTACAGATAATCACTAGCATGTGATTAAATTACTAGTTGCCTTTGTGAAATAAAAGGAGGGATTACGAATTTTGGACATCAAGCCACTGAGAACAGATGTCTACTAAAGACACATATATTAAATGTTTGTAAGTTAGAAATAAGGACATTAAATTAATGTAAAAAACAAATCTGCTTTGCAAATATTTTTAACCCAAAGAAATGAAGTTTGAATAACAATTTTCAACAACCTGGTATATTTTGGGACTTGGCTGACCTAACAAACCTTTAATGATCCTAAGCAGGCAGTTAAGAACTGTGTTGACATTACCTTTCTGCCCAGTCATATCCCATGATCTGCAGCATTTGGAACACTTGCTGAAAATGCTTTTTTTGCCCTTTATCTGTCTTGGGGGAAAAAAAAGTATTTAAAACAACAGTGATAAGTTAACCTACAAAAACAGGTTGGACATAAATCAAAATATTTGAGTTTTGACAGACCAGAGTCATTGTCAATTGATGTATTTTAAATAAGCACACAGAGAGGATGCCAGTAGAAGAACGTCTAAGCTGAGTGTTCTACAAGATAGTAAGAGCTGTAGCACTCCACGAGTCAGGAGGAAATACGAACTTTAATCTCTTGAATATTCTATTTAAATTCCTTCTCTTTCAGCTATCATAACCTTTATCTCCAAGAAGGACAAAGCTAAGTTCTAATAAGGTATATAATTGCAACTTTTTTTTCTTAGGGGAAAGGGAGGTTGCACATGGAGAGGAAGGAAAGGGAAGAAAAGACCAGAATAACCCTCAGCAATAAGAGGAACAAACTATTGGATGCACACAACAGTTTGGGTGGATCTCAAGGGCATTCATTATTGCTGAGTGAAAAAAGCCAATCTCAAAAGGTTACCTACTGTGATTCCACTTATATAACCTTTTCAAAGTGACAAAACTGTAGTGATAGAGAACAGAGCAATGATTGCCAAGGGTTAGGGTTAGGGGGAAGGGAGGGTTATTAAGTGGTTCCCAAGATGGAGTTTGCTTCATGATGGAACAGTTCTTTATTCTGAATGTTGTGATGGTTATGTGATCTCTCCCCTCCCCCCAATATATTTAGGCCCACACGCAAGTACATGTTTTAACTAAGGTCTTTACCATGTCAGTTTCCTGGTATAGATAAAATACCATGGTTATATTAAGATATTTTCTTTGGGGAAGGCTGGGTGAAGGGTCCATGGAAACTGTACTATTTTAAAACTTGTCTTAAATTATTAAAATAGTTATTTTTATTTTATTTATTAAAAAAAATTTTTTTTTTGTAACGTTTTGATTATTTTTGAGACAGAGAGAGACAGAGCATGAACAGGGGAGGGGCAGGGAGAGAGGGAGACACAGAATCCGAAACAAGCTCCAGGCTCTGAGCTGTCAGCACAGAGCCCGACGCGGGGCTCGAACTCACGCACCATGAGATCATGACCTGAGCCGAAGTCGGACGCTTAACTGACCAAGCCACCCAGGCACCCCTAAAATAGTTATTTTTTAAAAAGTACATTATGGTAACCTGCACATACTCATTTCACATAACTATTTTCCTGAATTGGGTATTTTTTTTTTTTTTTTTACGATGATCTCGCAGTTCGTGAGTTGGAGCCCCACGTCGGGCTCTGTGCTGACAGCTCAGAGCCTGGAGCCTGCTTCAGATTCTGTGTCCCCCTCTCTCTCTGCCCCACCCCTGCTTGTGCTCTGTCTCTGTCTCTTAAAAATGAATAAAAATAAAAATTTTTTTTTAAATAAACCTAACATTGAATTTCTTCTATATTTTGACAAGATTATTTTTCCATAGTTTTTCAACATGGCAATTAACTTCTTTCTTTGCAGTTTTCATGAGGTAAAGATCATAATCTTTTGTTCTTTATTGTGATTACTTACCACATAAATCATTGTATCAAAATTATACTTGTCCATTCGATCGATAGCAGCTGCAAGATCTCTGAAAAATATGGCCATAAATTAAGAGTTACTAGGCAGATCTGGGTAAAAATTTGCTTTACGTATTTAATAGTAATGAGGTTTTTCTAATTAAGAACTCCTATTACTCCACAGTCTAGGGTATACTGCTTATGATTATATAATCCCAGTACCATACTTTCATATAAAGTAATAATAACAAAAATAGCTTTGGGAAAAGCAACAATAATAAAAGTACAGTGGAAAGATTAAAAAAAAAACAACAAAATAAGTAAATATAAGCTCTGGGAAAAGCAGTAGTACTAAAGCAGCTCCAGGCAAAGTGTCTGTAGGTAAATGTTTTATGATTTGTTCATCAAGCCTGTACTGGGAACAATCACCTGAGTGTCACTTTTCGGCAGTATACCTTCTTAAAGAACATATTTAAAACACAGGTGATGTGGTAACTTAACAGATATCTTTTAGCTACTCTCCTATTACAAGGACTTTCAAAAGTTTTGAATCAGTGATAAGCAATACCTTCTAAAACACTCTACAAGACCAGAAAGTCCTTTGACAAAAACTCAACTCTCCTTTCTCTAAGTATAAAACTCGGTTTGCATCTAGTATGAAATAATGAAAACCAAACCATTAACAGTGAAATTTCAAGTCAAAATTATGAAAATATTGAAATGGAAAATCAAAGCTATTTGTGGTTAACAATATAGGACACTGGGAAGATTTTAAAAGGTCCTAGATCTTTTGAAATGATGGAAAGCATCAAAACATCATTAGTGCCCATCTCCTAATCCTAATACAACATAGAGCATGCATTCACAATGGAGGCAAAAACTGGCTCCTGAGGGACAACAGAATCTTATTCTTTTTATGTATAAGCACATATATGCACACAACACATACAGATGCACAGAAGATCTGTGATATCAAACATTTCCTGAGGTGGGCAAGCAGGAAAAACAGGCTAAAAAGGCTCCTGAGAGGGATTATAATGGAAAAACAAAAACAAAAAAACAAAGGTTGTGAAACACGAGTATAGAAGATTATCCCCCAGATGAAGTCACAAATATATACCCCCACTATATTTTTGGTTTGACACAAGGACAAAACAAAGAGAAGCCTTTTGATCCAATGAAATAATAAAAGAGAAGAATATAAAGAAAAGCTCTAGGCTGAGTTTGTGAAACCTGAATTTGAAAGCAGGAAGAACGCCAGATCATTTAGTTCAGGCCTCTCATTTCAAAGTAGGGACCCAGCCCAAAGAAGGTGCCCAGCCTCACCCTGTGCTTTTGCCAGTATTCTCCCGCACTTCTGTCTGTTATAACTACTCTTCTAATTCACATCCACATGTATTGATGTATTCTATAAGAACCCACTGAAAGGGCAGAAACAAAGTTCGAGCAAGGTGAAACACTAAACATTTTGGCAAATGGCAAAAAACACAATTATTGTCTCAAAGAGAAACATATAGGTATTAAGGTAAATATACAGAAAAATCTAGACCTAATGAATGACAGCCCAAGAAAAATAACCAAATCAGGACCACTAAAATGACATGGAACCTCTATTCTGGGCGGACACTTTTTTAAAAAATGTTTTATCTATTTTTGAGAGAGAGACGGAGTGCAAATGAGGGAGGGGCAGAGAGAAAGGGAGTCATAGAATCTGAAGCAGGCTCCCGGCCCTGAACTGTCAGCACAGAGCCTGACTCGGGGCTCAAACCCACGAACCGTGAGATCATAACCTGAGCTGAAGTTGGACGCTTAACCGACTGAGCCACCCAGGCGCCCCTGCTCAAGGTTTCTTTATTTAATCTGTCCAGCAATTATTGGCGGACACAAAATATTTTTTCTATTATTGTTTTTAATCTAGAAAAAGAAATGTACCTCTTAGATACACAGGTTCTTCTCACCTCCTAACTATAATTACATGGAAATGATAAAGGGAAATGCCAAAAAGTAATAGAAAGTAAAGAGATCAATTTTCTAACGGAGAGTAAGAGAATCAGATGGTTGTTTAAAGCTGTTTGGAACAAATGATGGTAGTTAACAACAATAAATATCAATACTTTAATTATACTATAAAAGTGGGTTTATGATCCAATATAAAACTCTAGCCTGGAAGACACTAGAGCCTTTTGCCAAAAGTGTTTCAGTATGGCCATGTTTGCTTGTGTGCCTTTTTTATGGTCCTATCTTCTCCTTCCTATTGGCTTTGTCCCAGATATAAATGTGCTTGATAAGATGTAAGTTCCAGTTCTTACTGATTAACAGAGACTAGACTGTTCCTTTCCACAGGAGTCAGTCATGCAGACAGTTGGAAGGGGAAAAAGAAAAAAAAAGGCAATATGGCCTACTTCTCCCTTACCCTGTTTTACATGAGGACTGCTACTCATGTGCATGGTAGATGAATCTTTACAGAGGATGCCACTGAGCCAATATGACCACCTTCTAGTATATACTTCCTATCAATGTACAACAGGAAAATATTTATAGTTGAGGTACCTCAGTTTTCAGTTTGTAGAACAATGTATTTATTGGCTGTGGAAATCCTATGATGTTTACCTTACTGTAAATAATCTTTTTCAGTCACTTTTCTGATGATGTTATACCTTTCCAGGAACTATAACTGGCAATAGATAGACGCCCAATAAATACATCTTGAAGTGATGAGAACAAGTGATTTAGAAACTAGGATTGGGTAACAGCTTTGAGGATAAAATGACTGTTTTAGCACTGATCCTACAACAAAGCACATGAAGTCACATACATTCTGATGCTGACCCCCCCCGTTACATACAAACCTGGTTGCGTAGAGAGAAGTCCCATCGCTTCGCATTACAGTACAAATTGAGGAGGGGTCACCATTTCCAGAAAGATCCACTATAGCTGTTCCTTTTCTAGAAATGCAAACAGGTAACTCTTAAGAAATAGAGTAAGACCCTTTAAAAGTATAATATCTATAACATTATCTTTGGCAAACTGGAAGCTATTTTTTATTTCTTACGTAGCAATAAGCAGTATAACCAAATGAAGAAAAACAAGGAATGGGACCATGAATTTATTAAGAATGGGTATGCTATAATTAATATTTAGTTGTCCTATCTTTTTAAACTCTGTAGCTCTGGATAAGGTACTTAGAAAGTCTTTAGCATATCCAGTTGAAAAATGAGATTTCAGTTATTTAACTGTGAAACATCATATTCTTCTAATTCAAATTATAGCATTTAATATTGGGCTAATTTTTAACATGCCAGAAAATACCCTTGAATAATAAACCATGGAATTTTGTTACTGTCTTTCCTGCCTTGTCAAAAATTAGAATCTGCAGATGGAGATGCAAAAATCTGCCTTATGCACGTTACTGATGTTCTCCAGGTCTTCCTCATAAAGATGACAAGAGAAGCTCTTTGGTACTATGACAACTGGTGCTTCTAAGCAACTGGTTTGCTTCTGTATTACAGATGCCTGGGCTCCTATGACTGGTACTGTTTGTCTGGCTGACAGGAAGCTCAAAGCTAAATTAGAAATCTACCGTAAGTAAGGCAGTGTGTTAGATGATATACCATTATCATCCCTGATTCTGTATTATTTTTTTCTGCCCTCGCTTCCTGATTTCCTCATTTTACTCTTTCAAAAGCTTATATTATACCTATTTACATAATATGCCTTAAATCCATTTTGAACAGGATGTGGTTTTTTAAAAAGGCAGGGCTAAGTAAGATGTAAGTTTTATTTCCTTTTTCCAGTTACATCAACTTGTCTGACATTAGGCCAGTCATTTGTACTTTCCGTGCTTCAGTTTCTTCACACGTAAAAAGCAGATTAACAACTTTTCTTCCAACCTGACCAGGATTTTGTCTTGGCAGCAAGAAGACCGTATGTGGAAAAGTACTTTGAACAGCAAAAAGCACTACTAAAAAAATGCCAGGAAGGTTGCACACCACATTCTGTTGTTCTTACTGAGAGACTATATCATTTTTTCCCAAAGAAATAACTTTACTAAAGAACAGTAACCTGACCATACATTGTTTTCTGCAGGAGTCCTTTACTGTCCAGCAATTTTAAGACTTCTTGAGATTTTTCACGATAAAATGATTCTCCTGAATATTCATCAAAGTGTACTCCTAGACGCTAAAAGGATTCAGAAACAAAAGAAAGGAAGTTACTTAAATGTCCTATTATCTTATCCTATGACAAAACAGGATGCTCTACAGTCTGTCACCCAGATTGGGAAAGTAAGAATTAGATGAAGTCACTCCTCTGCTCTACCAAACTTTCTACCTCTTCCCACACCAGGCAAGTCCTCACAATAGTACTGTGCTGATATGGTAGTTACTGGGCCCACACGGCTATTCAAATTACATAAAATAAAAAACTTGACTTTCTCAGGAACACTCCTCATGCTTCAAGTGCTGGATAGCCACCGGTGGCTAATGGCTATGCTGCTGGGCAGCACATCATGGAACATCTCCATCACAGCAAGAAGCAAGGTTGGGCAGCTCTGGAGAATGTCCTACTTCATGCCCCATCCTACAACCTCTTCCACCTCCTCTCCTGCAGCTCTTCATCCTGCTTCCCTACTCCAGCCACATGGGTTTCTTTAATGAAACTCTCTTCATTCCACGTACTCGCAGACTCCGTCTCCCCTCCCCTGCTTCATTGTTCTCCACAGCATCATCACCACCTAACAGACTGTGTATGTCCTTGTTTAATCCCCGTTGTCTTTAATTTGCTCTCCGTCTCCATGCTGGCATGTGAAGTCCAGACAGAAATACTTCTATTTCCTTTACTCACTGTTGTATTTCTCCCACCCCCTAAAATGTTTATTAAATGAACAAATTTATATGCATCACACACAGGCCTACAGAAATGAAAGGGGAAAAAAACGATTAAGATAAAATGAAGGAATGAACAGAAGACAGAAAAGAGAAGCCAGACTGACACAGAGTACTAGAGTGCCACCTGATATTTGGTTTGTGAATTTCACAGGATTGTTTCAAAGCTCCAACTTTCAGCATAAATAATAATATGTGGGTCCTAATTTTCAATGGAATGACAAATCCAGTCTTAAAACATGAGCTGAGGAAGCTACTACATTCCTCAGTAGTCCCAGTCAAGAGCACCCCATCATAGGAGAGTAGGTGGGCACCTTGTAAATCCGCACGTATTCTTCTATGCTCAGGTCTCGAAATTTCTGCCACAGTTCAAGTGCTTGCATGTCACCCAGTTCTAATCGCTGAAAGAACTCATGTGCTGATTTTGCTACATTTTTATTATCTGCTGCTTCTTTATTAACTTGTACATAAACCTAAAAACATAACAGTATATTAAATGAAGTACATTAGTCACTGTTACCTTCAATGGAACAAAACACAATCCTGAGAACTTTCATTTAAATGTTAGCCAACTGCCCTCATGAGAGTGTAATCTTTTTTTTTCTTTTTTTTTTTTGCCATGGGCCCTTAGTGCACCCTATAAATCCCTTCTCAAAATGTTTCTAAATGCATAAAGTAAAACACATATGCTCATAAAGGAAATAATTACATTGAAAGTTATCCAATCATTTTTTAAGGTTGTGATGTAGTAATGGAAGAAAATACTAAATTTCTGATAGAGGTTAGGGAAAATAAAATGTGTAATTTTCCCCTCCCTTCCAAGTTCACAGACTCCTGGGTTAAGAGTGCCTGGGTTAGGGGGCGCCTGGGTGGCTCAGTTGGCTGAACGTCCAACTTTGGCTCAGGTCATGATCTAACAAGTTTGTGAGTTTGAGCCCCACTTCAGGCTCTGTGCTGATAGCTCGGGGCCTGGAGCCTTCTTCAGATTGTGTGTCTCCCTCTCTCCCTGCCCCTTCCCTGCTCATACTGACTCTCTCTCAAAAATAAACAAACATTAAAAAAATTAAAAAAAAAAAAAAAAAAGAGTGCCTGGGTTGGATTAAGCTAGCATTCCCTCTTTTTTTTAATAAAAGGGCAAATTATTATGGTCGTAACTTTTCTGAGAAAAGGTCAAAGGAGGTAGAATGGTTCAATCTGGCTAAGAAAAAACCAAAGGATGATTCAGCAGTTGTTTTAAGAAAGACTTTTAAAATAGTTCTCTAAACCTGCAAAAGACCCATAACATAGCTTATCTAGGAAGACCTCTGGACAGTTAGTTTACTTACACTTGAACCTGGGCTCCTGAGAACTGTGTGGACCACTCACTTCTGGAATGTTTTTGCACCACCTGTCTTGGCTGGTTTACTTCTGCCCCCACCCAATGACAGGAGTGGAATTGGATGGCTTATTGGATGGTCTCCCATTTCTATGATCCTGTGATCACAGTTTAATAATTTTCTGGTCTCCAAAATGCAAGGTTAATAAATGACAATAAAAATATCAACTCTGCACCTCAAGTAGTACTGAAGTTACCCATATAGAATATAAAGATTTTACTTCTAAGTTGTAACTCACTTCCAGGATGAAACATGGATGATACATTTACTCTCCTCGTATTTCTTTCAGAAACCTATTAAAGTAGCATAAAGTAGTAAAAATTGGCAAATTACCAAAGAAATAGGAGGCATCTGTTACAGTAATATCATCAAAATATCAGTGGCAGATAAAGTGGTTTTATTGCTGGAGTACACACTGGGACAACTGGAATGTGGCTTAGACCCACTAGATCTACCAACCAAAGGGACAGGGCATTAAACATCTATCAAGGTAAAAACGTCTCATCTTTCATAGATGGCTTCTGTTAACTACTGGAATGGCAGAATGTAATGAATAAATATTCCAAAGAGAGGTTAAAACTACCTAATTTCTTTTTCCTTTTTAACGCACATTGCACAGAAAAGAATATAGCAGGACTGAGGTGCTATCCTTAAAATGTCCGGTTTGCAAGCTTACCCCTTGGCTGGCATCTGGGAACTTGGCTGGCCATGTGGGTACTTCAGATTTGGGAAATGTTCCCACCAGCCTAACTGATAAGAGTAGCTCACTGTGCTTAAACTATGAAAACAATATGTTTTATGCTAACTACTTGCTTTCCTTCTGGGAGTTTGGCATTTTAGTACATGCTAAGCAGAGGGTGCCTACATGATCAAACTCCAATAGAAACTTTGGGCATGGATCATCTAATAAGCTTCCCTGGTAGACAACATTTCATGTATGTTGTCCCAGTTTGTTGCAGGAGGAACTAAGTGTATCCTGTGTGACTCCACCAGGAAAAGACTCTTGGAAGCTTAGCCCTGGTTTCTAACAGACTTCACTGCATATTCCTTTCCCTTTGATTTTGTTTTGCAACCTTTTGCTATAGTAAATCATAGCTGTTAGCACAATTATACATGGAGTCTTCTGAGTCCTTCTAATGTGTTATTAAACCTGGCGGTGGTCTTGGGGAGATTGAACACACATACCATAAAATATTAATTTCCATGTGCTCCTATGAAATAAGTCCAGAATAAGTCAGAAACAGAGAAAGAAAATTTTGGTAAGGTGTAGGAAAACAGAGAGAGTCACGGTGAGATAGTAAACTGCAGACTTTTTGACGTTTTTTTAAGTGTTTATTTATTTTGAGAGAGAGAGAGAAAAACAAGAGTGTGAGCTGGGGAAGAGCAGAGAGAGAGGGGGACAGAATCCAAAGCAGGCTCCAGGTTCTGAGTTGTCAGCACAGAACCTGACATGGGCCTCAAACCCATGAACTGTGAGATAATGACCTGAGCCAAAGTTGGATGATGCTTAACCAACTGAGCCAGCCAGGTGCCCCAAACTTCTTGACTTTTGAATGACATATCCATGGACAATTAAAGTGTTGTCCAGCCTATAGTAACTGAGGCATACATATTTCTATGATTGTGATTGAAAATATCTCTCTCATACACACACTACATGCACATTCACATGTAATTTATAATCAAACATATACAAAATATTCTTATTTTCAAAAAAAAATTTTTTTTAAATCTAGGACTCTGAACTCAAATAGACAACATTTAAAAAATCTAATATGCATGTGAACTACTGGTAAGAATATTTTTATAAAAAACTTTACCAGAATCTTTTCCCTTTCTTAAAATTTAAAATAGAAATAATTAAAGCAAAATAAACAAAACCAAACCCTAACACTTGAAGAATCTTGGCATTTCAGCAATTTGTAATTATAAACCAAACATTACTGAAAATCAACTGACACTATCAAACAGAACCATAGAAGAGCCTTAATTAGCACTTAATCTGCCTGTAAATGAACAAGAAAAAACTGTAATTATTAACATTCATCACCGTTTTAGAAAAGAAATGCATTTTCCTTCACAAAATAACCTTAATACTATGTACTTCTGAAATTACAGACAATTTTTAATTTAGTCACCACAAACTTTTTATGTTTAGAAAGTATGCATTTTGAAGACAGCCTCCTTTTGAGGTTAGATGTAGACACAAAAGGAATAAAAAGGAAGTTTTAAACTTGGATTTGATAATAAGAATGTGGCTTAGGATGTTCTTGAGAATGGAAATAATTTTTCTTTTAGTTACCAAAATACGAAAGTGAGGTATATTTCCATGAGGAAATAAACTAAACATTTAAGACTTCCTTAAAGGAATATTAACCTTTTCACTATTTCTAGATGCTAATATTCCCAAAGAAGCATAGGATATTTTATTTCTAATTTAACTGATTCAGATAATTACAGTCAGCTCAAGATGATCTGTCCCAATATAAAGAAATAAGTACGAGAAATAAAGTATATAATGCTCTCTTACTCTCTTAAATTTGATTCTAGAATACCACTGGCAACATAGACACAGTTTAATTCTTTGCTTACAGGGCTCTAACCCCAACCCTGGTTATTTCTGTCTTAAAACAGAGAGTAACTACTAAGAACGGTCAGCATAACTTAGACACTAAAGACCCTTTTAACTACACAATTTGTCTTCTATCTTAAAATGCATTTTGTTCTATTTTTTTTAGAAAAAACATGTAATGAATTCATGATTACAACTTAAACAAAGAAGGTAATTTTTAATGTTGTTTCATGTCTTGATCAGAAATTCCTTACAGAACTGCTGGTTGAGATAGATTTCTTTTGTTTTCTTTTGTTTTTTAAGGTTTATTTATTTTTGAGAAGACAGAGCATGAGCAGGCGATGGGCAGAAAGAGAAGGCGACACAGAATCTGAAGCAGGTTCCAGACTTTGAGCGGTCAGCACAGAGCCCAACGCGGGGCTCAAACCCACAAACCATGAGATCATGACCTGAGCCAAAGTCGGATGCTTACCTACTGAGCCACCCAGGTGCCCTGAGATAGATTTCTAATGTTAAATGTAATATTAAAGAAACTCAAACAATACAATTATAATTTAAAAGATCAATATATAAGTTAATAATAAAATAAAAACTTAGTAATTATCAAGTTTCTCATTAGTATATCATTAGCAGCATATAAATAGCATTTTTTCATCCATTCATCTTCTTTCAGTATTTAGAATCGCCTATTTTTGGTCTTTGTTAATAATAATGTCCATGATATACCTTTATTCAAGGATGATAAAGATTCACTTCTTATATATGACACATGGTGATATACATTTCTCATGCTGAAAAAGTTTTTTGCTCATTTTGATGGGGTGGGAGGGATAATCACTGAGCTATTAATATGTACTCTGGTCTTGCTTAGTATTCCCATCCTTGTTCTAAGAACACTCAGAGGAAAATGAGGCACTGTAGTAACCCCCAGAAGAGTAGGCATTGGGAAGAAAGGCTAGTGGCTTTGGGGAAGATGGTCAAGAGTATGGTAAAACAGAAAAGCTGCCAGGAGAGAAGAAAGGACAATTGTCTAGATTGAGGAGGGAATGGGGATGGAGAAACATTCCCAGGAATAGCAAAAGCTGGGCAGCCTCTGGGGTGGCAACAGGCCCTCTGAGGGAAATGATTTGTGGTGTCCCCACACAGGGAGGCTGATATCTAGACCTATGGAACTGGGCCACAGCTAGGATCTCCTATGTTTGTCATACAAGCAGAGCTGTGTGCCCCCAGGGCATTTATGTAGGCTGGGATACTGGGCACATCAGTCAAGACCAATGTGGATTAAAGCTAAGAAGAGGCCTCCATGCCCATCCTGAGATGTACATAAGAATGTGGAGGACTTTGTGATTTGGAAGATGAGAAATCCTTAACAATGACTAGAGATGACTCTTACCACTCTCAAAAATATGACTGGGTTCAGATTTAATTAGGCTTACAATTTAAGAGTTATTTCTTCCATGTAAGTATTATAATGAGTAAAATTCACATTAACCATAATAGCCACTTTCTCTGAAAATAGTAATGTGATCTAACCAATAAAGAACTCTTGAATTCAAGTCTTTATAAACATTTCTAAGTGCACAAATATGTCATTATGTCTAGAATTGATTTAACTTGAATTACTTTTTTAAGTTGAAGAAATCTTTTTTGGAGACTCTAAAGCCAAAACAAACAAACAAGAAAAAAACCCAACAATCAAAAAAAGCCCCATGGTCTCTTGAGGAATAGATACTTCTTCCACATTAAAAAAAAAAATGAGAGCAAGTAAATAGTATCATTCGTTAATTTGGTGCTTTGCTCTTGCCCTATATTCTACTTTTTTTTGTTATTAATATAGGGAAACTCAGGGTCAAACCTCTAATATACTATTTCCTACTAATACATTATCCTCTAACTTTCCAGGTCTTTTTTTATTAAATGCCCATCACTGTAATTACCTAAAAGCATTTTAGAAAGGGTAAGGGAAAAATAATGAATACTTTTGGGGCAATTATGAACTTAATATGTTAATGTATCACGTTCCCTTTATAAATGCCACTGTTAGGGTATAGGGCTAATTGATACATTATTGTCATAGTATTTATCTCTTAGGAGAGGCTGCTCATATTTCAGAGGCATTTCTATGGTAATCAAAATTCATATTAGGGGCACCTGGGTGGCTCAGTCGGTTAGGCGGCCAACTTAGGCTCAGGTCATGATCTTGCAGTTCGTGGGTTTGGGCTCCGTGTCAGGCTCTGTGCCAACAGCTTGGAGCCTGGAGCCTGCTTCAGATTCTGTGTCTCCCTCTCTCTCTCTGCCCTTCCCCTGCTCATGCTCTGTCTGTCTCTCTCTCAACATTAAATAAGCATTAAAAAAATTTAAAAATTGATATTAATAAGCAATATGCAATGAGTCAAGTTCTAAAACTTGTAGCCCAAAAAAAAAAAAAAAAAAAAAAAAATGCTGGCTATACATTCCTAAAACAGTGTTAGATGTTCTCAAGGTCCATTCAAGTAGTTTAAACTAGGAGAAATCCTGAAATTACTTTTAAAAACTATCACTAAAATAGGTAAAAGTAGGGGCGCCTGGGTGGCTGAGTTGGTTAAGCACCTGACTTAGGTGCTTGATTTCAGCTTAGGTCACGATCTCACAGTTGGTGGGTTCAGGCTCCGCATCAGGCTCTGCGCTGCAGCGTGGGGGCTGCTTGGGATTCTTTCTCTCTCTCTCTCTCTCTCTCTTGCTCTTTCTGCCCCTCCCCTGCTTGTGCTCTCTCTAAATAAATAAACATTAAAAAACAGATTATAACAGGTAAAAGTAAATGAGACACCCATATACTCATGATTTAGATTTAACACTTTTTACCATAATGAATTACTTTTTGATAGAAGCAGAAAGGCTTTTTTATACATGTCACAAAACTTAATTTAAATGTTTTCTTTGAACCAATAATGTGAATTCTAAATAGCAAATATATTAGTTATTTAACTCATTAGCTAATTTAGGGGGAGGTATGAACTATTACAAAACCAGTTCCCCGTTTCATGACAAATCAGAACAACTAATAAATGGTTTTAAATGATGATCAACAAAAGTCCCATGTCCACACACAACAGCCAGACATCATGGGAAAAGAAGGACTACAGGTACACAGAAAAACAAGTAACGAAGCAAAGCACAAAAATGGGAACGCAAGAGAGAACTGATTGTAAATGATAAATATTTTCATCACAGAAAAGAAATGCTAAAACTATCCTATAATTTCTATACACAAAAACTGAGAAACTGAAACTGGGGGATACTGATCATGATGCCATTAAGCAGGAGGCAGGCCACAAACTGCCACTGGATGGCTGAAGCCAAATTCAAAACAGATATGCTGGAAGGTTGAAACTGAGAAAACTAAACTACTAATTGTGTTCCTGGTACAGCAATTTGAGGATGAAAGAAAGGAAAATGGTATGTAAGTAATTACAACCGATGGAAGTGAATGGCCAGAAGGGCATTCTGTCATGCCAGTGGAGCACAGGGCAGTGCATGAGCACCTGGGAGTCAGACTGCCTGTGCTGGAGCCCTGCATCTGGCCCTTGGGTTTTGCATCAGTAACTGCATGATGAAGTCAATTTTGAGAAATGGTACGAGTGTATCCTATAATAGCTCTTCCTTGGAACTATATAATAGGTCTGATATTCTCCAACTTAAATGGAAGAAAGGGACCAAAAAAAACCCCTACAAGATCAAATTCATACAAAATGTAACTGCAGGCATGGTGCTTGGGGCTGGCGATAAAAGATCGAGAAGACATGGTCCTTCTGAAAGTGGTTACAACTATAATCTGACAAGGAAAAAAACCAGGGGGTCCAGCCAAAGTCCAGGTTTTCTTTTAGGAACAGTATAAAATCATTTATTAATATTTGCCTAAAGCTCAAAAAAAAAAAGGAAAAAATTCCTCACTTATGCTCAAAGTTTTTGTTGAAAATAATCTGCAATGATGGCTATAATTTTAAAATGAAATTGGGCTAGCAAAAATTAGCCCAAAGATAAAATAACCTGGAGGCTGCCACTTTAGGCTCTGCATTTTTTTTCTGTCCTGCAAAGGAAGAAAGAGCCAGTTAGTACCCTAATGGATTTCTTTTATTACAAACAGCAACATGGGTGTATTTGACTTGCTCTTTTGTCTATAAATGCTGCTTCCCTACGAAGCTTTTAGGCAAAAGAACACTTAATGAAAGCAACACCACTGTTCCTTGAGTTTTTAGTTATTCACAGAAGTACCTCCTGCCCTTGTTCCTTCTTTATGTGCATCCATCAATCAACAACCTCTAATATAGGTGTATAATATCCAACTTTTTATGAGTCTCAAAAGCCTGGAAATTTGTGATAAACTGCATAGAAAGAAACATACATTTAAGTTTCTATCAGGTTTGAGAACAGACTTTACTAAAAATATTTAAAATACTATGAATGACAAAGACTGAACTATTTTCAGGGTTAAATAAAACGTTTGAGGTGGGGTGGGAGAAAGGTGAGAATAGTAACTCTCATATGAAGTTGTACTCTACATCCTTAAAAATGTTCTCTCAATGACAGACACAAGGTCTTCAAGCAAGTATTTTTATTTTCTGTGCAGTGGGTTGTCTCTGTGGGCCTGGATCTGATGAAAGGTTCACTAAGCCTGTGGTAAAAAAATACTTGCCATTACTCAAAGTTTTAAAAAATAATACAATAAAAATTCTAGGCACTAAGGTGGCATGCTTTATTTACAGACGACCATAAAGAATCATTAATTTTTAAACTCTTGCCTATCAATAAAACTCAATGGAAAACAGAAAAAAATCTTTTGTTTAATATTATAAATAAAAATCTAGGCATTTAAAGTGCAGTGCATGCAGGGACTCAGGAGAAAATTACAAACCATTAAAACTCTTCAAGAATTACAATGTAATTTTTGTTAAATTTAACTACAAAACTGCAGGAGAAAAATTATTTAACAGAAAGGAAAATTATGAAGCATTCTCAGTGGCTTTTGCTAGGGAAGTAAAGCATTATTTTGGTAAGTGCTCTTTCTTATGCACAGGTATAATAACATCTTTAGTCTGATCCCCAGTACGTCACCAACACGGCTGCTGTCATTGGTGTTTATTCTTGTGAGGCCCAGAAACAGAAAAGAGAACAATTAGGACAATGAAAAGGAAACACATCTCCTGGAGATTAATTGGGCAGGAAGAGCTTTATTAATGAACTCTAAGAAAAACTGAGGACAGTGAATCAAAGTACCCAAGGGACTATATGAAGCAGAATAGGAAGGAGTTCACGCTGGGCAAAAGCCAGGAAAAGGAGCTAAAAGACAGAAATTTAAAAAAAGCACACACAAATTCAGAGAAACACAGGTATCTTCCCCCACACTAGAATAAGATTAAAAAAGTATATACTCATGTTTTTCGATTCTAAATGAATTATAGTTATTGCCATGAAGAAAGCTGCAGTTATAAAGCAACTGACAAAAAATTAAGAAATTTGCGTTGAATCTGTTATCCCATGTGTTTATTCTAAGATGACTCTATACCTAGAAAAATACTGTCCCAAATCAACTAAAACCTAAATAAACACTTGGACAAGAAAATGAAACGAACTCCCTAGTAAAATAAAAGCCACATTGCTATAATTCCTTATTTTTATGAACATTTTTAAAAACCTCTGGGATTAAAAATTAATCCAAGCTGCAAAGTACTCTGAAAAAAATAAACTGAAGCATTTGCTACTATTGTTTCTTGACAACTTACTTCAAAGAGGTGCTGTAAAGGATTGGACTGAAGTTTTTCTTCATAGCCAAACAGTTGGAAGCCAGTTCCCAGAAGACCTAGCACAGTAATACATAAATGAAAAAATTATAAAATGGAACAGTAGAGAACAGTCATGGCAGGGAACAGGTATAGCTATATCAAAATATCAAGCCCTTGTAATTATGTGTCCTGAGAGCACTACAAACACATGTTATCATCTTCTGCTACCCCATAAACTCAACATACTGAATCACAAATTCAATATGTTGAATAGATCACTGAAATTAACTTCAAAGACACCAATGGACTATGAACTCATCAAAAGCAGGGTCTAGGACTAACTTGTCTTTGTATTAACAGTGCCCACCACCAACGTAGCAGACATTAATAAAACAAGCATTTATTGACTAGCTACCCTGAGGAAGGACATCATGATGCTACATGCTGGATGCTTAAATTCTGCGAAAACAAACTTATGGGAGGTGATTTCAAAACTTTCTTTTTAAACTTGTAGTTGTTAAAATAAAACAAAGGTAGAAGTTGGCTTGGTGTTATAATATTAACCCTTAAAAAAATAACTGGAGGAAAACAATAAAAGACAAAACTCAAAACATACCTGGTTATCTCTCCCATTCAAGGTGACCAAGCAACAAATATCTTTTATCTGGCCATATATTTGTCTTTTATTTGTCAATGATTTTTTTTTTTTTTTTTGTCTTTGATGATAAGTTCTGCATTCAGGGATAGTATTAGTTTGAGCCTTATTTTTTTTTTTTAAATAATAATTGAGGTAATAGACTGTAAGTACTTATATTCTTAAGAAAGATGATCACAATTTCAGTTTAAAAGGATATATGCAAGGGCGCCTGGGTGGCTCAGTAGGTTAAGCATCTGACTTAGGCTCACGTCATGATCTCACGATCTCATGGTCCGTGAGTATGAGCCCTGTGTTGGGCTCTGTGCTGACAGCTCGGAGCCTGAAGCCTGCTTCACATTCTGTGTCTTCCTCTCTCTCTCTGCCCCTCTCCCACTCTCTCAAAAATAAATGAACATTAAAAAAATATAAAGTTCCTCCATGTCTTTAAAAAAAAAAAGAAGGATATATGCAGACTGGGACCAAAAGCAATAAAAGGTGGTTGAATTATTTTAAAAACCAATCTGTTTCTATAACTCTTATCAATTACTAAGCTTCCGATCTAAAGGAGCTATTGCCAGTGGGCCTTGCTGACATACATTTTTCTATGGAGGCTCACCAGAAAGTGGGATGCTACTGAACTCAAAGATGTAAAATATTTTGGAGTTTTAGACAAGAACTAGAAGGATGACTTAAAAATGTACCAGCCCTATTCACTTTTAACAAAAAGCAAATGTCAGTGTCTTAGGAGCAGGGTGTGGAAAGATGCCCCAGACTGTTCTAAAAAATGGAAACAGGAAAAGTAAAGGCCAATGCCCATTTAATATTCAACCTAATACATTTTCAAAAACTAATTTTGTGGTTAGAAACTATTTGCCAACTTTTAATAGGAGATAGCTGAAACACCCAAAATTAAAACTCTTCAACCATTATGGTTATAATGGAAATGGTGACAGATCATTAACCATCGTAGTCCTTTAGAGAAACATTGCTATAATAAAATCCTGTAGCTAAAACTGAATACCATAATCACCTATTTGCTAATGCCTGTGAAATGCATAAATCGGTTAAACTAATGTAAAGTGGATATCACCTATTAAATCTGATTGTTGAGCCTAGGGCCCAAATCTCTGACTACCAGCTATTGTGAAATGCAGGTGGATTTTTAAAATGCAGGGCATGTTTTCAGATTCCTCCACAGTGAATAGTAATGGTACTATTAATTGGTTCAAGTTCTACTGTTTTTAGAGACTAAATGAGATTTTTATTGAAATGAAAGAGAAGGTCATGATAAATCTGTCTTTTAGAAACTTTGATTTCATTTCACTAGCTATGACAGAACAGAATAGTATCAGTAAACTTTAGAACTGGTGGTGCACACTACACTTTATGGAAGCTTTAAAATATTATCTAGCGTTTCTTTTGGATTGGTACTGTAAAATACTTCCACAAATTCATTCATCAGTCTTAGTGCTTCTTATGTTTCAAGTCCTATGGACACAAAGATAATTAAGACACAATACATGCCTTCAAGGAACATGTCATCTAGCAGGGGAGAGAAGCACACAAGTAAGAAAAGAGTAAGGCAAGCCTATTTGAGGAGAGCTGGATACTAGGAACTTGGTGATGCTAGATGTAGGCAAGGGCCTGTATCAGAGAATGCCTTAAGAGGTGATACTAAGGCCGGATTTTATATTATATTATATTATATTATATTATATTATATTATATTATATTATATTTTATTTCATTCTATTCTATTCTATTCTATTCTATTCTATTCTATTGTTGAAAAAATTTATATTTAGATTTAGCCAGCTGGACTCAGTTTAGATGATCCCAATTTTGTTGGCAACATCCAAAGCATCATAGTCAGGAGCCAGTCGAACATATGCTTTCTTTTCTCCATCGGGCCTGATCAGAGTGTTGACCTTGGCCACATCAATGTCATAGAGCTTCTTCACGGCCTGTTTGATCTGGTGCTTGTTGGCCTTGACGTCCACAATGAACACAAGAGTGTTGTTGTCTTCTATTTTCTTCATGGCTGACTCAGTAGTCAGGGGGAACTTGATGATGGCATAGTGGCCAAGTTTGTTTCTCCTGGGGGCGCTCTTTCAAGGATATTTGGGCTGTCCTTGGAGACGCAGTGTCTTGGGCCGTCGGAATGTAGGTGACGTGCGGATCTTCTTTTTTTTTTTTTTTTTTTTAAATTTTTTTTTTTCAACGTTTATTTATTTTTGGGACAGAGAGAGACAGAGCATGAACGGGGGAGGGGCAGAGAGAGAGGGAGACACAGAATCGGAAACAGGCTCCAGGCTCCGAGCCATCAGCCCAGAGCCCGACGCGGGGCTCGAACTCCCGGACCGCGAGATCGTGACCTGGCTGAAGTCGGACGCTTAACCGACTGCGCCACCCAGGCGCCCCCGGATCTTCTTTTTTTAATGACTGTGGACACCTTTCAGCACTGCTTTCTTGGCCTTCAAAGCCTTTGCTTTGGCTTCAGCTTTGGGAGGGGCAGGGGCTTCCTTCTTTGCCTTCGGGGCCATCTTCATGAAATTAGGCCGGATTTTAAAACACATAACAGTTGCCAGAGATTTTTAAATTTTTTTTTTAATGTTTTATTTTTATTTTTGAGAGACAGAGACATGGCACAACTGGGGAAGGGGCAGAGAGAGAGGGAGACACAGAATCTGAAGCAGGTTCCAGGCTCTGAGCTGTCAGCACAGAGCCCGACACGGGGCTTGAACTCAGGAGCTGTGAGATCAAGACCTGAGCCAAAGTCGGACACTCAGCCAACTGAGCCACCCAGGCGCCCCAATAGTTGCCAGAGATTTTTTTTTTTTCCAACGTTTTTATTTATTTTTGGGACAGAGAGAGACAGAGCATGAACGGGGGAGGGGCAGAGAGAGAGGGAGACACAGAATCGGAAACAGGCTCCAGGCTCTGAGCCATCAGCCCAGAGCCTGACGCGGGGCTCGAACTCACGGACTGCGAGATTGTGACCTGGCTGAAGTCGGACGCTTAACCGACTGCGCCACCCAGGCGCCCCGCCAGAGATTTTTAAAAGTTTGCATTCCACATGCTACCAGAACTTCACTACCTTAGCAACTTCATTTATCTTGCCCTTCTTTGATTACAGGTATACTATGAGGTAGGAATGGTTCTGAGTAAACTCACAACATTAGAGATAATTTGTGGCATTCAACTGTTTGGTTCTCACTTCTCTCTTCCTCTCTTTTTTTTTTGACCCCCTGTCACTGCACAATTTAAGAAGGAGCCAAAGTATCCCACTTTCTTTTTCTTCTAGGCCACTGGCTCAGGGTATAACAACAGATCACCCTCCATGTATGATGCAGGGAGGCTGGACCCCATTTGTTTGAAAAATGGCAGAGCTGTAGCTGGAAGGGATTATATAGCTAGACTTACTTCTTCCCTGGTACATTCACTCCTACATTTGACACATGTAAGCTACTTTTTCTTAATAAAACCATAAAAGCCTGTATTTATTGCCTTGAATGTGTGAGGTTTCCTCCCCCAAAACAGATTTGTGTGGTGAGAATTGTTCTAATAAATAGAATATAAGACTTATGCAAAAGAGCCATTAGAGGGAAAAAAAAAAGGTAGGAGGCACTACTCTACCCAATGGGTTCTGCCTATATTCTGCATGATCAGGTGACATAATTAAAAGAAATTAAACTTAACAGTGAGATAAAAGAGAAAATTTCAAACTCACTTACCAAACTGCATGCCCCAATCTCCAAGGTAATTTATTCTGGTGACTTGATGTCCTAAAGCTTCTTTGAGATTTGCTATAAAATTTCCTAGTAATCAATAAAATATACAGTTTCTCATTCTTGTTATCCATTTTGGCATAAGAACCATGTGTTTCTCTATTATCAAAGCATAACAAAAATTTTTTTGATAAAATTTACCAATTCAATTTTTTTTAGTAAAATATTCGCTATTGTGTTTTCATCTATGTTATGGAGCAGGAGTAGAGAATTATTTGGGGGGCAGTTATTCCAAAGAACCTCACAATTTTCATAAGAACATAATTTTCAGCAACATTAGTGGGAGCTGGGAACATATGTTAGAATAACTGAATTCCAAAGAAAATAAGAGAATCTCAATAAGTAACAAGAGATAATTTTGCTAATCCCTATAGAGCCTAAACCACACTGGTGTTTTTTTCTCAACAGCTCACTCTACCTTCTTTCAATCACTGAAATCCACCTCCTCATGCCTGCTCCCTAAGAGCACATGGTAGTTCAAGAACTTCATCTTCTTCTACTGCTGACACTGGTTTGATATCCAACACCTGCTTCACTCTCCTCGTGTGCACTCATATGCTGCAGAGGCTGGAAACCTAAAAATTACATTTCTCAGAAACTTCTGCAGTTAGGGTTTCAGAAGTCACTTATATTTGGGCAATCAGATACACTTTGCATGAGACTTCGAAGGTGAACATGAGGTGAGAGGGGAGCTACTTCTATTTTTTCTGACAAGCACAGCTGTGGAGGCTTTTTCTTTTTGGTGGCATCACTAATAGCCCAGTGCCCTGTCATGTGACTTCCAAGGGAACTGAAAGGGTATGGGGCTGCCTGTTTTGCTTATATGAATTCTAGAAGATATGGCAGGACTAGTGGCAGCAGTAGCATGGCTGCTACTGGAAGTGACTGCAGAAAAGGCAGAAGCTCCCTTGATGAACACGCTCTACGGTATAATTCTGGGAATCATTTATGTCACTTCACCCAAAGCTTCTTCAGCACTTCCAACAACTTTGTAAACTATTCAATATCCTGTAATAAATTCTTGCCTGCTTTTACTACAGTAGATTTAGTTTTCTGCAAATAATCCTTCACCAATATGTATATCTGACTCAAATTACTGCAGCTACTCCTTTTCCAGCTTCCTTACTTCTAGACTTTCCCAGTCTATACAGTCCTAACAGCAAACTTCTTCCGCTGCTACTCAGATTGTATTCTTATTTTTAATTAGCATCTTATTATCTTACAAATCAACTAAATAACACAAACCTAAGCTTCTGGAATTGGACTAATTTCAAATCCTGGCTATGATACTTACTCGCTAGGTGATTTTTGGAAAAGTTACTTTTGGTATCTGAGTTTCCACATATCACGGTAAATAACACGGTAAATAAATTCTCAGGAAGTATTATCTCTTCTTGGCCCATTCCTACAATTTTGACCTACTCATGTAGCTTTTCTTACACAGTATATTTTTTATACTCTTTCAAAAATCAAACCCTATCATTTCCTCTCTTAAAATGCTCCAGGAGATCTCTCCCACAACAAGAGGTGATTCCAGTTTAATAATGATCTATGCCACAAATAATGAGTACCGATTGCTCTGATTCTTAAAAATATTCAAATGACAGGTTAAATGATCCCTAAGGCATGCAATAGACAGATTTCCACACCAGAAGACAGATCAGATGAGATACACTTCAAAGTCTCTTCAATTCTAATTGCAGTTTTTAAATTGGGCTACTGCATCATGTCATGTTTTAAATAAATGAAGATCTTAGCATATACACTGAAGCATTACAGCTATGAAGTACAATAGCAATCTTTCTTAGAATACTCTTGTTTCAATTTCCAGTTTTGAATGCTCCAGTTAGCACTCAAGTGATGGAGATTGAGTTTCTTTTTTCTAATTGAGATATAATTGGTATTATAACAGTTTCTTTTTTAAAACAAAATATATAGAACAAAAAACCTGACAAGATTACCATCATCCACACATTAACTATTTTCATTTTTGCATCTTTCAGATCTTCTTCATATGCATACATACTTTAAAAAACTTAAAATCCTCAACAAACCTAACAGTTAAAATTAGTTTCTGAGTCAATCTTTTGGTTTTCAAACAAATTTTTTTTTCTACTTCTAAACCAATTTTTCCCATTTCATATATTAGCATTGGGCTCATATAAGTTTGAACTTTGTTTTTCGTCTTCTGGTTACTTAAGCATTAAACCATTAGCATGCATGATCAAATTATTGCCTCAAAGTCATGTTTAGTATTTTCTGTGAAAGGAACGGCACTCACCTATGATGGTAGAACGCAAATGTCCAACGTGAAATTTTTTGGCAACATTAGGTGAACTGCAAATAATTGCACAAGTTATATTTCTGTTCTATGAACAGGAGTTCTAAAATGAACTAGGTCATGCTTCTACAGTTTAACATAATTGGGGACTAAGGCCTTTGGTAATTCAGCTCAAAGTTAAGTGAAAAATTAGAAATTTAGAGCAAAGATAAATTAGAATTCAGAAAGAATTATTGAAATTGATCCTGTGACTCACAAGGTAGTATCATACATAGAAATGGCACACTTAGGAAGCAGATACATTTAAGGATTGATAAAAAGATGAAGAAATTCAGAGACATTGTTTTGACATAAAAACAAAGCAGATTATTGGGAATTAAGTTTAGTATACCAGTTACAAATCCTTTATCCTCTTAAAAATTACTGACTCCATAGAAATTTTGTTTATATTGGTAATATCTATCAACATTTGCTGCATCAAAACCTAAAATTGAAAAATATAAAAATATTTATGCATAAAACTTCCCAGAATAATTGGAAATGTGGTTCACCACTCCAAATTCTCAGTCAACACATTTATCACTTCTCTGTATGCTCGAGAAGTTGTAATCAATAATTTAACAATAGCAAATTGCTTCTAGAGCACTAACTACCTGACAGGCACAATTTCATGCACTTTATATGTATTAATCCTTTAATATTCATTGAAGTTGTGAGGTAAGGTACTCTCATCGCTTATTATACAGATGAGGAAACTGAGACAACAAGGAAAAAAGATAATGAAGCAAATGTGGTAACAACCTGATGCCTCTTGAATGTGGGTGATAAGCATATGGATTTAACTGTACTGTTGAGTTTTGTGTATGTTTGAAAATTGCACAAGTTTTTCAATATTGAAAAAAAAAAATAACCTGAACCCACTTGGTTAAACATGGTAAAATGAGAGCTTAATTTTGGTCTGTCTTCAAAGCCTTATACCAAGAGTATTACAATTTAAAAAACTGATTCTACATAAATATGCATGCAGTTGTAAAATTAGAAAACAACAAGAATGTTCATTTAATTATTTATAAAGTAAATGTTCTTCTAGAAATTAAAAATAGGGACTCTTCCATTTCCCACCAAGACAGAGTAACAAGGATTGGATTTACCCTTCTGCCTTAAACAACCAGAAAACCAGAAAAATGTATGAAACACTGGTTTTATGAAACCAGACACTGAAGGGCTATGATCCCTGAGAGAATGAGAAGTAAAGTGACCTTGAGCAAATGTGTGAGCTAAAGCAGAAAAATCTATGGCATGGAATGTTTATATTACAAAAGAAAGCCTCCAAACCAATAAGACATCTAATTTTCTCCTTTAAGAAACTAGAAAAGGAGGGGCGCCTGGGTGGCGCAGTCGGTTAAGCGTCCGACTTCAGCCAGGTCACGATCTCGCCGTCCGTGAGTTCGAGCCCCGCATCAGGCTCTGGGCTGATGGCTCAGAGCCTGGAGCCTGTTTCCGATTCTGTGTCTCCCTCTCTCTCTGCCCCTCACCCGTTCATGCTCTGTCTCTCTCTGTCCCAAAAATAAATAAACGTTGAAAAAAAATTTAAAAAAAAAAAAAAAAAAAAAAAAAGAAACTAGAAAAGGAAGACCAAAGTAAGCAAAATAAAATATAGATAAAAGCAAAGTCAATAAAATAGAAAAAAAAAGAAAATATTCTACACCCTAATTGCAGTGGTAGTTACATGACCTGTACACCTTTGCCAAAATTCATCAAATTATATGCTGAAATGTTAAACTGTATTATATTGTGCATGATTATATTCCAATAAAGCTGATTTTAAAAAATGACAACAGAATAGTATGAAACAATAAAAATAATAAACCAGCCCTGGATATACTTCAAATATTAAAGGAATACAAGACATTATTTAGTGAAAAAAGTAAGCAGCAGAACAATGTGTAAAAACAGACTATCTCTAGGTAGGTAAACAGGAAACTAGTATTGATGAATGCCCATAAGGCAAGAACTAAGAAATGGGAATGGGGAAGAATATTCCTTTTCACCGAATATCCTTTTATAATCTTTGAATTTGATCAAGCTAGTTATTTAGATTATCTTTTTTTTTTAAGTTTTCGCAGAGTTTTTGTATTGTTTTCTCTAGGACTGGAAGAACTGCATCTACCTAGGTTTTCAGCCTTGACAAAATGTCCCTTTTGAACCATCAATATGCTATTCTTTGGTACCATTTTCCTACTCAGAACAAATACAATGAAACAGAAAGTACAAGTTTGAGTCCCCTGGCAACAAAAGTAGCCCTGGTGAATGACTTATAATTTGGATACCTTACTGAATCTTGTAAAAAAAAAAAAAAAATTACGTAATTTCCTCAATCTTTAAGAAAAGACAAATATTATTGCTCTTATTTTCCAGATAAGAAACCAGGAAAATAAACTGTCCTATCCAAGACTGTCGAGTCAGTTACTAATAGTCACAACTGGTAACCCAATCTCTCAGATTCTCAATTTCCTAGAGGTCCTCAATCTGTTTTGCGAGAACACTTCACACTGGGGAATAGCAGGGGATGGGGAAGACTGAGCTGAGAAAGAAGAGGAAAGTACACCACTGCTGACTGTTCCTGAAAGTTTGATCTGTACAAAATAGGAAAGGCTGACTCTGCAGAGAGGAGGGAGGCAACAGCAGTTAGCTTCAAGTCTTATACCACCTACTCAGCTAGAGCTCATATATGATGGACAGTCCTCTACTCTGGCATTTTATCATGATACTCCTAGATCTGACAAAATATATGACAATACTGTATGTCAGAAAGGCAGTAAAGGTAAAGTATACAGGCTTCAGAGTCAGAGTTAGTCTATGGCCCTGAGCAAGTTACTTAACCAATTATTACCATCAACACCTCAACTTAGAGGGCAAGTTTCTTGAACACTTACCTCTTGTTTTTTGGGGGTAAAGTTACCCTATTTAAGATACTATATATTTAAAAAGCTCTGTTCTCCCACCTCTCTCATTTTCAGAAGAAATTCAAGAATGATGTTTCCTATCAACTTTGACCCTGTCCCTCACTTGTTTGTCTCTACTTTGAAACAACAATGGTAAGCATCATAGCATATGGAAAACTTCTAAGGGAAAGAGCAGCTATGGACAAAGCAATGCCAGATGGAATATAACAGAGAGCAAAGATGGCTGCTGGGACATGGACTCTGCCTTCATCAGCATTCAAATGCTCATTTAAATTCCAGACTTCCTTATTAAATCCTTTAGAAAAAGCACAAGAGGAGCAAATCCATAAGCAAATAAAAAAGCCTACCAAGAAAAAGCCATACAAATAGCTTACAGAATACAACTCAAATAGAACAGGCTACTTTTAGACATTTCTTATAAGTGTAAACAAAAGAGTATTATTACATGGGAAACAAAAACAGGAGAAAAGCAAGAGAATCAATGAATAAGGAAGACTGAGGTGTTGGTATTTCAAGTTTGGTTGGGAAGAAGGGATGATGAAGGTCAAGTGACAATAAGAAAGAACGTGTTAAAAGTGAACGCTGGTGGCAACTTTTCAAGTTTCAAGAAACTTACAATAGCATTATTTCAAGGATGAATGCATGGTAACAGATACTATACCACTTCTCTACTGATTTTCCTTTACTGCTGGTTAGGTAACAGCAAGAAGTAGAAGAGGAATATGGTACTGAAGTAGGCGCCTCCCAGAGGAGGTGAAGTCCTGCATCAATTTAAAGACATGAATGAAAAGAATTAGACAACCACAAGCTTGCCACTCTCGCCATTAAGAAACGTAGTTAATTTGTTTTCCCTCCCCCTGATTCGGGGCTGATCTTGTGACTTGCTTTGAAACCAGCAGAATGTGACAGAAATGAGGCTATGCCTGTTTCAAGATGAGATGCTTTTACCATCTTGGAGCCCTGAGAACCTCTGTAAAGGAGTCTGGTTAACTCTGCTTAAGAGACACTGTGGAGAGAGAGAGGTGACTGGCCAGCCATCCTTCAGGTAAGCTGCCAAACAAGTAAATGGGCCACCTGAATTCTGACCCCCAGTATAGTCTCTATATGACTAGAGCTACATATGATAACAGGCCAAAGAACCACTGAGCTAAGCCATCCCTGATTTCCTGATCTATAGTGTCATAAACATTAAAATGGTTGTTTCAAGACACTAATCAGGAATTGACACACGTTTCCTTAAAGAATCAGATAGTAAATATTTTAGGCCTGCAGGCCACCTGGTCTCTACCTCAACTATTCAATTCAATTCTGCTCAACTGCCATGGCAGTATAAAAGCAGCCACTATAGACAAAATGTAAATGAAAGTGCAAGCCTGTGCTCCATTAAACTTTATTTATTTTAAATTTTATTAAAAATGCTTAAGTTTATTTATTTTGAGAGAGAGAAAGAGAGAGCAAGTGGGGGAGTGGCACAGAGAGACAGAGGGGGGGGGGGGAGAGGTAGAAAGAGAATCCCAAGCAGGCTCTGCACTGTCAGCATGGAGTCTGATGCAGGGCTTGAACTCATAAACAGTGAGACAGGACCTGAGCCGGAATCAAGAGTCCAGACGCTTTACCAACTGAGCCACCCAGGTGCCCTCCTATATTGAATTTTAGCATAGCCTGTTACACAAGAAAAGATAACAGAAATGGAAGGCAACTTTCTTTGAGGGATGGCCTTAGTGTAGTTCCTCTCTGGTGTGAAGATGACCTCATCTAGTCCATCTCCTCTCTGAGATGCAACAAATGTTTAAACTCAACCTTAAATATGATTGGGGTTCACTGCAAGTGTAAGATTTATTCATAATATGTGTCTACTCCACAGGAGCAGGAGTTTACTCAGCAACCAATCCTTACCATAAACACGTTTACTGAATTTTAGAGAATCTGCCTTTTTTAAGAACACAAATGAGTGGCATAGACAGTACAAATGTGGAATCCATAAAACCTACTCTCATCATGGGTTATGCAGGTGCTAATTATAACTAAGTTTTTATAATAAATTATAATAGTCAGGAAACCTAAAATATTCTATAATTTTTAAAGATCCTCTACAGAAATATATACTTAAGAAAACAAAAGGCTATAGTATAGCAAGTTCTAATTTTCCAAGTAGGAAAACAGTTCATCAAGACTCTTCAGCTTTTAGGAAGGCACACACAGCATCTCTAATCATTTCCATGAGCTGCCAACTGGTCAAGCTGCACTCTGAAAGTGTTCCCTTTTCTGTTCTGGCTACCTACAAATAGTTCAAATATTAGATGGCTGGGGCGCCTGGGTGGCGCAGTCGGTTAAGTGTCCGACTTCAGCCAGGTCACGATCTCGCGGTCCGTGAGTTCGAGCCCCGCGTCAGGCTCTGGGCTGATGGCTCGGAGCCTGGAGCCAGTTTCCGATTCTGTGTCTCCCTCTCTCTCTGCCCCTCCCCCATTCATGCTCTGTCTCTCTCTGTCCCAAAAATAAATAAACGTTGAAAAAAAAAAATTAAAAAAAAAAAATATTAGATGGCTGTACTGACAGCATATCAGAAAGTTATTAAGAGGATTATTTAGAGGCATATTAAAATTTCAACCTATTTTTCCGATAATTTTAAAAATATACATTACAAATGCTACAAGGCTTTGCTCTCCAGTAATCACATTACTTTAAAATTCTTAATGTGGCAGTAACCATTAAGAGTTTACTAAAATGGAAAAACCAGTTCTTCAAAAAAAAAGTAACTATTAAATAATTAAAAAAAAAAAAACACCATAATCACTAGACTTTTTATTGGAGTCCAAAATTTTTATTCATGGTACAGTGATCAATTCACTGTACTGTTAAGAAAACAAATCTCACTGGTTTTCTATTTTTCTTGTGTAATTTCCTGAAGCCCAAGATGATAATGGTAAACCACATAACTGCCCAGCCACTGTGATAACCAACACTTAAGATGAGTTGGCACGCACCTGAATTCAACCACGATCTTCTTCTGGGGAAGACCAGAGAATAGCTCACTGTTTAACCCATATTTTGAGCCATCTTTGATTACTTGTTGTAGTACTGTCTGAAAAGTAAAAGGTATGAGATTTAATGACAGAAAAAAACTGCAGTTTTTAAAAATTACTTAATTACTTTGCTTACTGGTAATGAAGTAAACATTGCTTATTTGCTCATTCTAATTTACGGAACTGAGCATTTTACAGCATTGTCAGCCCCTCCTCCGGTTGCTAATGCCAGTCAGAACGGTAATAATAAGAATTAACATCTATGGGGGCTCTGTGCCCTTTTATACATCACATCTATTTATTCTTACATGAACCAATGATATAGATATCTTACAGATAAAGAAACTGAAGTTTAGAGAGGTTAAGTAACTGCCAAAAGTCCCACAGCAGATAGTAACAGCAAAACCAGGAGCATCTAATATTTACTGAATGCATACTATGTGCATACACTGTTCTAAGCATTTTCTATGCATTAACTCATTTAATCCTTACAACAACCCTAAGAGAGAAGTATTATTTTTATAAATAAGGAAAGAGAAGCACAGAGAACCTTCCCAAGGTCATACTGCTATTAAGTCATGTAGCAAAACCTTTTTCACTCCAGAGCTAATGTATTAACTACTGCATGCTGCTGCTACTCTTGTAATACTAACGATCACATGAACAGTAGAAAACACAAACCTGTAATTCAAATGCCTACTGGCTACATAAGTAAAAAACAAGGACATCTCACAGAAACAACCAAAACATATTCCATTTTTAGAAATGAACACAGAAAGATTACACAGTTCACAAAATTCACACTTCCTTTTTTGCTAATGGCGTGATGCAGTTATTTATGCGTTCATTTTTTAGTCTAGGGGTTTGAATTTTCTATGATAGGTTTCTCTTTACTCTTACATTGGTTTTGCTTCATGAACTGTATTCTGAGTGCTAAATATGTAGTTTATGATGTGAAGAATTTTACTATCATTAAGAGTTGGTTAAAATGGTCACTTAATGGAAAAGGCAAAGAAAGTAGCAGGAGGCAGCAAAACAATACTTTTAAGAAGCATCTACAAAGTGCTAGGTTTAAGTCCAGATGCTTTTATGCTATCCTTAGCCTCACAAAAGCATAAAATGGGCAACATTTCCCATTTAGTAGATGAAAAACTAAGGTTCAGAAACAGTATGTATTTGCACAAGGACAGAGAGAAAATATTATTCCTTTCACTCACAAAATATAGGACACAGAGAGTAAGGATGAATATACAGAGACATTAAGGAGAATAGTGTGTGTCATACACTAGGGGCCCATTATATGTTAATTACTCTAAGACTATGGCTGCCAAAACTGCAAGTGGGGGAGGTAAATACTAGTGAGGGGAGGAATTCATAGTCAGATTATTCTAAAGTTAACATCTACCCATTCATTTCACTTTCCATCCCTCTATGTATAATGGATGGCAGACTCCACAAAAGGCAATCACAGTAAGTTAAACTCTCCTTTAACAAATGACCCTCAGTTCATTAACATCTCTGGCACAAACAAAAAAGCAGCTTTAGTAAAGGACTATCTTACCTGCCCCACTTCCAAACCTTCCACTGACAATCTGATCAATGTGCTACCTACAGCTTCCTTCTCAACTGTTTTATTCCAAGTGCTCTCAAAATCAAAATTTGAAATGCCAAACCTAATTGAATGCTTAAATTCTCTAATGTATTACCTTTATGAGCACACTTTTTATAAACTGAAAAATTAAACAAGATAAGGCAAAAGTCTAGAGTCCCTTTTGATCATCTGGCCTAACCCACCACCTTCCCCAAGGTGACCACTTTTCAAACATCACCTTAGCTAATGACTACTCTTCTCCTCGCAACCATCCTCTGTCCTTGGTTGTAACATTACTTTCTACTGACTTTTGCTTCCCAGTTTCCTTTGCAGGCTCCCCTTAACTGCTCCCTCCGCTCCCCAGCCTGTGCTCCTTTCTTGCTTCTAGCTCCCTACTTTATACTTCTCCTAGGTATAAAGTCCTAAGACTTCAACCACTACTTACCTAATAATAAAATCTCTCCTGTGCCACAGACTGGTATGTCCAACTCCAAGAATGGACATCTAAGGCACTTCAAATGGAATATACTCCTCCTCCTTCTGCCTTCTCCACTTCTATGAACTATACCCCCTCACTCAGCTAACCAAGTCAGAGGTGTAGGAGTTCCTAAAGTTTACCCTTTTCCCACAACCTTCATAATCAATCATCTATTAACTACCAAACCTTGTACATGCTATCTCCTAAGTATCATTACAGTTATCCCCTGTGGCCTGGTTTATATCTTCATCATCCGTCAGCTATACCACTACAAAAACAACCAAAACAGTAATACACAACTACATCCCTATATAACATACATATTTAATTAAGTGTATGTTCTATTTAAATCTTGCAATAATTCCCTAACATTTAAAATATTTTATCAATTTCTGGTTTGACTTTTACTTTATGTGCATATTACCTTTACTTTTTAAAAAAATTTTGAGAAACCTGATTTGTTAAAAGGAATGTTATAATATCCGTAAAAGTCACAAGTTAGAATTGTTCCTAAAAAAAAATTTTTTTTTATTAAGTAGGCTTCACCCCTAGCATGGAGCTCAACATGGGGCTTGACCTCATAACCCTGAGATCAAGATCTGAGCTGATATCAAGAGTCAGACGCGTAACCATTTGAGCCACCCAGGTGCCCCTAGAAATGTTAGGCTTTTATAATTTTTGCAAGAAGTATATAATATCAAAATAAACTAACTCTTATTAGTATAATACCGAAAATTATCAAATGTACCACCTGTGATACATATAACACACCATGGAAAATAATGACATAGGAAAAAGCTGAAACTCTTCTGCTGGGCATATAAGGCCCTCCACATTGTATAATTTCCTATCCTCCCCCATGCCATCCTATGTGCAAACCATATGCTATCACTCCAGTGAGTGACAGTGCCAGACAATACCATGTTCTCGACTGTCTGTACTCTGGCCCAGACTATCTCTTCGGCCTGGAAGGCCTGCCCTTGCATCTCCCAGATACAGTCTTGTTTTTTTGTTTGTTTTAAGTAATCTTTACACCCAGTGTGGGGCTCAAATCCTTGAGATTAAGAGTTGCATCCTCTACCAAATGAGCCAGCCAGGAGTCCCGGATACAGTTTCATCTTTATCCCAATTCAAGATTGCTTCTTCTCTCAAGACAGTCTTATGTGGGCACCTAGGTGGATCAGTCAGGTTAAGTGTCAAATTTCAGCTCAGGTCATGATCTCATGGCTCATGAGTTTGAACCTCACGTTGGGTTCTACACTGACAGCTCCAAAGCTCCTGCTTTGGATTCTGCGTCTCCCTCTCCCTCTGCCCCTCCCCCTGCACACACCTGTGTCTCTCTCAAAAATAAACATCAAAAAAAATTAATGAAAGACAGACTTATGTGTACCTTTCTTTACACTGGACTGCAACTTATACATGCCTCCATTATATTATTCATCACATTATCATACCCACTACACATTACACCGTAACACTATTTTTTTATGCTTTTCTTTTAGATCATAAACTCTTTGAGGGCAGGACCCTCGGGACCTCGCAAATAATAAGCAGAAAGTTTATTAAACTAGTGGGAACTCAAAGTTTTTAACTACAGAATGTCAGTGAGCTAGTAAAGTTTCATGATATTCCAATAGATGAATAAACTAGAGGCCCATCTATTCATCAATGGGTACATTAAAATGTCAAATGTTAAAATGTAAGATGCTCTTAGAATGATTTCTAAGGAAGCTACTACTATTTGTCTAGTTAATTCTTTGGTCAATAGTTGGAAAGTGCTTAATCATTCCTCCCATGTGTTCAGCCTATTGATACTACACGTGATTTGAATGCATCTACTGCTTTTTGGCATAAGCTCAATTAGTAAAATAATAAGCAGAATTAGAGCCACTTAATTAGTATCTTTTTTTCTGTCTTTTTTTCTTAAGTTTTAGTAGAGCATGCAAAGTTGAATTTGGCAAATAAAAAATACATGTGTACATGTGAACCAAAAATGATGTTATCCATTGTGTACTTTTTTTTTTTTAATTTTTTTTTTCAACGTTTATTTATTTTTGGGACAGAGAGAGACAGAGCATGAACGGGGGAGGGGCAGAGAGAGAGGGAGACACAGAATCAGAAACAGGCTCCAGTCTCTGAGCCATCAGCCCAGAGCCTGACGCGGGGCTCGAACTCACGGACCGCGAGATCGTGACCTGGCTGAAGTCGGACGCTTAACCGACTGCGCCACCCAGGCGCCCCTCCATTGTGTACTTTTAAGGCACACCCAAAAAACAAGACTTTGTTTGCCTTTTTCCTATTTAGTTAAACTCATATTTTCTTTTTTTCTCCCCCTAAACTATTATTCTAAATTACTCTTCATAAATTACTCTTGAAAGTCATATGTAAGCTACTGACAGGTGGAAGCTTGGTACCAAAGTGACAGCTCTTCACAACGTATGTATTGGTCAAATCATCTTATAGCTTTGAAAAATTTATCATCTAGTCCCCATGATTTGGTACTTCCTACTGCCTTGAATTTCACATTTTAGTCTCCTCCCTTTGAGGATGATTTATATGAAGACATTATATTGCCACTGTTAGTGATCCAAACGTAAGCTAACATTTAATCATTCCTGGTGCTGCCAGTGTTAATAATTCAATTGTACTGCATGAACAGATACGTTTTTATGCAAGGCTAAGCTTGTACATGTGTAAGCAATGACAAATTCGTAATTCTCTGCTTGAGAAGTAAGTTTTGGACACAGGTCATTGGCTACATGTCAATCTTGATAACATTAATATGCAAAAAAATGTATTAATAATGGTCCCAAAGGGTTGAATTTTTTTCTTGATGTGATCTGAAAAATTCATTACATATGCAAATGACTATTGTTTAAGGCCTGAAAATAATGGAGCCAGATGTAGAAGAAATTAGGCTTTGAACAAACAAGAAATATCATTAAAAAAAAACTGTAACGTAACACAGGCACATTCAGTACCCCTTTTTCTTACTAGTTTAGGAAGTATGGTTACTGTAACACCAAGCAGGGCAACTGTAAGCAGTCTGCTTGTTCCTTAACAAAAATCACTCTACGATCCAGATCCTCAAGGCTATAATGTTGGGAGGATTTCCAGGTGAAAAAGCTGGATCTCAAAGCCCTGGATATTATCCTTCTGTTGTCAACTGAGAAGGATTTGGGAATAAGCAAGCTAGCGTGCATCCTTAAATCACAGAAAAACTAATAGCTTATTCATTATAATATAATAAAGTATGAAAATTCATGGCCTTTGAAATGTTAAATTATTAATATATGCCTTGCCTGATATATAAACCATATCTCTTTCAGTTAAGCTGGTTGCAAAGGCAAACTCCATCTAACAGCACAGTTTCCCATCTGAGGGAAAACAAAAGAAGTAAGATAACTGCTGCCTATGAAGCAGTCTGAAGTCTGATGGGCACTTTGGTGAACTGCACTGTTTCCATAAAAACTGAGACTGATGGGGCACCTGGGTAGCTCAGTTGGTTAAGCATCTGACTTCGGCCCAGGTCATGATTTTGTGGTTCGTGAGTTCAAGTCCCACATCAGGCTTGGCTGTCAGCACAGAGCCTGCTTCAGATCCTCTGTCCCCCTCTCTTTCTCTCTCGCTCTCTCTGCCCCTCCTCCGCTTGCTCTATCAAAAAATAAATAAAATAAATTTTAAAAAATTGAGACTGCAACTGGAAGAAAGAGTTACTTATTTAGAAATGGTAAATTAGACTCAATGGTTACTAAATTGACATGAAATGTTATCAAGAGACCAACAGATTGTAGACACATTTTAACAAGCTCAAATTTTCTCCTGTCCTTGTGAATGATTTTGGTTAACTAATTTACCTTGAAGTAGGAGTGAAAAAAAGATAAAATAAAAAAGTTCAAAGATCTAGAGACAAGCATGAAACACTAACTCTCCTTCAGAAGGATTACAGGGCTGATGGGCAAATGCCAATAAACTATATAACCTTGGTGAGAAATTATACTATTAGAAATTTTGGTTTTATAATTATTTTCAATTCAGGACTGCAGCATTGACTAAGTCTGACCAACTCAATACCAGCGTACATATTTTTTAAAACAACAGACCAAAGCATGCATTATGATAAACTTTAAAGTTAAATTGAGACGAAACTCTACACAAAAAATCTCATACCGTGCCTATCCAGGATTACTTATCCTCCATAAGCATACATGAGACCCAATTCCTTTATGTCATTTCCCCAACTCCTCCAGGCCTACCTGAGTATTCTGATCCTTCTTAGGCTTATTGTATCAATCCACCTCGTTTGTTGTTCTTTTGTTTTGTTTTTTAGAGGTGGGGAGGGGCAGAGGGAGAAAGAGAATCCTAAGCAGGCTCCACGCCCAGCGACCCACTTTGAGATCATGACCTGAACCTAAGTCAAGAGTCAGAGCTTAACTGACTGAGCCACCCAGTCACCTCTACTTTTTTGTTTTAGTATTTGTTTTATTAAAAGAATAAGCTGTCTCATGGTTTCTTCTATATAAATCTTACGCGTCCAACAGATTACAGGCTACCAGAGAGCCAAAATCAGCAGTACTTTTCGTGTATTCCATACAGAGTCCATTAACTCATTCAACAATAGTTATCTCACACATACTGCATGCAAGGCATTTTGCTAGGAACTGGGGATCCAATAGTGAGAAAAACAGATGCTATAAGCCCTGATGGAAATTAGAGTTTAAAGGGCAAGAGGCATTAATCAAATAAAAAGAATATAAACCAGCAACTAGGATAACTTCTATAAAGGAGAGCTATCCAGTGCTAGTACATATATGAAGAAGACAGAAAGGCCCAACCCAGGAAATACCAAGAGCTGAAGGATAAGCAGGAGTTAACTTGGGGTGGCACTCCAGGGAGGGTTATCAGAATGTGCAAAGTTTGAGGCAAGAGGAGACGAAGTTTAAGAACTGAAGGAAAATCACATAGCTAAATCAGAGACTAAAGGTGCATAGCTGGAATAGAACCCATTCTTACCTTTGTTAATAGTTCTCTGTTTATTTTGAAATTTACAGTCCCTTGACCAGTGCTGATTTCACTTACCACTGTATCACATTTTAGCTGAAAAGATAAAAATCAAGTAAACTAGGTATGTTATAAAATAGACATATTGAAATTTGTAATTTTTATTTTTAAATATTTATTTATTTATTTATTTATTTATTTATTTATTTATTTATTTTTAAGTAGGCTTCATGCCCAATGTGGAGCCCAACAAGGGACTTGAACTCACAACCCCCGGAGCTAAGATCAAGAGTTGGATATTCAACAACTGAGTCACCCAAGCACCCTGAGATTTGTAGTTTTAATACTATCAAATTGGAGTCCAAAGGCAGCCAAGTGCATCATATCTCCCAGTCATTGTATCTGGACCTGGGCGTTAGCCAATCTGTTTACTTTTATCACTCTATTTGGGTAAACAACATTTTCTTTGTTTCTGGACTAGACCACTATTCTTTATTCAGAATCTCTTCCTCTTTCCCATTCCCTCACCTCAAATTCTCCCAGCATCACTTTATGCCCACCTTATGTGCCTTGACATGTAGTGAACTCTTTATCTCCCCTACCCTGTGTAGAGATTACTTCAAAAAAAAAAAAAAAAATCTAAAAATTTTTCTCTCCTACCTTGCACGAGAGCCACAGAACATGCCATTCTGTCAGGCCCTACGCTGAAGCACTTGTATCAACACATGAAATAGAAATCATTTAAACCTTTTGTCCTCATTGAATATACCTTAGGATTTTAACCTACTAGATTTAAAAGCACCTGATAATACCCATGAACCTTGAGGAGATACCTGTTATCACTGAAGAGGCACTAGTCTTTAGTTTTAAGAACTCACAGTTGATGGGGGAAGAGACTAAGTATTGTAATTAGCACAATTCTACTCCTGGTGTACTTCCTGATAAAAATCTGGGTTGATTTTCTGATTAAATACTTGCTCAGCTACCAAAGCTCTTTGATTATACTCAATCTTTATGCATCTTTTTCTATGATGGTGACTTTCATTGTTCCAATCATTCAGTGTGCCCAGATGCCTCTGTCTCACATGTAATAACTCTATTTAAAAAACCCTGTTTTTGATGGTATTACACTAAAAAGATTTGGTCATTCTCTACAATCCTTTCAACTCCTCTTTTAGATACCAAACCCATCAGAGAAATTAGAAATGAAAGACGTTTATTAAATCATCTAGCCACTTCTTCTCTGCAATCATGATTCTATTTACATCTAATCATTTCTTCTCATATTTTAATGCTCATCTTCTCAGAAAATAATTTTAAAAATTACAACCCACTGCTCTAATTTATCAAGCGTGTTCTCTTAAATTCAGAAGTCTGTCCAGCTTCAATCTGTAAATTTAATTAACACTTCACTCCTCCTGTAAGTAGTTAATCAAAAAATTGAACAATGTCAGCTCAAGAGGAATGCTTTTTAACTAATTTGAAAAATCATCTTAACCTTACTGTACACAGCTAAAATGAATTTAAATTGTATTTTCCAAGTGCTTTGAACAAAAAAAAAAACGTATTAAATCATTATTATGGCTGAAATAGCTTGCAGAGTTTTTTCTTCTTTAAAAAAATAATAAGATTGTAATGTCAAAAAAAGATAATAGTGCTAAAGTACCTTCTCTGCCAGTCTCGTGGCTTGAACTTGAACATCTGGTCTTGAATGGTCATTGTTGTTTCCCAATAGAGAATCCACAGAAAGCTGAAAATCAGCTACTTCTCTAAAGACAGAAATTGAAAAAGGAAAAAGCTATTATATCTTAAAAACATTACTAATATAACAACAACAAAAAAGACCAGCCACTATGGGTTCTCCACATTGATACAATTTTATGAAAGGATTATGCTTTCAAAATATAAAGCAAAGAAATCAGAAATATCACCTTATATTTATTTAGAACTTTATCTTCTAAAATTCCTCTTCTATTACCTAATCGTAGTTTTACAATCTGAGATAGGTAGCTCAAAGTGTAATGAAATTTTAATTGATATACAAACATCTACATATTTACCCATGCTGGAACATCTGATATTTAATAAGGAACTAGAGAATGAAACTCTATGGGCAGAATAAGTGGATAAAACTACTGTCTAGTCCATTGTCATCGAGACAAAAGAATGTATTTTAGAGGGGCATAAATGAACTTTGTTACCATTCTTGAAACTCAGGGACATGCCTAAAAAACCCTGTGTGGTATCTGTTTCACATTACATTAAACAACTGGTCAACAAAAACCACTAAGAATTTTCTCAAGCCTGGTTTGTGGGATTGAGCCCCACTTTGGGTTTGCGCTGACAGCATGGAGGCTGCTTGGGATTCTCTCTCCTCTCTCTCTGCCTTTTCCCCCAGTTATGTGTCCGCATGCACATTCTCTCCTAAAATCAACAACAACAACAACAAAAAGAATTTTCTTGAGCCATTTCTGTGCTGGGCATGGAGCCTGCTTAAGATTCTCTCTTCTTCTCCTTTGGTCCCTCCCCAACTCATATTCTCATTCTCCCCCCTCACCCAAAACCCCAGGAAACAAAAAAACAAAAAAACTAGAAGAGTTTTCTTGAGCCTTAATACATTATCCAGCAACCTAGTATGGATTATACTTACCAACCCAAACTCATCCAATAAACATTTCAGCTATAACTGCAGACCCAAGTTCATCTATTAATCAGTCTCTGTGTGATCTTAAGCACTTTGCTTAACTTCTCTTGTACCCTAGTAAAATGGTGATGATAATGGTACCTATTTCACATTGTGCTGAGAAATTAAGTCCTGAATAAATAATACTAATCTTAGTTCTGATGTTAAATAAAAATGTTAAACAGTCCTGAGTCCTGAGCCCTGAGGACATGACAATTCAATTTCTTAAAGACTAACTTTAATTGGGGAAATTTACATAAGGTTTGAATGTATTTATTCTTACCAAAGGACTTTGATAGTTTACCACATATTTGCACCAATAATGTGGGAAATTGAAGAAATTAGTTTAAAAAGATGGGAATAATACATGAACACGCAAAGATTTTTTAAAAGGTTAAATAGAAAGTAGTAAGAACAATTACGATATTAAGTGAAATTATACAGATGTGAATATACCAGAGATTAAAATTTTGACATATAGCTAGGATACTTTACATGAGGTGTAATAGGACTATATAGGTAGAATCGCTCTCAAACATCCAGGAAACACAAAGAGGTCACGTGATCTTCTGTAGTTTAAAAAAATTATGAATAAGAAGCATCTATAATTTTATCTAGACATGAGTGATAAAATAATGAAATTTAATTAAAAAATTTTATTATCTTAGAGGGGCCAAGATGGAGGAATAAACTAGAAATTTTATTTTGCATCTCTCCTCCCTGAATTACAGCCAAGATCAACACTAAACCATCCTGCACACCTAGAAAACTGATTTGAGGATTAACACAATAATCTGCACAACCTGAACCACAGAACTTGGCAGGTACGCAGTGCGGAGAGGTGAACTAGGGGAGAGAAGCCGTGGAGGGCCAGGAGCTGTTCTTGCTTGCGGAGAGAGGATGGAGATGTGCAGAGAGTATGGGAAAGCATCTCACCCCCCCACACCCCGAAAACAGCTGGAGAAAAAAGAAAGAGTATGCAAAGGACTGAACAAAAAAAGGGAGAAAGGAGAAAAGAGAGGGTTTAAATTCCATTAAAACTCTATAAACAGGGGGAGTGCAGAGTCTGAAACTCTGCAGCTTGATACCTGGTGGTGGTCTGGTGGGAAGGGCGAATCCCTGGGAGCAGAAAGGTGCAAGGGGTCTTCAGGACACACGGGAAGAGGCGGTTCCCCTGCTGGGAGGATATTTGGGAGAAAGGGTGAGGCCATCCAACAAACAAAGGTCCCAGCGGACCCTGGAGAACAACATTTGCTGGTGCTGGAACAACGACATTACGTGGGAAGCCTGGTACCAGATGTGTGCTGTGATCTACCATAACCCCTGAAACACTGCTACTACACAATCATGGGAACTTCTTCTGGGGCAGACTGGCACCCAGCCACAGTCTGTGGGCATCAGCAGCAGCATGGTCCCATGAACACTCCTTGGGGTGGGCGGGCACCACGCCACTGCTCAGTGAGACTCTTCTCCAGAGAGTCATAAAGGGTCAATCTGCAGTCCCTCAGAAGTGAGGGGCTGGCAAACACAGCCGCATCTGAGACAAAACTCAGGAGGGAGGTGCTGGCTGGCAACCTGACGGCTTGGTCACGGACAGTGTAAAAGCAGGGAGTGGATGGAAGCAGGAGACAAAGGAGGAGTGCCTGACTGCTGGTTGGGGAGAACAGAATTCCATTACTAGAGACTGGGTACCTGGGTGACGCCATTTTCACTCCTCCCACACATGAGCATACACACCTACATGTGCCGCAAAAATCCACCCCAGTAGGCTAAACTGTGCCATCTAGTGGAGGATGGAGCCGTTACACTAAGCCCCCCCCCCCCCACAAACTGGGCCAACCTCGCTCTTAAGGAACACTAGAAGACTCTCTGCTTGCTTAGTGTATGGACTATAAAATGCTTCATAGTTTGACTTCTAGGGGAAACTGATGTAATTTCAATCATATTTCAGTCTGTTTGCTGGTCTATCATTTCCATTTTTTTCTTTCTTTTAAAAATTTTTTAAAATGTTTTATTTATTTTTGAGACAGAGAGAGACAGAGCATGAGCAGGGGAGGGGCAGAGAGAGAGGGAGACACAGAATCCGAAGCAGGCTCCAGGCTCCGAGCTCTCAGCACAGAACCCGACGCAGGGCTCGAACCCATAAACCACAAGATCATGACCTGAGCCGAAGTCAGATGCCCAACCGACTGAGCCACCCAGACACCCCTCTTTTTCTATTCTTGAATACAGAAAGAGAATATCTATTTTTATTTTCCATTTTTATTAAAAATATTTTTAATTTTTTTCTACTATATTTTTTATTTTTCTTGTAAATTTTCCAAATTCTACTTTACTTCCATCATTTTATTTTGTTTCATTGTATTCATTTTTTTCAAGTTTTCAAACGTTTTCCTTTTTTTCTTTTCTGTTCCTTTTTTCTCTAACATATCAAGCTCCTTTCAACAACCAGACCAAAACACACCTAGGATGTAACATCATTTATTTGATTCTTCTGTGTGTTGTTTCCAATTTTTTAATTTTTTTTTTTTTTTAATTTTTATTTTTGGGACAGAGAGAGACAGAGCATGAACGGGGGAGGGGCAGAGAGAGAGGGAGAAACAGAATCGGAAACAGGCTCCAGGCTCTGAGCCATCAGCCCAGAGCCTGACGCGGGGCTCGAACTCCCGGACCGCGAGATCATGACCTGGCTGAAGTCGGATGCTTAACCGACTGCGCCACCCAGGCGCCCCTCCAATTTTTTAATTTTAATTATTTTTTTACCTTACTAATTCCTTTATTTCCTTCAAAATGACAAAATGAAGGAATTCACTCTAAAATTCACCCCAATGAAGGAAGAAAGGACAGCCAGGGACTTAATTAACACAGATATAAGCAACATGTCTCAACAAGACTTTAGAATCCCAATAATAAGAATGCTAGCTGGGGTTGAAAACAGATTAGAATCCCTTTCTGCAGAGATAAAAGAAGTAAAAGCTAGTCAGGACGAAATAAAAAATGTTATAACTGAGCCACAATCTTGAATAGATGTCACAGCGGCAAGGATGGATGAACCAGAGCAGCGAATCAGCGATATAGAGGACAAACTTATGGAGAAGAATGAAGCAGTACAAAAGAGGGAGACTAAGGGAAAAGGGCACGATTTAAGAATTAGAGAAATCATGTGACTCATTAAAAAGAAACAACATCAGAATCATAGGCGTCCTGGAAGATGAAGAGAGAGAAAAAGGGGTAGAAGGGTTATGTGAGCAAATCATACCAGAAAGCTTTCCTAACCTGGGGAAAGACACAGACATCAAAATCCAGGAAGCACAGAAGACTCCCAATAGATTCAACAAAAACTGACCATCAACAAGGCATATCATAGTCAAATTCACAAAATACTCAGGCAAGGAAAGAAATCATGAAGGCAGCAAGGGGAAAAAAGTCCTTAACCTACAAAGGAAGACAGATCAGGTTTGCAGCAGACCTATCCACAGAAACTTGGCAGGCCAGAAAGGAGTGGAAGGATGTATGCAATGTACGGAATCAGAAAAATATGCAGCCAATAATTCTTTATCCAGCAAGGCTGTCATTCAAAATAAGGAGAGATAAAAAGCTTCTCAGACAAACAAAAACCAAAGGAGTTTGTGACCACTAAACCAGCCCTGCATGAAATTTTAAGGGGGACTCTCTGAGGGGAGAAAAGACGAGGGGAAGAAAAAAAAAGACCAAAAGCAACAAAGACTAGAAAGGACCAGAGACCACCACCAGAAACTCCAACTCTACAAGCAACATAATGGCAATAAATTCATATCTTTCAGTACTCACTCTAAATGTGAATGGACTAAATGTTCCAATCAAAAGACAAAGGGTAACAGAATGGACAAGAAAACAAGATCCATTTATATGCTGTTTACAAGAGACCCACTTTAGACCTAAAGACATCTTCAGATTGAAAGTAAGAAGATGGAGAACCATTTATCATGCTAATCGTCAACAAAAGAAAGCCAAAGTAGCCATACTTATATCAGATAATCTAGATTTTAAAATAAAGACTGTAACAAGAGATGAAGGGCATTATATCATAATTAAGGGGTCTATCCACCAAGAACTAACAATTGCAAATATTTATGCTCCAAAAGTGACAACACCCAAATATATAAATAAATTAATCACAAACATAAAGAAACTCATTGATAACAATATCATAATAAGGGACTTCAACATCCCACTTACAACAATGGATAGCTCATCTAAACAGAAAAATCAACAAGGAAACAATAGCTTTGAATGACACACTGGACCTGATAGACTTAACAGATATATTCAGAACATTTCATCCTAAAGCAGCAGAATACACATTCTTCTTCAGTTCACATGGAACACTCTCCAGAATAGACCACATACCGGGACACAAATCAGCCCTCAACAAGTACAAAAAGATCGAGGTTATACCGTGCATATTTTCAGACCACAACACTATGAAACTTGAAATAAACCACAAGATAAAATGTGGAAAGATAACAAAACTTGGAGAGTAAAGACCATCTTACTAAAGAATGAATGGGGCAAACAAGAAGTTAAAGAGGAAATTAAAAAGTACATGGAAGCCCATGAAAATGATAACCACAGTCCCAAACCTCTGGGACGCAGCAAAGGTTGTCATGAGAGGGAAGTATATAGCAATCCAGGCCTTCCCCAAAAAGGAAGAAAGGCCTCAGATACACAACCTAACCATACACCTTAAGGAGCTGGAAAAAGAACAGCAAATAAAACCCAAACCAGCAGAAGAAAGGAAATAATAAAGATTAGAACAGAAATCAATGCTATTGAAACCAAAAAGCAGAACAGATCAATGAAACCAGAAGCTGGTTCTTTGAAAGAATTAAAAAAATTGATAAACCCCTAGCCAGTTTGATCAAAAAGAAAAAGGAAAGGACCCAAATAAATAAAATCAGAATAAAAGAGTAGAGATCACAACATAGCAGAAACGCAAACAATAAGAAAATATTACGAGCAATTATATGCCAATAAAATGGGCAATCTGGAAGAAATGGATAAATTCCTAGAAACATATACAGTACCAAAACTGAAACAGGAAGAAATAGAAAATTTGAACAGGCCCATAACCAGTAAGGAAATCGAAATAGTAATCAAAAATCTCCCCCAAAACAACAGTCCTGGGCCAGATGGCTTTCCACGGGAATTCTACTAAACATTTAAAGAAGAGTTAACACCTACTCTCTTGAAGCTGTTTCAAAAAATAGAAATGGAAGGAAAACTTCCAAACTCATTCGATGAGGCCAGCATTACCTTGATCCCCAAACCAAAGACCCCATTAAAAAGGAGAACTACAGACCAATTTCCCTGATGAACATGGATGCAAAAATCCTGAACAAGATACTAGCCAACCGGATCCAACAACACATTAAAAAAATTATTCATCACGACCCAGTAAGATTTATACCTGGGATGCAGGGCTGGTTCAATATCCACAAAACAATCAATGTGAGATATCACATCAATAAAAGAAAGGACAAGAACCACATGATCCTCTCAATAGATGCAGAGAAAGCATTTGACAAAATACAATATCCTTTCTTGATAAAAACCCTTAAGAAAGTAGGGATAAAAGAATCATACCTCGAGATCATAAAAGCCATATATGAAAGACCCAACACTAATGTCATCCTCAATGGGGAAAAACTGAGAACTTCCCCCTAAGGTCAGGAACAAGACAAGGACGTCCACTCTCACCACTGTTATTCAACATGGTATTGAAAGTCTTAGCCTCAGCAATCAGACAACATAAAATAATAAGAGGCATCCAAATAGGTGAGGAGGTCGTCAAACTTTCAGTCTTCGCAGATGACATGATCCTCTATATGGAAAACCCAAAAGTTCCACCAAAAAACTGCTAGAACTGATCCATGAATTCAGCAGTCTCAGGATATAAAAATCAATGCACAGAAATCAGTTCCATTCTTATACACCCACAATGAAACAACAGAGAGGGAAATCAAGGAATTGATCCCATTTACAATTGCACCAAAAATTATAAAATACCTAGACATAAACCTAGCCAAAGAGGTGAAAAATGTATACACTGAAAACTACAGAAAACTTATGAAAGAAATTGTAGCAGACACACAAAAATGGAAACATTTCCATGCTCCTGGATAGGAAGAACAAATATTGTTAAAATGTCAATACTATCCAAAGCAATCTACATATTCAATGCAATCCTTGTCAAAATAACACCAGCATTCTTCACAGAGCTAGAACAAATAATCCTAAAATTTGTATGGAGCCAGAAAAGACCCAAATAGCCAAAGCAATCTTGAAAAAGAAAACCAAAGCTGAAGGAATCACAATTTCAGACTTCAAAGTGTATTACAAAGCTGTAATCATTAAGACAGTATGGCACAAAAAATATACCCTCAGATCAATGGAACAGAAAAAATGGACCCACAAAGGTATGGCCAACTAATTTTTGACAAAGCAGGAAAGTATATCCAATGAAATAAAGACAGTCTCTTCAGCAAGTGGTGCTGGGAAAACTGGACAGTGACATGCAGAAGAATGAACCTGGACCACTTTCTTACACCATACACAAAAATAAACTCAAAATGGATTAAAGACCTCAATGTAAGACAGGAAGCCATCAAAATCCTCGAGGAGAAATCAGGGAAAAACCTCTTTGACCTTGGCCACACCAACTTCTTACTTACCATGTTTCTGGAGGCAAGCAAAACAACAGGAAAAATGAACTATTGGGACCTCATCAAAATAAAAAAACTTCTGCACAGTGAAGGAAACAATCAACAAAACTAAAAGGCAACTGACAGAATGAGAGAAGATATTTGCAAATGACATATCAGGTAAAGGGTTAGTATCCAAAATCTATAAAGAACTCATCAAACTCACCCCAAAGACAAATAATGGGCAAAAGACATGAATAGACACTTCTCAAAAGAAGACATCCAGATGGCCAACCGACACATGAAAAAAATGCTCAACATCACTCATCATCAGGGAAATACAAGTCAAAACCACAATGAGATATCACCTTACACCTGTCAGAATGGCTGACATTAACAACTCAGGGAACAACAGATGTTGGCAAGGATGTGGAGAGAGAGGATCTCTTTTGCACTGCTGGTGGGAATGCAAGCTGGTGCAGCCACTCTGGAAAATAGTATGGAGGTTCCTCAAAAAACTAAAAATAGAACTACCCTATGACCCAGCAATTGCACTACTAGGCATTTATCCATGGGATACAGGTGTGCTGTTTTGAAAGGGTACATGAACCCCAATGTTTATAGCAGCACTATCAACAACAGCCAAAGTATGGAAAGAGTCCATGTGTCCACTGATGGATGAATGGATAAAGAAGATGTGGTGTGTGTGTGTGTATATATATATATGCATATACATACATATAATGGATGACACACACAATGGATGACGATCAAAAAGAATGAGATCTTGCCATTTGCAACTACGTGGATGTAGAGTAATATAAGGGTATTATGAGGGTATTATGCTAAGTGAAATTAGTCAGAGAAAGACAGATATCATATGACTTCACTCATAAGGACTATAAGATACAAAACACATGAACATAAGGGAAGGGAAGCAAAAATAATATAAAAACAGGGAGGGGGACATGAGACTCTTAAATATAGAGAACAGAGGGTTGCTGGAGGGGTTACAGAAGGGGGCTAAATGGGTAAGGGCCATTAAGGAATCTACTACTCCTGAAATTACTGTTGCAGTATATGGTAACTAACTATTGACTAAATAAGTAAGTAAATAAATATATAAATTTATATTAACTGAGAAAATATTTTTATTATCTCAATAGAAACACAAATATTTCCCATTTGTTCAGTGGTAGAGGGACAAAGAAAATCATCATTTTAGTCTATTAACAATAATTCACACTAGGAATATTTCAAACATGACTTCTGAAATTATATGAAGGGCTATTTGCCAGCAAGGAAGGCCCAAAAGAGAAATAAATGCTTCAGTGGTGTGTATGTGTGGGGTATGGTGAGTGGATCAACCAGAATTGACTTACTTCCCTGTTTTCCTTTTAGGGAGCTTTTAGTTATATATCTACAAGGAAGGTTTCCTTTGTCTATTTAAAGAGGTACGTCTATTTAAAGAGGTACGTATTGAATGTGAATTATGTAAAAAGTCAGAACCGAAAGCAATCTAAATGTCCATCAACAGGGGAGCATTAGAGTATTATGTAGCCACTGTTGAAAGTGACATTTACCAAAAAAGAATGATGTCAAGGAAAAAGGGTTCAAAAATCATACATACAGAAGTTTTATAGCTATGTTTTTTCAAAAGTTGTAAGACACAGGGTACTTAGGTGGTTCAGTCGGTTAAGCATCCAACTTTGACTCAGGTCATGATCTCACCATTCGTGAGCTTGAGCCCTGCATTGGGGTCTGCGCTGACAGTCCAGAGCCTGAAGCCTGCTTCATATTCTGTGTATCCCTCTCTCTCTTTCCCACCTTGTTCACACTCTCTCTCTCAAAAATAAACATTAAAAAAAATAATAAAAATAAAAGTTGTAAGACACATTCAAAGAGAAATATGAAAACTACATCAACTTGTTGACATATTGGGGGTTTTTCCTTCTTATTCTTCTGTATTTTTCTGAATTTCCTTAAGATTATCTCTTTTGGTTTTGTTTTTTTTTTTAATTTTTTTTTTTTTTTCAACGTTTATTTATTTTTGGGACAGAGAGAGACAGAGCATGAACGGGGGAGGGGCAGAGAGAGAGGGAGACACAGAATCGGAAACAGGCTCCAGGCTCTGAGCCATCAGCCCAGAGCCCGATGCGGGGCTCGAACTCACGGACCGTGAGATCGTGACCTGGCTGAAGTCGGAGGCTTAACCGACTGCGCCACCCAGGCGCCCCTCTCTTTTGGTTTTGTGATAGAAAAATTAATGTAGCTATCAAAATAATCCATTGTGAAGAAGGAAAGTGGGTACAGGTACAGAGGAAACACAACTGGCTATGTGCCAATGACGGTGGTGATGGCACAGAGGGGTTCTAGAAACTATTCCCCTACTTTTATATTGTTTATAATTAAAAAAAAAAGGTTTTAAAAAGAAATAGCTACCTTTCCACTACTTCTGAGGAATTGCTGTTATGGTATTAGAGTGCAATTCACTGGCTTGAGTGTTACTGGCTGGTAACAAAGTCATTAATCCTGTGTATTACGATCAGTATTAAACAGAAATTCCACCACAGTTGAATATATAATTGAGAGAATTAGGAGACCTAAAGAAATTGATTCATAAGGTATTAAGTAAACCATACTGATAACAACAAAAAGGACTTAAGCCTCCTGACACTTAACAGCATTTTAGTACTGTAAAGGCTACTTAAGTTTGTGATGGCAAAGCAGTAGAGATTCTTTTTTATTTAAAATAAATTTAATATGCAGAATTTTAGACTTGTAGCCTAAAAAAATTTTGAAATCCCCCCTAATATTGATTTTGTATAAACAAAAGATATAGTAAGTATAGCATCATTAAAGTAGAGCTACCTAAAGGAGCTTCAGGCAGGTAAAGAAAATCGTATTCAAAAGATGGGCCAAGATTGCTCATCTTATTAAAGGTCTTTGAAACATAAAATAAAAACAGATATTTTTATTATGCAAAATGCCATTTACATATTTTATGAAATAGGTAACTGGCTTGGAATATTATATTAATTGATGTGTAATTATGAGATCTCCTTGTCAGTCCTTGCCTTTGTTCTTAGAACTTAATATAAAGCAAGTTGCAGCAGGCCACTTTGAAGATTCTTTCAACAAGGCCACATGTAGCCTTTCTCTTCCTCTTCCATTTATCTCTTTGTCCTATTCTGAGAACAATAATATTTATCCTACCCTATCTTAAAATCTTGACAAAGTTAAGTGGACAAAATATTAGGACATAATGATACTGATAATTCTATCTTTACATCTTTCCAAAGCTTAGGGCTTAAATGCTTACTATGTAGCTAATTTCTTATCATTATTAATTGACCAAAAGGGTATTTTGGCTAGATTTTGTAGCCAAATGGTAAATAAATATCATTTAGAAGAACCAAACTCACAAAGAGATAGATACCTTCCTGTATCCAAGAAAGCAACTACAGGTTGGTTATATGTAACCAATAGTTCTCTATCACTGAGAGTCCTCAAATGGAAACGAACAAAAAAACCCAAAACCCACAAAAAACCTAGCAGGTAAACATAGTACAACAGTATTCAAGCATCTAGGTATATAATCTCAAAAATACCTTCAAAAACCCTGAAATTCTTTTTTTTTTTAATTTTTATTATTACGTTTCTTTATTTTTGAGAAGCAGAGGAAGACAGAGCACAAGAAGGGAGGGGCAGAGAGAGAGGGAGACACAGAATCTGAAGCAGGCTCCAGGCTCTGAGCCATCAGCCCAGAGCATGACACGGGGCTTGAACCCACGAACCGTGAAATCATGACCTGAGCCAAAGTTGGACACTCAACCAACTGAGCCACCCAGGCGTCCCAAAACCCTGAAATTCTAACCACAATCTTAGTTCTTTTATTTGCTGTCACAGAATTAAATTTTGACCTTGTTCCTAATTTTTCTTAAATATTTTGACATAATTGTAGTTAACAGCATAAACATCAAACAACATGAGACTTCTAATTTAATATACCACATCAGAGTAGGTACAATACAGATTTTATTATTTAAATCAATGGAATAATAGGTTACATCATATTCCATGGTTAACTTCAAGGTCCATTCTATAAATTGAAGAATAACTTTTTTTTTGTATATTGACAAAGTCAGCAACATTTTAAATTGTTAAAAATATACTTAACTCTTTTCTGGAAATTGGAACTGCAGATATTGACTTGATCAAGTTTTCTGGTGGAAGATCCAAAAGTCTGGAAAGCTAATGTTAAAGACAAAAACAAAAACAAAAAGAACAGAGAAAGATGGTTATTAGATTTGTACCATATTCCGTGGAATACTGCTTATCAATAAAAAGAATATTCAGATACTTGACAACTTAAATGAGTCTCAAATGCACTATGCTAAGTGACAAAAACCAGACTTAAAAGGCTAGATGGTGTATGATTTACTTACTTGACATTCTGGAAAATCCAAAACTGTAAGAATGATGAACGGATAGATCAGTGGTTGCCAGGGGTTGAGGTTTAAAGTAGCAAAAGAAACTGTTCACCAAAAAGGATAAATTCTGTATTTGTAAATTTAAAAATAAATGGTATTGGTGTACCTGGATAGCTCAGTTGGTTAAGTGTCCGACTTTGGCTCAAGTCATGATCTTGCGGTTTGTGAATTTGAGTCCCACATTGGGCTCACTGCTATTGATGGAGGAGCATGGGGCAAGCTGAGGGCAAAATACAGGCTGGCAGACCCCTCCTCCCCCAGATGGAATATGTGTGATATTCCTCGGACACTCCTGGCTACCCAAGAACTAAGGAAAGAGGTTTAAGTGCTTGCCATGGTAATGTGGGAAACTAAGGCAAATGAAACATTATATTCCCTTACTGCATACAACCCACTGAGAAGTCATTGAAACTGGCAGAGTGACCTCCCTCTAGGAGCTCAGCTGCCTCGATGATGACCCTTTGCTAGGGGCAAAACAGAACCTTAGCTTAACATTATCCCAACCTCCAGAATCCTGTTAAGTCAGCTTCCTTTATCTCAACTGCCCCAAGATATATGCTGGCAATCACAGTCCAGTTTATGGCCCCCTGATATGCATCTCGAGAGTCTCATGACTGAGGTTTTATTAAACAGTAAAAAATGGTGTTTCCCTAGCAACCGCTACTCCCTGAAGGTCCCGGAAACCTTGCTTCCAAAATACCTTAGAGACTTACTCTATCCCTGACCCCCTCCCGACCTGAAGGTATATAATGAGTTACCCCTCACAACCCCAGTGCAGCTCTTCCTGCCCATGGGTCCTGTCCCTACGCTTTAATAAAATCACCTTTTTGCACCAAAGACATCTTCAAGAATTCTTTCTTGGCCATCAGCTCCAGGCTCCCCACCATCATCCCAAACTTCATCATTATCAGCACAGAGTCTGCTTCAGATCCTCTGTCCCCCTCTCTCTGCCCTTCCTGCATTTCCTCTCTCACAAAAATTATTAAACTTTTTAAAAATAATAAATAAATGGTATTTTATTATTTATTTTTTTAATGTTTGTTTACTTTTGAGAGAAAGACCGAGCAGGGACAAGCAGAGAAAGAGGGAGACAGAGAATCTGAAGCAGGCTCCAGGCTCTGAGATGTCAGCTTAGCACCTGATGTGGGGCTCGAACCCACAAACCGTGAGATCATGACCTGAGCTGAAGTCAGATGCTTAACCAACTGAGCCACCCAGGTGCCCCTAGATTTTCTATCTTAAGTACAACTAAAGTCTGCTGGCTAAACAAAAAACAAAAAACTTAGTTACAAAGGTGAATTTTAAAGGATTTCATCTGACAAATAAGTTGTGAACTTAGGTAATACAATGTTTACATTTAAATGAAAAACACAAAAAACTTTGTTTCCAGTAAAAAAGAATCTAACTACACAGTACAGTACTACCTGGCAACAAACTTTTCCTAAAAGTAAATTCTAAGACCAAGTTATAGTCACATGAAGATATAAATACCGAAATAGAAAAATACCTTCAATAGCAGTTGTACAGAGGCACAAAAACATTATTATAGGATGTAAATTAAAAAGCCAAAATAAAGAGATTGAGGGAAAAGGAGAAATATGGGGAATCACTGTTTACAATGGGCACAGAGTTTCAGTTTTACAAATGAAGAGTTCTGGAAAAGGTTGATGGTTATGGTTGCACAACGGTGTGAATGTACTTAATGCCACTGGACTGCACATCTAAAAATACTTAAAATGGTAAATTTTATATTGTATAGATTTTCCCATAATAAAAAACCTAAAGAAAGACCCTGGGATGAAGTAGTGGAAGGAAGCCTTCTTTACATAATCTCCCACGTCCCACCCATTATCAAAATAAAATGAAAAGGATGGATGAATGGAGAGGAGAAAGAAAGGATGGTAGCTAATAAAAAGGGTAGATTGTTGGTTCTCCAGCAACAAATATACAGGATAGGCACTGCCCAAAGTTAGAAACTTCGAAAGTGACAGCCAAGAAAAGAAACAGCAGATTTTGAAGAGGAATGAAGCAGCCTTGTTTGGCAAGGCTCCTAACTTGAATCAACAATTCTCATTAATACCTCAATCTGGAGAGAAAAAAAATAAATTCATTATTTTATTTGACATATTATTTATATGACCAGAGGAAGATGCTACAGAGCTGTGGGAGAGAATGAGTAAAACAGAGAAGTGAATTCCAGTACTTTTCAGAAGTGAAGATTCTAGAGCAGCACACTAAAGTTTTCTCCCAATGGAAACAATATATTCCCCAATTAAATGGAGCAGATTCTTTTTTTCTTGAGACAGACAGACAGACACACACACACAAAGAGAGAGAGAGAGAGAGAGAGAGAGAGAGAGGGAAGGAGGGAGGGAGAGAACGTGTGTAAGCATGCAAGTGTTAGCAGGTGGGGTGGCAAAGAGAGAAAAGGAGAATCTCAAGCAGGCTCCGTGCCACCGTGAGATCATGACCTGAGCTGAAATCAAGAGTCGGACGCTTAACCAACTGAGCCACCCATGTGCCCTGAGCAGATCCTAATATGGTTTTGTATGGGCAGTAAGAATCAGAGGAGGAACTTTTATAGGAAGATGAAAAAAATATTAGAGCAAGCCAGCAAAAATTTAATATGCCAAGTCAGAGTTCATGAGTGATGTATACAAGTCACCATGACCTACCTACCAGAGAGACAGAATGGAAATCCCTAGAGTTTATATTTTTTTGTAATCATACAAGCAAGGTGAGCCAAGAAAAAAATCTCACATGGAAAATGAAGTCACCCATACAATGCAGGAACAAACAAAGTGTGGGCAGAGCTGTCAAGCATGATCAAGATGAAAAGTAGGTAAAACAAACAGGCAAACTCAAAGAGGTGGGGAGGGAGGAGACAGAAGGCCAGATGGTCAAAGAACTCTTGTTTAGGGGCACCTGGGTCACTCAGTCGGTTAAAAGTCTGACTTTGGCTCAGATCCTGATCTCATGATTTGTGAGTCTGAGCCCTGCATCAGGCTCTGTGCAGACAGCTTGGGAGCCTGGAGCCTGCTTCAGATTGTCTGTCTCTGTCTCCCTCCCCGTCCATGCTCTCCCTCTCTCAAAAATTAAAAAATTAAAAAAAATTAAAAAATAACCGAGTGAATACAAAAACATTCATCCAAAGTCTTCAAGATTTGTGAACATAGGATTTTTAAGACAAAGATAAAAAGGGAATCTAAAAATTAAATACAAATTGAAAATCATTTTTATTATACAATTAAGAAACACAAAGGAACAGTCATAATTAAAAGACACAGAAGGCCAATAGAGAATACAGATTTTAAAAAACACAAATGAAAGCAATTAGAGGACAATAAATAAAATTTGTATAAGATAATCCAACCTTAGGATAATTGGTGTCCCAAAAACACAAAAGAGCAGCAAAGACAGGAAAATAAGTACAATGGTTCTCTAGCACTCCAGCAACATAAGAATAGAGAAATAAAACCCAAAGTCACACTCTTCAAAAACTGATAGCTAAGGAAAGATGCAAGAGTCTGAAGCAGAATGGAGCAGTCTTGTGTAGCAGGGTTCCTAACTTGGGTTTCTCTTATCAGAAACTATAGAGATGAAATCAACAAAACCCATGAAAAATAAGAAATATTCATAGATATATATCTTGACTCTCACAAAAGCAAGGCCTGAGAAAAGAACTATGTGCAGGTAGTTTATTTGGGAGGTGACTCCTGAGGGCATAAGTGACAGACTGACAAGAGTGAGAAGGAAGGAGAAAAAGTTAAAAGACTGCTGTCAAGGTCACTGCTACAGGCAATAAGGGCTGAATTTCCATAGCACCTCCCAAAAAGCACACACAGTATCTACCAAAATTGGCTATCCAAAAATAGGAAGCAGGAGTTTCCATTCCCCATTGATTGAGGGCTGCTTTTTTTTTTTCTTAATGTATATTTATTTTTAGGAGAGAGACAAAGTGCAAGCGTGCACAAGTGGGCGAGAGGCAGAGGGAAACAGAGGATCTGAAGCAGGCTCTGTGCTGACAGCAGAGAACCCAATGTGGGGGACTCGAACTCACAAACCACATGAGATTGTGACCTGTGCCGAAGTCAGACACTTAACTGACTGAGCCACCCAGGCTCCCGTGAGGGCTGTCTTTGAGGGTGTTAACTCTGCCACACTTGAGCTGGGCATAGGCTTGAACCAGCAGGCTATTAGACTAGATGAGGTGCTGTTAGAAATAAGTGATTGGAGGCAGATGTGAAACCAGTCACATAAGTGGCAGCTGGAGCCAAGCAAGGTGTGACCAAAGTGATAGGAGATAAGGCAGAATACTCAATAAAATGGAAAATTTCCCTGAAATGAGGAGCTAAATCTAAATTGTGGTATATTACAATGACACCGAGCAGTAAAATGGAAGAACTAGACCTCTCCATGCATTATTACAGATATATCTTTTTTAAGAAATTGAGGCTAAGAAACAAAAAACCCAAGTTGCAGAAGGATGATTACAGTTTGATTACTGTGAGAAATGAGCCCACTGACCCAATCAAAGGAGGGATGGGGAGACTTGGAGCACAGTAAAGTGAGGCTTGTAATCAATTTTCTTGCAAGAGCAGTGTCTGATGGACAGGCACACTTGGGGCAGTTACAGCAGACAATTTATCTTCTACCCTGGTTCCTCTTTGGTTGAGTACTACAGAGGTTACAGCTTTACCTGGAAGTCGCCTATGCCCATGTAAGGGAAAAAGGAGTCTGATTGGAATAAATGTACATTTCTTGAGGTGATGCAGAGACGCCAGTTCTTTGGTGCATGCTCGTTGCAAAGCCCATGAAAAATAAGCCCACGAAATGGAGAGGGTTAAGAACAACCAGGAAGTGAAGTGTCCATGGGTTTGGGACTCCACTGGGTGTGGGGTGGGGGGGGTGGCTGGTACATATTTCCAGTAGGTTGTAAACCTATTGTTAACTAGACAGAACAATTTTATTTGGTGTTTCTGAAAATGAATCATCTCATGTAATTCTCACAATTACCACTTACATTAAATGTAATAACTTGCAAAAATATACTATTTAGGGATACATCCATAGGTAGAAAGTGACATGCACAGATATAATAAAACACAAAATCTTACATGTGAGGAAAGAGTTTTTGGCCAGGGATAGGTACCCAGAAGTACAAATAGTATTTGTAATAGTTTATTTTTTAAGTTGAGTGATGGGTACATATCAACTATATTTTTCTCCATGATGAAATATTTTATTAAAAAAAGAAAAACTGGGCGCCTGGGTGGCACAGTCGGTTAAGCGTCCGACTTCAGCCAGGTCACGATCTCGCGGTCCGTGAGTTCGAGCCCCGCGTCAGGCTCTGGGCTGATGGCTCAGAGCCTGGAGCCTGTTTCCGATTCTGTGTCTCCCTCTCTCTCTGCCCCTCCCCCATTCATGCTCTGTCTCTCTCTGTTCCAAAAATAAATAAACGTTGAAAAAAAAAATTAAAAAAAAAAAGAGGGAAAAAAAGAAAAACTGAATCTATAGATCAATATAAATTACTAGGTCAGGAAAGCATAATAGGGAAAATTCAACACTGAAAACACATTCTGCTTAAGTTACAAAATTTCAAAAATAAAGCACCCAATCAAGAAAACTCCAGGGATGAAATAAATGTACTGTACTTTGTACTGTAGTCATATTATCTAACCACAAAGACCATGATCTTGGTTAAAGTAAATAATTTAGTAATGATATTATATACAACTAGATTCACCCACAAGAGAAGTTGTAAACCGATATGTTTGTTTCACCTGCTCAGTTGTTTTTTTAATCTGTATAATTGCCAACATATGAAAATTCATGTTTTAAAATAACATTGGATTAAATTCAAAATCAGAACTAACAAATCTGATGTTATTGCTTTATTTCTAAAATGAAGATTTTTGATCTTATTTCTAAACATGCTAATTTTCTAATGATATTAACCTCCTCTATATATTTCTAGGGTTATTTTATTTGAGAAGTCAAAATTTCTTTAAAACAACAAATTAAAAAAAAAAAAAAAGGCACCACGAACCCTTCTGGAAGATCTGCTTACAAAAAAATCCAGCCAATTAAGCCATACCTCGGGAAGAGGATTGGAAGGAAGCATCTTATCCAATTCAATGTAAAATGAATAGGAAGCAAGTTGTGCAGATATGGCTAGTAGACAGTAAGTGCTACACACTTTGAGAAAGTTACCCAAACAAATTAGGAAAGGTAGAGGAAAGTTATACCAACCAGAAAAGTGCTAATGTCCTTATTTCTTAATGGCAAGGGTTGATACTGTCTAAATTTGAAGCATCAAAAATTTTTAAAGAGACTCCAAATTGTAATGTTTTTCAAAATCTCTTTTCATAAAGTAGAGGACTCAGGAAATATAGCAATAATTCTTTGAATTACATTTTGGTTTCTTTTTCTTTAAGCACAAGCAAAACTGTTTAGTATTTTCAACTTAAAAACAGCATTTTGGTTACAGGGAATCATAATACTATTATGCATTTTGCAGTTGGACATTTTCTATCACAAAATTTAAAAAAACCCTCAAAAGCCCATTACAATACAGCCCAATTTTTGTAAAAAAGCATATATAGTCTTCCTTTTTTTCTGTGTGTATATCCTCCAAGAAATGTATCTAAAATAAAGTTCAACCAATGTTGATACTGATTACTTATGGAGGAGGTTTTCCTTTTAATCGTTTGCACCTTTTTGTATTGCTTAATTCTTTACAATGACCACACATTATTTTTGCAAAAATGAGATTTTTTTTCTTTACCAAATCACAACTTTATATAAAAGTACTGTTAAAAAGATTCCTTTTAGAAATGAAGCCATATGGTTCAGATATGTAGCTTTCTGGTTATCTAACTTCATGTGGGGCTAAAACATTCACCTAGAATAATGGATAAAATTAGTTCCCCTTTATTTTTTAATTTTTTTTTGACTATTTATTTTTGAGAGACAGAGCGTGAGCAAGGGAGGGGCAGAGAGAGACGGAGAGGGAGAGAGAGAGACACACACACAGAATAAGAAGCAGGCTACAGACTCTGAGCTGTCAGCACAGAGCCCGATGCAGGGTCGAACCCACGAACCGTGAGATCATGACCCGAGCCGAAGTCGGACGCTTAAGCGACTGAGCCACACAGACGCCCCAAAATTAGTTCCCCTTTATAAAGGCTCTGGGATTGTAGTGGTGTGAGGAGGGATTCAAAACACCCTAACCTCAGAATTCTGAGGACAGAATTTAATAATGATAAACATTTATTGAATGTATACAATGTACCAAACATAATCTAAACACTATGTACAATACTAAACACTGTCTGAATTCACTGAATCCTAATGACAAGACTATAAAGTAAATAATTTTCCAGATTTTACAGAAGGGGCAGAGAACTTACATACCTGTCAAAGGAGAGGGTAGATTTAAACCCATGTCTTCCATGGTCAATGTTCTTAATCATTATAACTATGGTTCCCACATTTTGTTGCACAGTCCACATTGGAATGACTCACAAATCTTTAGAACACACTGATCCCTGGCTCCCACAGCCAAATATGCTGGTATGACCTGGGGAACAGGATGTAAAAAGTTCTCTGGTCTATTCTAATATGCAGTAAAGTGTGGCAACCACACCGCACTATACCTTTAGGTTTCCTGGTCTTTCCGAGTTGGTAGTTATCAAGCCTGGAGGAACATCAGAATCACCTGATGATTTTTAGAACTTTGTCCCCCACCTAACCCCAGACCAATGGGCCTGGGCTTAAGTATTTTTTTTTAAAAATATTTATTTTTAAATTTAAATTTAAATTTAAATTTAAATTTGAGAGAGAGAGAGAGAGAGAGAGAGAGAGAGAGAGAGAGAGAGAGGTATAGAGAGAGTGGACAGAGGAAGTGAAGCAGGCTTGGCACTGACAGCAGAGAGCCTGCTGCAGGGCTCAAACCCAAGAACTGTGAGATCATGACTTAAGCCGCAGTCGATGCTCAACCTACTGAGCCACCCAAGTGCCCTTGGGCTTAAGTAATTTATAATGCTTCTCAGGTGATTCCAGTCTATAAAGTAGGCTTGAGAACTGCTGCTTAGGAAGGTACCAGCAGTCTCTCCTCACATTACCAATCAGTGCCAAGGCTAGTGAGTGTTTTTAATGAGGAACATCTTTCAAATGGGTGGGGCACAAAAATAAAAAGAAAGAAAGAAAAATTAAGAAGCACTGTCAAGTGGTCAAATGTCAGAGAGCATGGTTTTTAATTCACCTACATTCCCATAGGTCTACAATTATTCAGGAAATCATTAAGATTTTCTTTAACTGTCTCTGAACTTGGATTTAATGCTTTCTTTCATGAGAATGTTGCCTATGGCTTTCCTTATACATTTCCTTTCTTCTTTCCCCTTCAGATAAAGGTGTTTTCCTGGCATTGGGCTTCACCTAGGACTACCGTAGGTAAAACAAGGGCCTATTGATAATTACCTACTTGAGACCTCAGGATGATGAAAGAAAAAACTTCTACAGAATAAAATATACTAAAAATTACTCAAGGAGGATAATAAGACCACAACAATAAAGCTCAAAATTTTAACAGAGAAATAAAATCCACAAAATATTAAACACATTCCTTGAGAAGTAAACTAAATAACCCAAATGAATAAGGAGAAAACCTGAGGTTGAAAGCAGGGAACATTTAAGAGAGTAAAAAAGTGAAAATCCACATATGCCAGATCTGGCTTGGGAACTTAAGATCAGATTCTAATGTGTAATATAATAATGGCCAATATGTATCGAGTGCCAACAATGTACCAGGTACAATTCTAAGTCTTAGATTTGGCAATATAGCATCAGAGATTTTAATATAATCTTTGACTACAAGGGTATCCAGTATGAGAAAGCACATTAATTAAGGAGCTTGTGGGCGGTTCTCAACCATTCCTTTTCCCTCAGACACACACGATTCCTACCCCCAGTACCCAAGTACTGAACACAAAGCCAAAAAAAAAAAAAAAAAAAAAATTCCTATCATTCTGGTTCTAGACAGATTCTAAATTCAATTAGAAATTAAACTTACCAGATTCAAGATTGAAATCTCTGATAATTTCATAAAAACTCCAATTTTGCTAATGAAAAAGAGATCCTTATGCTTTAGCAGTCATACAGGTAGCAGAACTGATATTTAGGAAAATTAGCTCTGCATTTTTATCCATGTAATAGTCTATAGGCCACGAGTCTCAAAATTCTTAAAATGTTATCAATCACTCTTCCAGATCTTAAATTACTTAAACTGTTTCAATTACCCCTGGTTATTCCTTACTTCTGACTCTCAAATATAACCAGGCCAGGTATGTACATTTGCCAGCAAGAGCCAATGCACAAGCATGCCCATATTTGTAGACTTTCTTCAGGTACAGGTCTGGATTAACTGACTCAAACTGGCAGCAAACCTGGTAACAACTGAAACTTCAGGGTACAGAAGAGAACTTCCCAAAAGATTGGGAAGGCAAGTTATTACCGACTATCTATAATGAAAGAAATTTAGCACAGCTCTTGAATAACTTGTAGTTTTAAGCAGAATGGAACGCTGGCGGGCCCGTTAGAAGTACGTGTTAGGAGAGAAATACACATCTAGACAATTCAGTCATTCAGCAAAATGTTAATAACTGGTGAATCTGGATAAAGAGTATATGGAGTTTTTTGCACTATTATCATAACTTTTCTTTAATTTTGACATTCAGAATTAAAAGTAAAAAAAAAAAATTAAAATGAACCAGCTGGATTTATTCTAAACTTAACGTCAAAACCTAAGTGAAAAGAGAAAGGGAAACAAATCTATACTCTGCCATTATGTTTCTGAGACAGATATAGTACTGACAATTTTACACAGGCTATTTTATAGAATATAAAGAATTAGAGCTTTCAGTCAAAAAGCTGGGTTTGTAGTTCAACTCTACAATTTCGCTGCTCTGTAACTTTATTCTTTTATCTTCCAGAGTTTCAGTGTCCTCCTCTATAAAATGGAGATGATACAAATAGGATGATTGAAAAGATTAAAATATCACAATATCAAGTACTGTACACTTTGTGTGAATACCACAGTCCTAAGTGATGGGAGACAAAATCTCTATAGGACTTCTAAGTTTCTGTGTGTCTTGTAAACATGGCATAAAATCTTTTCAAAGATGCATGTACAGCAAACAGATCTGTAACACAGAGTGCCCCACTGCAGAGCAAAGGGGAACATGCCTACTGCCCATTCTAAAAGTCTCGGGGCTCCTCTCCTATGTAACACGGCACACTACCTGTGCAGGTATCATCTGACCTTCCTCACATTGCTCTGTGGAAGAAGAGGTGTCTGGGGAACCGATACAAGCAAATGTTGATACTCTGACCACTACTATTGCTGTGAGTAATAAAATCCTTTTTTCACCAAGGGATCTCATGTTTTCTGCCACCATCAATGAACTGTGGTAAAATAGGGTAAAATCCCAAACCCTTCACAGTTCTTGACACTATACACCTTCCGTTAACATTTATGTCCTTAGATGGTATCAACAGCCCCATAAAGTTCAGCAAAAACACTGCATGGTACAAGTGAGATATTTCACAAATGGCAGTTATTATTGTCTTCATCATCATTAATCTTTGCAACAATCCTGTAAACTTGGAATCAATACCATCATTTTATAGGTTAATTAACCTGCCAAGAGTAAGTCAGTCACACAAATGGAAGGACTACAATTTTAATCCTTTCCAGTTTTACCATGTTATCTCACAGCTTTGAAATTATGAACTCATTTGGTGAAGCTGCAAACCTTATATTACATCACCAACAGCTACTTACTCTTTAAATATTTATTAAACATCTTCTGTTTTAGGCACTTTGTTGGTGCTAGGGGAAATAGTGAATCAAACATGCTGTCTTCATGAAGCTTATAGAGAAAGCATACACCAAAACAAGTAAAACGACTAATTCCCTAAGAATAATTAATTAGCTAATGAAGTAATTATTAACTCTTGCAAGTGTTATGATGGAAGCAAACAAGGGTCTGAGACAGAGAGCAACTGGAGGACACACTTTTCAAACTATAGGTTGTCGGTTGGGAATCAATCCCAAGCAGGACTTTCTGAAAAATGCAGTATAGAAAAGAATGCATACACTTTATAAGGTAAGTATGGTTTTGTGAAACTCTGATCTTGCACAATAAAATCATTTCCTTTAGGCACAGGGAATAATCTACGTAATGGTAATGGAAAGGCCTTGCTTCGTTAGAAAAACAAACTGTGTGGATAGAATCCTATAGAAAGGAAGAATAGAGTGGTATGAACTGAGGTTGGAAAGAAAGATGTTATGATTCCGGTAGAGTTTAAGCAACACAGTTTTAATTAGGTAAGTGATGTGATTTTATTTACATTTGAGAAGTCACTTTTCTTGGTATAAGGAGGATGGATTTGAGGGACAGCAAGTGTGGAAACAGACCTATCAGAATGTTGTTGTAAGTAGCTTGATTTGGGAAGGGAAGGGCAATAGGGATCTTAAGAGTGGGTGGATTCAAGATATTATTTTGAAGGCAGAGTCCAAAGGACTTGCTGAAGTGAGGCCGTAAGAGGCATACTCTAAATTTCAGTCATATGCAAATCTTGTAGTTCCAAGAATATACCATGCTCTCCATGTGTCTGTTGTCTACACACATGATCTTCTTGGAATTTCCTACCACTCCCCAAGTTCTCACCCTATTGACTTGGTACACTCCTACCCATCCTCCTTTCAGGACTGAGCCCCAACATTACTTTTCCACAAAGCATTCCCAGACATTTGGAAGCTGTCTTCTCCATATTCCCTTAGCACTTCACACATGCTTTTAATACACTGGTTACAGACTACAATTAGCTGTTATACATGTGTTTCACCAAATTAGTCTGGAGCCATGCCAGGGCAGAAATCATATTCTATGCACTTTCAGCCTTGGGAATGATGATAGTGCTTAGAAAAATGTAGATTCATTAATCAAAATTTGCTGAATGAACGTGCCATTTCCTGTAATACATTCCTTCATTCCTAAACTGTCAAAGGACCCTCATTCATAAAGATATGTATTGCACATATTTTTATTTAATCCTTCAGATCATCCTTCAATGACTCCATATTTGAAGAAATATGTATTTGCTTAGTTTATGCTGCCATACGAATCTATGAGATTCTGTTTAATGATCAGATTGTCCTTCTTGCCTTCATAAAAGAACTATCACAGTATATATAGTAAAGGGCTGATTTTGAAATTAGATCTCTGTTCAAAAACCAACTCTTCAATTTATTAACTATGTGGACTGGCTATGGGTAGGTTTTTAATCTCTCTGTATCTGTTTGCTCAACTGTATATGGTTAATACCCCTATGTCATAGGGTCATCATGGGGCTTGAATGTGAACACAAAGTAATTAGCACAAATACACATTCAATACGTATCAATTTCTGCTTCTCCAACTTACCTTCTTTACAAGGAAGAATACAGCCTTTGCAAAACTAAACACAAAAGGTTTCTGGTCATGGCACTACTTTGACCACTGAGAACGGAAATCATCTTATAGCCCCACCCCCCCTCCACCCACCCCCAAACACAACTTGGCCACTGAGGTCCAAAACTACCTACCCTGAATATAGGCTACTGTCTACATTAGAATGACTTTATTATTTCTTTGTCTTCATTAGCATAACTTTTTACTATTCTAGGAGACTCTTGCCCAAATAGCTTGGTTATTAATTACAGGAACTTCTTGAAAAAAAAAAACGATCAATTCTTCAGGAGAAAGCACCAATAGTTTATGCCCTAAGACTCCTTGCACTCCTTTCCTTCTATCAATCTTAAAATTGTTAAATCAGTGTCCAATCCTAATCAAGCATCTATCTCCTCCACTCCTTCGCCCTCTCACCCTCTGCCACTGAAAGACCAGCCTTAAACCATACTTCAAATTCTCAAGAAAAATCTGATGCTGCTTTCCTTCCCAGGCACTAACAAAAACTCTGCTGAGGTGTTCTTTCTTATCCCAGTCAGTGAGTCATAAACTCAGATTTGTCCTATCAGAAGGATAGGTGGTGTCTGAGAAACCAGCATTGGACAGGGCAGTACATTTACAAGTATGAAGGCAAGGCAAAGGAATTTTCCCACAAAAGTCCAGAAATACTATAAAAATGAACTAAGGGAAATTACGTATCAGGCAAAATACGTCCACTATTACGTCCATGAATAAAAAGGAAATGGATTTGTCAAGACAATAGGAAGTTGCGCTGCAAAATTCCAAAACGGGACGATGAGTTTTAAAAATTATTTTTGGTGAAATTTAATAAGTGTTTTATTCCTTATTACAGAGCTGTTCACATATAGGACTCCGAATCAAAAACAGCATCTCACGTTATCTTTGGAGTTACCAAAAGTAACGCTAGGACAAGCGGCCAAAGTGGCTGCAAGACAAATGATCAGTTTTTAAACTAGATCCTTTCGAATAAAAATTCAGATGCATTATCCATTTCACTAAGTGTAAGCAACACTAATTTCTAAAAGGTCTAATCACGGCCCAGTGACTTTCCACTCGGGTAAAGCATACAAGGCTGTGGGGTAGAATGGAGTGAGGGAAGCAATTTGTGCTTTCCAAGGTTTACTTTTCACCCTGAGAAACCTATTTGGGCTGCATGGCCGACCCTGAACCGGGTTGGCCTCCGCAGCTCGAGCAGTTCCAGAGAGGAAAGAGAAGACGGCAGAAACTGGGTATCCGTGGAATCCACCCTCTCTCTGAGGGATGACCCGCAGCGGTGAAGGGGCTGCGGGGTGGGGGTTCCGCTAGGGCCCTCCTTCTACCAATATTCGGGTCCGTACCTGACGGGCGATGGACCTGCGGAAGCCACACGCCATGGCCACCTCCAAGAAGCACGCCCCAGCTGCCTGGCCCGGATCCTCGCCCCTCCCTTCTCTGCACGCCCCGCCTACGCGCGCCGGAAGCCCGCCCTGGAGGATTCTGCCAGCCAATCAAGAAGCCGCGTGGCCGGCCACTAACCTCTGCCCTGCCGCCGCGAGGGAGCGCGGGAAATCCCGAGTGCTGCTGGAATCCCGCGGGCCGGTGGGACCATGGCCACTTCTTCGGTGTCCAAGGTACGGGGGGGGGCGGACGCCCACTAGACACAGCGGTCGCTGCATTCCCATTTGAAGAAGGCATATAGCAGAGGTTACGTAGACTTCGATGTACCGGCTGGAGCGGAGGGAGTGGCAGGCTGAGCTGAGGCGTCCCTGCTCCAAGTGCAGTTGAGGTCAACTTTGCTTGGGCAGCGAAAACACCGATCTGCCTTAGTATTGTGGTTGGGAGGATTTTGTAAGCTTTGGTTTGTGGAGGTCGAATTCCCCGAGGATGTGCCCCAGTCTTCTTTACTTTTTTTCTTTCTCAGAAATATTTGTTACGCGCCAAGCACTCCGTTAGGTACCGAGATAGAGTGTAAACAAAATAGACTCAATGCCTTCACTAAGGAAAAATATTAAACACAGATAAACTGATGATAACAAATTGTGATAACTTAGCAAATTGCCCAGGGTCAGAGAAGGCCTTTTGGAGAAAGTGACATTTTAGCTGAGCCCTGAAAAATAAGTAGAAGTTAGGCAAAGGATTGGGGGCAGGGAGACTTAACAGCAAAGAGAATGACATGTTCTTTGGCCCAGAAGATAGAAATAAAGTGATCTATTTAAGGAATGGAAAAATCAGTATAATCAGGAGGTAGCGTTATGAAAAATGAGAATAAAAAAGTAGTGTAGGTGTGTATGTGTGTCAGAGGAGATCATATAGACCTCGTATGGGCTGCCTCAATGGTCAGGGATTGCAAGAAGACATGATAATGTGGTTGGTAAGAAGATAAACCCTAGAGTTCTATTGTCTAATGTAATAGCCAGTAGCCACAATAGCCAGTGGCTATTTCAGTTTTAATTAGAATAAAGTAAAATTAAATAAAATTAGAAATACATTTCTTCAGTCTCACTAGCCACATTTCAAGTGTTCAGTAACCACATGTGGTGGTGACTCCCATTTTAGTGCAGAGACATGATATTTCTCCTTCGTTACCAAAAATCCTGTTGTACAGCACTGTTCTATACCCAAGTAAAGTAAGACCTTTAGTAATGAGTTCACCCAGAAGCCCCTGAAGTTAAGCTGTGATAAAGTCGAGAATGTAGGTGAAAACACTGCAAATACATTTCTCCCTATGTTAAAACAGTAGATTAGAAGGCTTTACCATGGGTCTTATTTTTAATTTTGATTAAAATGAAGCTAGAATTATGAGAAGGAGTGCCTTTTGAGACTATATCAAAGGGGAACTTTAAGCCCTTAACTTCAGAGTTTAAGTTTACAGAAGATTGACTGTGATGCCTGGTGCAAATGCCAGTAGAGCTTTAACTGTGCTAGTGTAGTCAGGGTGCTGGAGTGCAAGACCAGCTGGCTCTAGGGGTCTCAAACAGACCACGTTCTGGCACTCGCTGCTGACAAAACCAAAGTCAGAGAAACGAGTGGGAGTGAAACAAGGAAATTTATCTCAGTGAAGCCAACAGTGAGAAGACAGACTAGAGTCTCAAAGACTGTGTCCAAAGTGCTAAAAATGCTTCCAGGTTTATATAAGGAAAATGTGGGACAAAGGTCAGTGGGTTCGCACAGGTGGGCAGTAAAGATCAGATTGATAGATGTCTTGGAATCAATCATGGATGGAGTGTTGCTGGCTCAGGCCAGTCCTTACTGCTTAAGGTGTTAGTTTTGGTTCCCATTAAGGGATGTTGCGCCCACAGGATGTTTTGCCGGAGTTAAGAGATGAGCTGGAAAGAAGCACTTAATCAATTAGAACGTTTGAGGTCAAAATGGAGGTATTTGAAGTTCTCTTACACTAGTATTTTTTATTAGGATTGGTACTGTTTTTGTTATGCCCTGGTTATATATTTCCATAGGTTTTGCATGGTTTGCACCCTAATCCTTTACATTGCATAAACCTCTTATTTTTGTATATCTTGCAGAATTGCGAGTTTTTTTTTCTTTTTCAGGAAAGCATTTACTGCATTATTACAGAAATGCTTGTATTGAGATGATTATGAAAGGGACTTTGCATAAATAAGAATCTTAGGGACTATTTTAGGAGCTCGTGTAACTGCTAGCTTTTTTTTTTTTTAAACCTATGTAAACTTCTCTTTCCTTGTTACATTTTCTACCTGTTAGCTCTCCTCCTAGATGACTTGTGTCTCAAATACCATCACTTACTTGTTCAGCAGTTCAAAGCCGTTAACCATATTACTACCGCTGCCATACATTAGGATCCATTCCAGGCACTTGTCATATCTCACTCCTTCATAGTTCTTTTTCTTTTATTGAATTGCAGTTGGATGTAGAAAGGAGGCAATGACAAGGTTGTTGTGGTACTACATGATTTTTATAAATATGTGTATTTCAGTAGTTGCAGATATAAGAGTGTTAAGCACAGTTCTTGGAGCACCTGGGTGCCCCAGTCGGTTAAGTGGTCCGACTTAGGCTCAGGTCATGATCTCACAGTTCGAATCGAACCCCACATCGGTCTATGTGCTGACAGCTCAGAGCCTGGAGCCTGCTTTGGATTCTGTGTCTCCCTCTCTCTGTGCACCTCCCCTGCTCACACTCTGTTTCTCTCAAAAATAAATACACATTAAATTTTTTTTTTTTAAATAGAATAAAAAAAGGCACTGTTCTTATTTTGGATCCTGTAACCCAAATGGCCACTTTATATTTGCACAGCTCTCTTTAGCACTATCCTGAGAGGATTTTTTCTAGGTGTATTTTTTTAATCTTGTCTTTCATTTTCCATAAAAATGGCAGTCTTTTTTTTCTTAAGTTTATTTTGTTTGAGAGAGTGCGAGTATGAGTGGGGGGTGGGCAGGAAGAGAAAGAATTCCAAGCTAGATCCCAGGAACCATGAGATCATGACCTAGTCAAAATCAGGAGCAGAATGCTCAACCAACTAAGCCACTCAGGCGCCACAAAAATGGCAGTCTTCAAGAAGCTCTTACATGGTGCGTGGCTTTAAGATTGGTAGAATAAACGCAGAACCAGTAGCTTGGGGGCTGTATATCACTAGTCAAGTAATAACATGATACTAAATGTAACTAGGAAATTACAAGGAAAATTACTTGGCCAGCATTCATTCCATATATTGATTGCCTAATGTATATGCTAACACTACCCTAGATACTGAGGAAACAATTAGGAGTTAAATGCAGTCTGTGCTCTGAAGGCATTCAATAAACTACTTGGTGAGACAGAACCATAAATATGATACACAGTGAAAGGGATTTAAAACAAAGCAAAATAAAGGCATTCAAGTATTCTGAGCTCTTAGGGAAAGGAATAATTCTAACTAGAGAACTAGGGAAGTTTTCCCAGACCAGATGAATAAGAGTTTTATCAGATGAAGAAAGATGTATAAGGTGAAACAATAGCCAAAATTATCTATTTCCTGTCAAGGTTATGGATTCTTGAAGTTTAATTAAATAATAAATATTTCTTCTGAAATGAGACAGCGTCACTATTTTTTACCTTAATTTTAATGTATGCTATTAATGTTCTCTAAGTTTTATAAAAATGGAAACTTTTTGGGTTTAAATTTCATCAGCTTTTATTTTGTCTCTTAGATCAGGTTTCTAAGAGCAAAATCAAAGATGAGCATCCCATGGGAAGGAGGAGAAAGAAATGGATAGTCCCTTTGTTTTTCAAGAATTTTCCTGTTCTAATTCAGATAGAAGAGAGATGATTTCTTAGTACTTTAAAGAAATACTTTTTTAAAATTCTGCTTATCCACAAAATACTTGGTTAATCAGATTTATCTGCTCCTTGGCTACTTTGACTTTATACTTTTTTTCCTTTTTACTTTTTTTTTAATAGGGTTGTTTTGTGTTTAAGCCAAACTTCAAGAAGAGAAAGATCTCTGTGCCAGTAGGTAAGATGTCTTAATATTGAATTGGCTAGTTTTCCTCCCCTAAGTTTTGAACTAACCTAACCCTAATTGAATTTAGTAGTTTTCTTGTCTTAAGTTGGACTTTACTTACCTTCCTGATGTAGCAGTTATAGTCAAAGGGATAAGGTACCTCCCAGGGTTTCAATCTAAAAGGGACTCCAATAGACCTTCAAAGGCAAATTGGAAAGTAAATTTCCTTCAAAGGATATGTCCCCATTCTTCAAAAGAGATTGTCTTAGGGGAGCCTGGCTGACTCAGACAATAGAGCATGCAACTCTTGATCTCTGAGTAGTGAGTTCAAATCCCACATTGGGCATAGAGCTTACTTTAAAAAAAAAAAAAAAGTTACCTATCTATTTATCTATATATAATTATAAAATAAAATAAAAGAGACTAACTCAGATGGATTTAAAAAAAAAAAAGAGAGAGATTGTCTTAAAAATCTCAGTGATTTCCTGGGGTACGTTAGGGGAAATTGAATGCAAAAGAGCCAGAAATACTTTTTGGACTGATGGAAATGTTTTCTAGATTGAGGGAGCAGTTATATGAGTGTATACTTTTATTAGGACATACTAGACTGTTAAAATGGGCATGTTTTATTATTGTAAATTATTCCTCAATAAAATTCAGATTAAAAAAATACTATCTTTCTTAATTTATCTCCAGGTATCTATGTGGTGATCATGTTAGGAAGAATTGACTTTTTCAAACAAATCATGATATTAATGTCAGAAAGTGTTTATCGTACTGGTTTTCAATTGTGGCTGCAGGTTGGAATCACCCAGGGAACTTAAAAAAAAAATTGTTTCAAGGTTTTTTTGGATATAATTGTAGATTCCTGTGCAGTTGCAAGAAAGTATAGAGAATTTCCTTGTGCCCTTTACCCAGTAAATCTCCAGTGGTAACATTTTGGGTAACTGGTAAAATATCATAACCAGGAAACTTAACATTGGTATAATCCATTGACTTTACTTAGATTTCAACTTGGGAAACTTTTTAAAGATACTAATGCCCAGACCCCATCTCAGACCAATTGAATCAGAATCTCTGGGAATGTTACCTAGGTATTGATATATATATGTATTTTAAAGCTCCTCACAGGCTAATTATTTACACTCAGTCTTCAGTACTGTAAAGATTAATTCTGATGGAAAAATTATGTGTAATTAAGCATATTTGTGTACTTGTTTTGAATTAAAAAAGAAAAAACAACTGTACCACTGTTTGACTAAGAAAATAAATAACTTACATTTATTGAAAAGGATTTTTCGAAGTCATCACATGATGCAAACCTTAGGGTGTTAGTTACTCCTTTAGTTTGAGACAAGCTAGGTACTCTTACCTGTGCTCAAGGAGCAAATAATAAAATAATCGTCCATATTGACGGGGACAGAGGGTAGGTATGACTTATAATGAGAACCTAGTTTCTCATTAACAGAATAAACAGTGATCTCAAGTTCTATACCCTCTTAAACTTAGTGTCAAAGGAACATGAAACTGCTGTATTCCTTGTTCCACCCCCAAAATAAAAAGTGACAGTGATAGACTTGGAAATAGTGAACAAACAAAAGCTACATTATAATTTTTTTTAATTCGTAAGTGGTTGACTTAATGAACACATTTCCTTAATATTGGAGATTGCTAAACTCGAAATAGTTCATTTTCAGAGAAAATTCAAGTCGTTTCCCATTATCTATGAAGAAAATAGAAGATAAAATGACATCTGATAACATCAGCAATGTCATTATAACTAACAAAATTGCTAGCATTTATTGAGTTTTTATTATATGCTAGATTTTTCTAGGCCCTATATGTGTTACTTTCAATTCTCTCAGCAAACTATGAGAAATGTACTATGATTATCTCCATGAAAATATATGAGGATACTTAGACATAGAAAGAACTTTCTCAGTGATAGTGCTAATAAATGGCAGAGCTGAGATTTGAACCTAAGCTGTCTGATTCCAGAGCCCCTGGTCTAACCATTGCTTGGTACTGCCTCTCATATGAAGTGAATTTTTGCTTAGAACTTTTTCTGTTGAATTTCAGCTATAATTAAGATTTAAAGTTTTTAGTATTAGTAAACCTAATATATATAATTGTATAATTAAACTTTGCTTAGTTTTTTTTTTTTTCATTCTACTGATCTGAAACCAATAGATAGTATTTCGATATGAGAATCTTAAAGGAATTGACCCTGATTATAAGACAGATGGTGCAGGAATGAGGAAAACATATCTAGATTTTAGCACTTGCCTTCGCTGGCTTCAATTCTTGAAACAGATTGCCTGAAGAAGTAGGAAGATGCCCTACATTTTGTCCCCCATCTGTCCACTGACTTGAAGACACTTGGATGTGTACCTAAGAGAGGACTGGTAACTCTTCCTCTCCTCTGTATTCTGTGGATGACTGTGTATTCTAGAAAACGACAGGGCAAGGAGAGAGAAAGGGAGAGAGAGGGACTGAAACCTGTGAGGGCACTGACACTGACACTGGAAGTTCACACTGAAGTAGAGCATTGTGCGTAGGAGCAGGTGGGAACCTGTCAACAGTAATAGTTTACATTCTTTAGGTCTTCTCAATGCTGATTTATTTTTTACCTTCCTGTTCTATAAATGACTGAGAGAAATAACAGGTTAAATTGTCCTGCTGCTGCTGTTTCCCAATTTCTAACTGTTTTTGTAAGTATTTCGATGCCATGTTATTCAGCACATTAAAAATTATTGTCTTGATTTGCCACTTTAACATTTTATATGGATTTACTCATTGTCAAAGTAAAATGACTTCTGTTCTAAAGCTACCCTGTTGTTCTGCTTTGTCTCTTAGTAATAGTGTATTTCCTTGCCTTTTCTTGTTTGCATTTTTATACTATAACCTTGTCTCTCATTTTACCATGTAATGACTTCAGTATATTCTAAAGACTTTTGATAAATTCAAAAAATATTTGCTAAGAACTCTGAGTGAGCTATGAACAGAAGGAAAATTCCTTAACATAAAAGAGAATCTCTATTCCGAACTACCAGAACTTGATGGTAGAATGCTAGTGGCATCTCAGTAAAGTCAGGAACAAAATATGTATTTTCACATTATTATTGAATACTATAAAAGTTCTAGTTGTTATAATAAAGTACTAACAGTAAACAACAAGAAATATGAAGGAAAGTAGAAAACTACAAAGAATGTAAAATAATTTGTTTAAAGGAAGAGATCTGTAGCGTTTGGATGTGAATTTTTTAACAACTTCATATCATTTCTTCCCAAATCAATCTCCAGATTTTATTTAATCAAATCACAATGCCATTTTAGTTATTTTTGAGCAATAGCAAAGTTTATTTGAAAGAATGGGTTAAAATCTTTTGAAGAAGAATGATAATGTTTGGTGGTGGTAGGAGGAAGACCTGGAGTAATACTCCATGGAGTAATACTCCATATGTGAGCGTGCTGCAAAGCTCCAGTCATTAAAACAGTTCAGTACAGCTGTGGGAATAAACGTGGATTCAGTAGAACAAAAGAAAAAGTTAAAATATAGTTACAAGTGCATTTGTAAGTATTTAGATAGTAAAGGCATCTCAAGTTAGTGGGAAAAAGGATAGATTATTTAATAAATGAACATTTTCAAACTGAAGGTTAAAATCCAAGTGCGAGTCATGAAATCAACTTAGTGAGTCATAATGGTTTTAAAAAATAGAATAGAAAAGAAAACATTCACTGTCACATGACAAGAATTGTTTTGTGGGTCTTTTGTTTTTATTTCTGTTAAATGTGTGTTGGATTATGATATAAAATTTGTTTACTTATTATGAAATTTACTGTCAAATTGGTTTCATATAACACCCAGTGCTCATCCCAACAGGTGCCCTCCTCAATACCCATCACCCACCCTCCCCTCCCTCCTACCCCCCATCAACCCTCAGATTGTTCTCAGTTTTTAAGAGTCTTATGGCTTGGCTCCCTCCCTCTCTAAATTTTTTTTTTTCCTTCCCCTCTCCCATGGTCTTCTGTTAAGTTTCTCAGGATCCACAGAAGAGTGAAACCATATGGTATCTGTCTTTCTCTGTATGACTTACTTCACTTACCATAACACTCTCCAGTTCCATCCATGTTGCTACAAAAGGCCACATTTCATTCTTTCTCATTGCCACGTAGTATTCCATTGTGTATATAAACCACGATTTCTTTATCCATTCATCAGTTGATGGATATTTAGGCTCTTTCCATAATTTGTCTATTGTTGAAAGTGCTGCTATAAACATTGGGGTACAAGTGCCCCTATGCATTAGCATTCCTGTATCCCTTGGGTAAATTCCTAGCAGTGCTATTGCTGGGTCATAGGGTAGATCTATTTTTAATTTTTGAGGAACATCCACACTGTTTTCCAGAGCCGCTGCACCAGTTTGCATTCCCACCAACAGTGCAACAGAGTTCCCATTTCTCCACATCCTTGCCAGCATCTATAGTCTCCTGATTTGTTCATTTTAGCCACTCTGACTGGCGTGAGGTGGTATCTGAGTGGTTTTGATTTGTATTTCCCTGATGAGGAGCGACGTTGAGCATCTTTTCATTGTGAAGGAAATTGAAGAAGATATAAAGAAATGGAAAAACATTCCATTTAGCCTCTACTACAAAGCTGTAATCATCAAGACAGCATGGTATTGGCACAAAAACAGACACATAGACCAATGGAATAGAATAGAGAACTCCAGAATTGGACCCACAAAAGTATGGCCAACTAATCTTGGACAAAGCAGGAAAGAATATCCAATGGAAAAAAGACAGTCTCTTTAAAAAATGGTGCTGGGAGAACTGGACAGCAACATGCAGAAGAATGAAATTAGACTGCTTTCTTACACCATTCACAAAAATAAACTCAAAATGGATAAAGGACCTGAATGTGAGACAGGAAACCATCAAAACCCTAGAGGAGAAAGCAGGAAAAAACCTCCCTGACCTCAGCCGCAGCAATTTCTTATTTGCCACATCTCCAAAGGCAAGGGAATTAAAAGCAAAAATGAACTCTTGGGACCTCATGAAGATAAAAAGCTTCTGCACTGCAAAGGAAACAACCAACAAAACTAAAAGGCAACCAACGGAATGGAAAAAGATATTTGCAAATGACATATCGGACAAAGGGCTAGTATCCAAAATCTATAAAGAACTCACCAAACTCCACACCCTAAAAACAAATAATCCAGTGAAGAAATGGGCAGAAAACATGAATAGACACTTCTCTAAAGAAGACATCCAGATGGCCAACAGTCATATGATAAAATGTATTCCTTAATGTGGATCATAGTTTAAAAAGTTTGAAAAGCACTGGTATTTTGATAAGTGGTGTTTTGATAAATGGCTAACCATTTGGAGGAAAACGTTCAAAAAGCATATAAAGTAATACAGACAGACTAAATAAAAGGCTGGGCTAAACTATGTCAATTGAATAAAAGAACAAGAATCATAGTATTAAGAGTCATTTTACAAAGGAGAGTTCAAGGCAAATATACGAAGCAAAGCATACAAGGCTGTAGAATAAGAGAAAATAGTAAAAAAAATATTAAATCAAACCAAATCCATTAAATACTGTTAGCAATTCAAAGGTGATAGAAATACAATCTGAATATATATTTAGTAAAATATATTTTAAATAAAATAAAGTAAAATAAAAAGTAAAATATATTTTTAATCTTATAGATACACTTACTATAGTAGAAATATGAGATAAATAAAATTAAGTATAAAGGATATTGGATGTCACCTATCTCCAAATACATATATTTTTGATACAGATTAAAAAATTCAGCCCCATCCCCTACTGTGTGACTTTCTTCTTTAAATGTTTATTTTTGAGAGAGAGAGCAGGGGAGGGTCAGAGATAGAGGGAGAGAGAGAGAATCTCAAGCAGACTCCATACCTTCAACACAGAGCCTGATGTGGGATTCAACCCCACGAACCATGAGATCATGACCTGAGCCTAAATCAAGAGTCAGATGCTAGGTACCCCTGCACACAGATTTTCTAACTTTTATCATATAAAAAAGAAACTGACCTATTTCTTTCTGTGTTTTTAGAGGACTATTTTAATAAAGGGAAAAATGAGTCTGAGGACAGTAAGCTTCGATTCGAAACTTATCAGTTGATATGGCAGCAGATGAAATCTGAAACTGAGGTGAATACTTTTTTTAATAACTTATATTTCTCTATTACCGTAAATCTCGTATTTGTTGCTTCCCATCTTCCTTTCCACCAATTTTCAAGAGTATTGATGAAACGTAGGTAATATTAGTTTAGCATAAGCTGTATATTCTACAAAAACTCCTGTTCCAAGTATTAAGCATGGCTTCAGGTACTGGAACATACATTTAAATTTTTTTTTTTTAACATTTATTTATTATTGAGTGACAGAGAGACACAGAATGTGAGCAGGGGAGGGGCAGACAGAGAGGGAGATACAGAATCCCAAGCAGGTTCCAGGCTCTGAGCTGTCAACACAGAGCCCTACGCTGGGCTCGAACTCACAAACTGCGAGATCATGACCCGAGCCGACGTCGGTCACCCAACCAACTGAGCCACCCAGGCACTCCTGGAACATACATTTATAATGATAGCTGCCAAGGCAAGGGGCTCTACATATGCTCACAGCTTTTAAATGGTGGCACTCTTTAAATTAATCCATTCAGTTATAGAATTAAGGAATCAAGCTATTTTTAAAATGCTTTATTCCTTCATTCCTCATATCCAATTTCTTCTGTGTTCTTTATATTCTAGCCCTAAAAAATGTCTGTACTTTAGCAGATTTGTAGTTCTAGGGCCAGCATCTTGAACGGACTTGTTTTATTTGAGCAACACAGTGTTTTTGTTTGTTTGTTTTAAGTGGGAGGGTTATGCACTCTGTTTATTACTGCTTCCTACCACTCTTTATTGCTTTCACCTAGGGCTTTGCTCATTCATGTATTCCCTTGAAAGACCCTTGAAGGAATTTGAGTTTGTGGTTTCTAGTGTAGGCCTTCATTTCTTAACCTGAATTGTGATGATCTTCCTAACTGATGTCTCTGCCTCTGATGTCAGACCCCTCAGGTCTGTCATTAGTCCCTGTAGCACCATTGGCCAAATTAGGAAAGTCCTGCCTTCAGGCAGATACAGTGCCAGGCTGCAGGGGTTTTCCAGCCTCACTGCCAGTACAGCTTCTCCCATCTGTTCACAGTGCTGTCAGATTAACCCTTTCAACCTTGATTTAATCACATCTCTGCTTCATGTCCCTTCAGTGGTTCTCCCCAGGGGATAAAACCCAAATCTTTTAACATCAAATGTAATTTTATTGGTCTAGCCCCTTGTTTATTTGTCCAGGCTCATTCCCTACCACTTCTCATGTTCTTGATGCTTAGCTGTGTGTGTGGTTCCCTGAATACTTGGTACTTGCTTGCTTCCCTGCTCCCTCTACTCCCCATTCGTTCTGATTTTCTTCTCCCTATAGTCGCCTCCCCCATCACCTGCTTTAATGCTTTGGCTCACATCCTCAGCTTAAGTTGGATGGTCCTACTCTTTATTCTGTATTATCATAGCACTTTACACAATGTTTTTAAATTGTAAGTGTTCTTAATTTTTTTCACTGTTTTAGGATAAAGACTACCTTTCCTTTGTAAGGTGGTTAGTAAATGTTTGTTGAATGAATAAATTTGATTCTTTAATGAGGGAATCCAAAATACTAATGAATGGAGATTTAAGGAAAAAATATTTTTTATTTCATCCATCTAATAATTTTATACATAATCTTTGGCATTCATGATGATTTTCTTTCCCAGACTTGGAAAGATGCATCACATTACTACTGATAATAATTCATAAAGTTTTGTGTTTTCTTTGTAGCAACTACAAGAGGAATTAAATAAGAACCTATTCAGTAGTCTAATTGAATTTCTGCAACAGTCTTATTCTGGATTCCATAAGAATTCAAGAGACTGGGGCTGTCAAATAAAACTCAGAGAAATTCCAACTGCTGCTCTTATTCTAGGTATGTATGGGTGTAGGTTTGTTTTTTTAGTTAGTGGTTTTGTTGAGAATAGTAGAGACTAACTTCTCTTGATCAACCTGTTTTGTCTCTTTCATTTATAGAATTAAACTAATTATACTGTTCTACATACTTTCAAAACCAATAAAAGTTCCTTATAGTGATTATACAACTTTAAATTAAAAGAAATTGATCCGGGATTAGCTAGTACCCTCCTCAACTTTCTGTCAGAAAAATGAAGGAGAAATATATTTGTGTTACTCTTCCTTAGTTATTTTATGAGAATAGATGAGATTTGAATTCGGTAATAAAGAAACCACCAGTGGGTTAGTAGATTAGATTTGTGTGCTTTTTTTTAAATCGTTATCTTCAGTGGAATTATCTATGACCCTAATTTTAGTTCCCTGTGCTTAGTTTATCAATCTTAGATTATTTCATAATACTGCATGAAGTTTATAAGGGGGCTTGGATGAATTATATATAAATTGCTTTTAAGCTGAAGATTGTAAATTTCTTAGGTACTTAAATATCCATCATTAATATCCCATTTTAACCAAATATCTGGCTGCAGGATAATGGAAAATTTCTTTGGAATACTAGCAAATTTCCTTATTTCTTTTGGAAAGAAAGTGGGTTTATTTGGATTTCAAATGTACTCTTCATTGCACTTGCAATTTGTTATTTATTCAAGGTTTGTTAAACTAGTGGGCACTGAGATAATAACTTAGTTGTATTATTTAATACTGATTTTTAAAAAAAAAATCATTAGAGAGAGAGAGAATGAATGGGTGGAGGAGGGGCAGAGAGAGAGAGAGGGAGAGAGAGAATCTCAAGCAGGCTCCAAGCTGAGCTGTCTGTGCTCAGCCCAGCTCGGGGCTTGATCCCACAAACTGAGATCCTGACCTGAGCTGAAATCAAGAGTTGGATGCTCAACCGACTGAGCCACCCAGGTGCCCTAATACTGCCTTTAATCCTGTTCATTATCTAAATCTCATTCCTGATGTTCAGGGCAATACTTAGCAAAATTTAATGTACTTACAAATAACCTCCAAGGGATCTTAATAAATGCAGGCTTTCATTAATAGGTCTGAGGCAGGGCCTAAAACTCTACATTTGTAACAGGCCTCCTGCTGATGCCCATACTGCTGATCCCAGAACCACTCTGAGTAACGACACAGGGAATGATTTTTATAATACTGTGAACAGCTTTTCAGTGCAGCCTGCACTTAATTTCAAAACCCTTTTCATTCATGGATGAGAAACTGAGACCCAGTGATGGCCTGATTATACTGTTTGGTGCTTTGTTTCTCTACTACTAGGTTACAACAATTGGAAGTGGAGTGGGGAAAATGTAATCAAGAGGGATGGCTTGATAGATTGTTGAGAGAGCACTGTTTAAATCCCTTCTCTGCCTACTGCCAAAAGGAGAAAAGAAGCTAATGGAAATCTTGTATTTCAAAGTCAGTAGTCTGAGAACATTTTTTCAGTTAAAGACATTGTTGATTTTCTTGTTTCCGATATACAGTCCATTGTTGTAAGCAACATAATGTTAAATAGCTTATAAAGTCAATCAGTGAAAGACAAGATAAACTGGTGTTTTGCTAAACTCCTAAATTTGTTCAGAGATACAGTATCACAATCATAGACCATAATGCAAGGAATATCATTTTGATACTGTAAAAAAAAATATGTAGTCAAAGAATGTTTAGGCACAGTTGCACATTTTCTATTTTCAAAAAGATATATGTCTGTTTAAAAGTAGCCTGCCAGGGCACTTGTGCGGCTTAGTTGGTTAAGTGTTCGACTCTTGATTTTGGCTCAGGTTATGATCTCGTGGTTCATGAGATTGAGCCCTGCGTCAGGCTCTGTGGGGAGCATGGAGCCTGCTTGAGATTCTCTCTCTCTCCCTCTCTCTCTTTCTGCCTCTCCCCCGATCTCTCTATCTCTCTCAAAATAAATAAGCCTTTAAAAAAATTTTATTCGTTTATTTTGAGAGACTGAGAGAGCTCATGCAAGTGCACAAAGCAGGGTCAGAGAGAGAATCCCAGAAAGGCTCAGTGCTGTCACTGTAGAGCCCTACTTGGGGCTTGAATCATGAATCATGACATCATGACCTGAGTCGAAACCAAGAGTTGGATGCTTAACTGACTGAGCCACCCAGTCTTCCCATAAATAAAGGAAAAACATAGCCTGCCAACATTTTTATTTATTGGCTTGCCTAGAAAATTTTTTTTTGTTTATTGGTGGCCTAGATTCTGAACCTTTTGTTTTTCTTCTAGCCAGTTGAAGTTTTATAGTAGCAATTATCAAGCAGTTTCAAGATAGCTGCTGTTGCCACCTGCCTAAGTGCCAAAGCACTTTCTAGAAATCTCAGATTGTGACGTAAAGGAAAGTGTCAGTCAGTAGAATTTTTTCCAATGTGATAGGGAAATTCCACTCAACTCTGATAACTGCATGCACAGCACTAAACTCTGACTTGTGGAAATGAGAATGAGAGGCTTAGTAAATACCTAAAGTACCTGAAGTTTTGTTTTTAGCCTCTTTCCTCAGAAATCAGCTTAGTGTGTATTTTACTATTGTATTTACTACAACAGTCATTAATAGGATTAGTGATTGGATTCTCCTCACTTGTTAAGTCAGGATCACAGTAAACCCGGAATCTGTAGCCCTTATTTTTGAATGAGTATTTTAAAGAGTACTTTATGAATTTGACAAAGTAATAAAATTACTCCTAAGATGTTTTCATGGGTTAACTACACATTCTCAGTAATGTTTTTTAAAGAGAGATTATGCTAAATACCCTTTCTGACAAGTATTTTGTGTGCTTCCAGATATCTATTGTTAATGGAGATCTCTTCATTTATGCAGGATATTTTCTTGGTTTCTGTTATTAATCATGGGGTTTTTTTTGTTACTCATATTTTTTTTTTTCAACGTTTTTATTTTTTATTTTTGGGACAGAGAGAGACAGAGCATGAACGGGGGAGGGGCAGAGAGAGGGAGACACAGAATCGGAAACAGGCTCCAGGCTCCCAGCCATCAGCCCAGAGCCTGACGCGGGGCTCGAACTCACAGACCGCGAGATTGTGACCTGGCTGAAGTCGGACGCTCAACCGACTGCGCCACCCAGGCGCCCCTTGTTACTCATATTTTTAAAAATATTTTTATTCAGTAATTCACTAGACATGTTAAGTAGCTTTGTTGTTAAATTATTTATAGTACAATGATGGTATAATACTGATGTATTATCCCATAGGTGTGAATGTAACTGATCATGATTTAACATTCAGAAGTCTAACAGAAGCCCTTCAGAATAATGTCACTCCATATGTAGTCTCATTGCAAGCTAAAGATTGTCCAGGTACAGTATAAATGCCCTAATAACCTTGGTGAAATGTTACAGATCTCTTCTGACCTTCTTTCTACCCCCCCGCCCCTCCGCCCTAGCTTTGTTGATCCCTTTTTATTTGTGGGAAGAGCATGGCACAACATTTGGGCAGGGTGAGGTTTATTGCCTATCATGGTAATGTTGACTGTTGCAGGACTCATTGCCACCTTTTGCTTCCTTTATTCCAGCCCCCCCCCCCCCCCCCACTGTATCAGCTTCACTGCCAGTAATAGTTTAGATATTTTATGAGATGTGTTCCCTAACCCGGTAAAAGTCTAATAAGTTGGAAGGTTTGGGACAGGGAGCTAGAATTAAGGATTGGGGAGCTCTTATTTATCCCAACAGAGAATAGACTGTGTAGGCTCATATTTCAGCCTCCAATCATCTTATTGTCCTGCTCTGAAAGATTAGCATGGTAAAAAATGTCCATTGCCAGAGCTAATCTATATGAAACCATTAAATCGTAAAGGATATGGACACTAATAGAGTAAAATGGAATGAGATTTGAATTGACATAAGGGCTTTATGTGCTTATATTACTTTCATAATCATAAACTGATTGGAACTGATTAAGTCAAAGCCCTTAGGACATCTTTTAAAATGACTATAAGGAAGATTTGTAATCAGTAAAATAACTTATGTAAGTAACACTTTTGATCGTTTTTAGAGGCCTTAAAAATTTTTTGCTGTCTAGTGTAACTTAAATATATAGTGTCCTCATAAGATTTATAGTTTTTGTGTTTACACATTTACTTAGGTAACATTTTTAGTATAGATAGTATACATAAACTTTGGCTTAGTGTTAGTCTGAATTAATGAAATTTCAATATTAAAGAGAAGATACTAATGAACATTAATAGTTAAAATGTTAAATGTTACATTAATGTTAAGTGTAAAAGAATACATTCTGCCCAAATGTAATATACTGATTAAGAAGTTTCAGTTGTTTCATATTTGTTTTAAAGGGAGATAAGCTTTCTTACCTTTTATATTCTGCAGATATGAAACATTTTTTGCAAAAGCTGGTCTCAAAGTTGATGAACTGCTGTGTAGATGAGGAATCCAAAGAGGAAAGTATTCAGGTCACCCAGAAAAAGACATTTTGTTCAATGGATTCTCTTTCCAGCTGGTATATGAGTGTCACACAGGTACATGTAAACTGACAATTTTTGGGGGGGGATTTGCATCTGATTGAAGAGGCTTAGAATTGCATTAAACGTAATACTGTTCTAATAAGAATATGCTTATGCACCCTGGCTGTTAAGTAATGGTAGCTACTTACTTTTCCTAAGGCTATTAGAATTTTAAAGTATTCTTTTATCAGTATGCAGTCTAATTCCTGGTAAGTATTTAGGTTCTCATTTTACAAGGCCATTTTATTTGTGGGAGAATGTCATCTAGTGACAAAAACAGCATCAGGAATTGGTTCTGTGGCAGATTCTATCTCTGTGACAATGGCTATGACTTTAATATATTATCTCTTAGGTTCCTCAATATTTGCTTTTGTGTGGTTGAACCATGCTGCCAGTTCCCAGTGTCAACTTAGTCCAATGAGAAATAGTCATTTTTTAAAAAAATCTAATTTGTTCCACATTTACAATTCTTGGGGAATAAATGGTCTATAAGTAAAGTACACTCAACAGTAAACAGTTAACTAAAAAGACGTTCCATTCTGCCATCACAATCTCTGGTGAGAATGAACAACCTAGGTGATTCATGGATAACTGTACCATAAACCACAGCTTTGGTTTATGATGCCGTGTAGCCAGATACTATGGGAAAAAATACTGTGGTAACATTTTCTGATAAAACGTATTTGCTGAAGTCGACCACAAGTGAAGTTTCATTTTGCTTTATATAGGAATTAAGTTGGGTCTCATGCATATCATGATATCTTAATTTGATCCACAATTTTAAATTTTCTAGAAATCAGATGCTACATGCAGTTTATGTCAGATATCTTTAAAAGATTGGGATTGGACCAGATGATATTAAAGGTGCTTTTCAACTTGAAATTTAACAGTAGCAGACCAGCAAGTAGTGTTGTTTATTGTGCTTTTCAATTAAAAATACTAGTTCTCACCTTAAAGCAAAGCAACATATAACATTCTATTAACAGAAAAAATAATTTATAGAAAATGTTCTCCCCATGCTTTTTTGTCATTTTCTCAGATAGCAAAAAAATATAAATATTTCATATGAGTTATAGATTTTACTGAACCTTTTTCTTGGTTATTATTCCCATGTCAGACACAAAAAGATTCTGCTAATAACTGTTGGAATGAGTTTCTCTTTATTATGTGGGAGAAATAAAAGAAAAAGCATTACTGTAAAATGTAAAGGGAGATATATCATTGTAGTGTTGTAGCATTGTTTGAATGGTAAGGCTTACTTTTAACTCCTTTTTACGTGACTTTAAAGAAGACAGATCCAAAACTGCCAAGGAAAAAGAGGACTTCGTCTAGCCAATGGCAGTCTCCTCCTGTTGTGCTTATCTTAAAGGATTTGGAAAGCTTCACCACAAAAGTACTCCAGGACTTCATAATTATCAGCAGGTAGATGATATATCACCTGGCTTTTACATAAAATTCTTTTTCTTAAGGAAACATGTAACTTTTAACTTGAAGAGCAACCTTTTCCAGAGAAAATGAATGGCAGTTTAATCTTCATTTTAATACCAACTGGATAGAAACCAGAATGATTTAAAATTCCTTATAATTAAATGTTCAAAGACCTCCTATCAGATTTTCATTTGCCTTTTGATCCAAGAATGAGATCAAAAGACTAAAGTTAGCCACCTTTTAATTAGTATGAAAAGGCAATATAAAATGTAGTTTCTCTCACCAAGGTCGTCTGTCTCTTGCCCATTAAATCGATAAATTACTCCAGCTTGAGATGTTTGTCAGGTCTTATTTTCTGATACCTATCCACCATTAGAAGCTCTGAGTTATATATAGCTCTTCTGAGCAAGTATGTTTTCTAAATAATATTATCTTATATAATTTTTATAATGAGAAACTATTTTCATGATCTCATTGGATTTTCAGGGCATTCCTGTGAAATTCAGAATTGAACTAACTAACCCTATTTAAAATCCAGTGACATGTATTTGCCGTGGTGCATTTTTAGGATATAATTTATTTTGGCTTTTTCTGTATGTTAACTTAATAGGTGTGGCTAAATTTACCTAAAGCTATATATTGTCTTATAATTACTATTTTGATAGTGTCTTTTTTTCCCCCATAGAAACTAAGATTTCTAGATTCTAAGAATTTTCTTAATGCTAAAACTGAACTGCTTAACATGCTTGAAAGTTGCACACTAAGAATATTGACAAAAAAGCTGTACTTTTTTGGAGCTTAGACTTGTGACTCCTGTTGCCATCTAAAGTGAGAAAGAACTTAGAGCAGTAACAGAGCCAGGGCACTCCACTCCTATGAAGGTAGAACTGCATAGCTAGAATACTGACAAGCAATAGCCATTAGGAGAGAGCAAACAAAATCATCAGCCATGGTACAAAGTGTTCAGACCCACAGTAGCTCTCAAAGATAGTGCTGTTTTACTCTGTGGGAGTCATTTGTGTTCATACTAGTAATACTAGGAATAAATCATGTCCAATAAGTTTGAGTTAATGCAAGGAAAGTATGTAACATTTGTAAATGGTGTCCATTAAAAATATGTCTTACATATGTGTAAGGAAAGTTTCCTGTTTCTTAGCTATTATGTATAGCTGGGTGACATAGTGTTTGTTAGAAATGTGCATAAATAGAATAAGTTACCTTGAAAAATGTGAGCTTCACGTCACTGAACTCTTAAAGCATAGACTGGATGTCTAACTGTTAGGAAGACTATAGAGCTCAAACTTTGGATGAGAGGTTCAATTGAATATCTAACTCTTCTAACACTTGAGATTGTATAACCTTAGAGAGAGGCACTTGATCTCTCTGGACCTCTGTATTCTTATTTATAAAATGAGAGGATCTTTCAGTAGATTGATTTCAGAGCTAGAATGTCTGGGAAAAAAACATCTATATTACTTTAATGGGAAAATAAGTGACCTAGAAAATTTTAGTACTTAGAATGATATTCTTCATCAGTGTCTTATACAGTAGACATTCAGATAAAGATGGTCTTAATTTGAAATTTGATGTATTGAAATATATTTGCTAAAAAAAGAAAAATCCCAATTTTGTATTTTCCTTTGAAAACCAGTCAACATCTACATGAATTTCCACTAATACTCATTTTTGGAATTGCCACGTCTCCTATTATCATCCATCGGTTGCTTCCTCATGCAGTATCATCTCTGTTGTGCATAGAACTTTTCCAGTCTCTGTCCTGCAAGGAGCACCTGACTACGGTACTTGATAAGGTAAAAAGAAAAAATTGTATCAGTGAAATAGGATGAAAAGAAGACAGCCAAGAATAGATGATAAATGTAAACATTAGTGATAAATTTCTGAATCTCTCAGAGTATGATATTGAACATATTTCTTCACATTTTTTTATATTTAATGATTTTTATAGGGCACAATATTGCCTCTTCAGATAAAATAAAAGCTTTGTAGAAAGAATGATTCTATTTTTCTGTATCTACCTACCTACCTATCAATCAGTCATTACTCAGTGGAAAATTTTAGGTTTTTAATAAATTTTAACAAAATTTAGTCATTTCCTAAAAACAGCAACCATGTTTTTACTCCTACATTTTATTTAAAGTAATTTGAGGGGCGTCTGGGTGGCTCAGTCTGTTAAGCATACTACTTCGGCTCAGGTCATGATATCGCACTCTATGAGTTTGAGCCCCATGCTAGCCTCTGTGCTGACCTCTCAGAACCTGGAGCCTGCTTTGGATTCTGTGTCTCCCTCTCTGTCTGCCCCTCCATTGCTCAAGCTCTGGGTGTCTGTCTGTCTCTCTTAAAGGTAAACAGTAAAAAAAATAAAATAATTTGATATTTTTAGTGGACCCTTTCCTGTCATTGCTGCTCTTGGCAGAAGATAAATACTGACATTTCCTCAGACCTTAGCTCTATGTTTCAATTAGTTTTAGTTCTGTTTCTACCTAAATTATTATTGACCTTCCACAAAGTGTTGCCAGACTCAACTCTTTCAAGGTGTGCTTTATATTGCTTGTGTAAGGTAAATTATGAAAAACTTCCATTTATTTACTGACCACTTATACATTTTTTCCCCATGAAGCTGGTATCCGTTTGTTTATGGATACTTTGAGGAAAATTTTTATAGCTGCCGTATTTAAAATTGCTCGATTGTGGTCAAATGCACGTGGCCTTTTATAACTACATTTCAGTTTTAAAAGCCTAGTGTGACTTTTCATTTTCAGGTATAAAATCTTCACTTTAGGCCATTGAAAATTAGCTGAGTAATACAAATGCAGCTATTTTGTAACAGATAACATCTGTTCATTTGGGGTTTTTCATTCAACAGTACATAATGTGTTATTCCTCATAAATGTGTGTAAGTTAGGGATGAAAAAGAAATCTTATAATAAGAATTACCAAAGCCTATAGCTTCTTCAGTGGCTTCTGGTGGGAGAAGACGGATTGTATAGTTAATAGATGGTATTTTTTTAAATTAGTAATTGAATGGAAGATGGTGGACATCTTTGATTCTGAAGATGTAGTATGAATAGCTTCTTTTGGTTATGATTCTTACGTAAATTAATTTAAAGTTTTAGTTGATATTTGACCTAAAAATAACCTAGCTACTTTTATAGCTTTCATGGTTACTGTGTCATAGTATCATTCTTTGCCTCATGATTTATACTTGATATTTATGAAGAGTAAAGACTAATAAGGAGTGTGTCCTATTCCCCTTTTATGTCTTTCAGCTACTTCTTACAACTCAGTTCCCCTTTAAACTAAGTGAAAAAGTGCTACAGATTTTGACCAACATCTTTTTGTATCATGATTTCTCAATTCAAAACTTTATAAAAGGACTTCAGGTAAGAAGACGCTAATGGGTGTGAAAGTTCATAAGCTGATTCTAAGTAATTTGCATATTATTTGAAACTATTTAGTGTGATAAGACATTTTAAATGGCAAACTCTAAAATAAGTAAATTCAAGTGTCATCTGGGTGGCTCAGTCGGTTAAGTAACCAACTTCGGCTCAGCTCATGATCTCACAGTTTGTGAGTTTGAGCCCCGCATCGGGCTCTGTGCTGACAGCTCAGAGTCTGGAGCCTGCTTCAGATTCTGTGTCTCCCCATCTCTTTACACCTCCCCTGCTCACGCTCTGTGTCTCTCTGTCTCTCAATAATAAATAAATGTTAAAGAAAAAAAAATTTTAAATAAGTAAATTCAAGTTATGTTATTCTAGGCTCTACCATTTCTTAGTTACCTGCAGCAAAACATAGAGAATATATTAATGCAGATGTCAAAAATGGATAAAGACATCCCACACACCCCCTGCACTCCAATGATTCTTAACTATTTAGGGGTAGGGAGGAAGGGACTCTTATTTATTTATTTTTTTAATATATTTATTTTGAGGGAGAGAGAGCATGAGCAGGGAGGGACAGAGAAAGAGAGGGAGAGAGAGAATCCAGAGTAGGCTCCACACTGTCAAGACAGAGCCCATTGACACTGGGCTCAATCTCAGGAACTATGAGATCATGACTTGAGCCAGGTTTAACCAACTGAGCCACCCAGGTGCCCCTAGGGACTTTTTTTGTTTGTTTGTTGTGAGATTCTTGATTTCTTCCTAAAAAATACTATATATGAGGGATCAGCAAATTTTCTGTAAAGGATCAGATATTAAATATTTTTGGCTGTGAATGCTACATCTCTGTTGCATATTCTTTTTCTTCTTTTTAAATAACCAGTTAAAGATATAAAAAACATTTGTAGTTCCTCGGCCATGTAAAAATAGTCTATGGGCCATAGTTTGTTGTCCCTTGCACATATATGTATATGTATTCATTTGTATTTATTCTTGCATATTGGGAAAGCAGTTTTACTAAGGTTTCATGAATTGCCAGAAGAAAATTCATGAACTCAGCTTCATACTATCTGTTCTAAACTACAAAAGGAGCCCATTCTCCAGTTATTTGGAAGTTAATGTTATCTTCTTCTCTTGGCATCTACCTTAAAATACCTTAGCAAAGTGTAGTCATTATAAATACATGCCATTGTAAATACATGTTACTAAAACCAATATATTAGTAACCTTCAGTACAAAAGTGCAATATTATAATACCTCACATTTGTGTAGTAACTTGAAGTTTACAAATTATTTCTGTTATGTATTTTTTCTCCATGTAAAACACTGTAGTGCTCTCTTATGGCTAACATATGTCTTTTTTTCCAACCTGACTTTAAAAAAAAAATATTTCAAAGCAACAAAATTACCTTAGCAATATGCGAAATTAAATGATATTGAGGTATAATACATTTCCTAATTGTTTTTTACATTTATTTATTTTTGAGAGACAGAGCACTAGTGGGGAGGGGGCAGAGAAAGAGAGAGAGACAGACAGACAGACAGAATCCAAAGCAGGCTCTAAGTTCTGAGCACAGAGCCCGACGCAGGGCTTGAACTCACAAACCGTGAGACCATAACCTGAGCCAAAGTCAGATGCTCAACCGACTGAGCCACCCAGGCACCCCAAGATCTAATACATTTCTAATTTGCTTCTCTCATACATTTTACTTCACTCATTTGTTTACTGAAAAGTATTTATCAAGAGCCGACTGTAAGCCAAGAATTATGCTGAGCCCTAGAGATACAGAGGACAAGGAAATCTCTGCCTTCAGATTGCTCTTTTGTTTAGTGAAGGAGGCAGAATGGGAAATTACAGTTCTCAATAGTCAGTGCTATGAAAGAAACGTGTGAGGATTCCATAAGAAAACGAAAGTATATCCTAAGGAATAGAGGCTCACCAGATTAAAATGGGAAGCGCATTCTAGGTAAAGACAACAGTAGAGGGAGAGAGAACTGTTGGAGGACTACTGCACTGATCTAGACAAGATATAACAAGGGCTACACTAAGGTTGTGATAGTGGAACTAGAGAGGAGGAATCAGATTTAGGGATGAGATAGAATCGACAGACCCTGGTGACTAAGTGGATGATAGGATGCATAAGAGAACCATAAGTTCTATCTTGGCAAATGGATTGGAGGTGGTACCATTTATTAAGTATATGTGTTAATATAAAGTGAAGAGCCACTTAGAAAAAGGTGAGTTTCTTTTTGTATATGGTTTTTTCAGGTATGTTGGGTAATAAAGATTTGGCACTCAGGAGAAAGATCTGGAAGTAAATAGAAATATTTAGGATTTATCATTAAAAGGTGGTGGTTGAAGTCACATAGTGAGGATGAGGCATCATCCAGAGGAGTGAGGAAAGGACTAAGATTAGAATCTGATTGTAAGCTGACAAGAGTAATAGAAAAGAAGACTAAAAACAATAAGGAAAACCAATAGAAAGTAGAGTAACATTGAAGTCAAGAGAAGAATGAGTTTTAGGTAATATCATTTCTCAAATACCATTGAGAAAGCAAGCAAAGAAAAGGGTATTCATAGAATTATGTAATCTCTTGGGGTCTCAGTTTTCTCATCTGTAAAATAGGGAATCAGATTAGATGATTTTATCGGTTCCTCATAAGTTACTAAGCACCTCCTTTGTGCTAGCTCGTACTAAGTATTTACATTGTTTCATTAATGGGTACTATTATCCTCAGTTTTGCAGGTGAGGAAACAGAGGGTTAGGTTAAGTAGCTTGGCCAAGGTCACACAGCTTTTAAGTGGTAGAGCCGTTAGACCCCATTTGTCTACTTTTCCTAATCATCAGTGGGAAGTAATGCGTTAAGTCCTATTTTCCATAGGGGGTGCAGTAGGGTATATAATCATTCTGTATATGTTTAAGGTTTTCCTTCATTAGTTGGATATGTTGACCAATTTGTTGACCCAGATTTTGAGAACATACTTAGACAAAGTAGGTGATACTGGGTTCTTATTTATAACTCTACTGTAAGTCATGTGACTTCCTCCCATCTCTCCTCCCCAGCAAGTCCCTTATATGTTTGTTTTTTACTTTTCTCATATTTAAAAAGTGATGTTAACATTGGAATAAATACTATCACAATATAATTGAAAAATGCAAGTAAGAAACAAGATTTTGTTAATATGTGTGAAAATAATTTAGCACTTGGCATGAACAGTTACTTTCTGTTTGGTATTTGTTTCTAAGTAAGGCTGGCTCTTTTCTTACAGCCTCATCCTTCCTCCAGAATGAACTATTTTGGAGGATTTCCTCTACCCTTGGGTATCTGGTCTTCAGCTCTATAGGCTCAGAGATTCATTATCAGTTTACCCAGTAAGGATCAAGCTCAAATACCTTAATACCAATATATAAGCTATCATGTTAATTTATTAATTTGTGATGGGAAATTCTATTTTTTAGTGACAAGACTGTGTTTTGTCCACTCTCTAGGGAAACTGTCTAGTATCAAGGTGTCTGGAAAAACCAAATTGGCCATAAAAAGGTTGCTTAGGGTCAAGTTTTTAACATTTGAATAGTCTTGTAAGATACATCTTACAAGTTATGGTAGGTTCTGGAAAATCATTCCCCCTTATACTATGGGGACAACAGCACTCTTAACATTTAAATTTACCAGATATTGTACCATGTTTTTCTTCATGAAATAAAACTGAATTTAAAAAGATATCTTTTCTTTAGCTATTTCTCATTTTTCATTATTTTTTTTATCAGAAGGGAGAGTTTCTACCATTGTAACATTTTTATTCAGCAGACCAAATTTTTTCACTGATTTTATAGATGAATATTTTCTTGTGAGTATTTGGACATCTATTAAACTCTGAGGTCACACCCCAGTCCTGTCCCCACCATATTTACTGTTGCTGTGAGTTGGTTCTGCAGAGAGTTGATCTATCCATTCATATTAGTTTCTTCTAATACATACTTCAGAGATTACAATTTTCTGAGCTTGTCCACAAAATCAGAGTCTTAAAATATTAAAGATACAGAATGATTTATGCATTGTTTGTAGTGTTATTGTGACATTAAATATATTAGTGCCATACTTTTGCTGTTTAAAAAAAACCTTAGTGTGCTGTTTCAAAAGGCCACATGCACCCCAATGTTTATAACAGTGCTATCAGTAATAACCAAAGTATGGAAAGAGCCCAAATGTCCATCAACAGTTGAATGGATAAAGAAGATGTGGTGTGTGTGTGTGTGTGTGTGTGTGTGTGTGTGTGTGTGTATATATATATATATATATATATATATATATATATACACACACACATACATATATACATATACATACATACACACATGTGTATATATATATATACACACACACATACATATATACATATACATACATACACACACACACACACACACACACAATGGAGTATTACTCGGCAATCAAAAAGAATGAAATCTTGCCATTTGCAACTATGTGGATGGAACTAGAGGGTATTATGCTAAGTGAAATAAGTCAGAGAAAGATAAATATGTGACTTCACTCATATGAGGAATTTAAGATACAAAGCAGATAAACATAAGGGAAGGGAAGCAAAAATAATTTAAAAACAAGGAGGGGGACAAATCATAAAAGACTCTTTTTTGTAATTTTATTTTTTACATTTATTTATTTTTGAGAGACAGAGACAGAGCACAAGTGGGGGGAGGGGCAGAGAGAGGGGGACACAGAATCTGAAGCAGGCTCCAGGCTCTGAGCTGTCAGCACAGAGCCTGACACAGGGCTCGAACTCACAAACCGTGAGATCATGACCTGAGCCAAAGTCAGACACTCAACTGACGGAGCCACCCAGGCACCCCAAAACATAAGAGACTCTTAAATGCAGAGAACAAACTAGGGTTGCTGGAGGGGTTGTGGGTGGGGGGATGGGCTAAATGGGTAAGGGGCATTAAGGAAGACACTTGCTGGGATGAGCACTGGGTGTTATATATAGAGGATGAATCATTGGAATCTACTTCTGAAATCATTATAGCACTGTATGCTAACTAACTTGGGTATAAATTAAAAAGTAAATAAAAACAAAACAAAAACTCTTTAAAATAAATAAGAAACCAGTTTATATAAAAGAATCTGCAGGGGGGACTGTTTACTTAATTTGACTGCTCTGGAAACCTAGATCTTAAACATATCTTGGCCAGGTCTATATTACAGTGCTAATACCAGAGGGATTTATTTATGAAGCAACAAAAAGGTTTGTTGACATGAAGTTACTCTGTGGAATTAGAATGACATTATATAATCTTCACATTTATTTCAGCTTTCTCTATTAGAACATTTCTACTCTCAGCCCCTCAGTGTCCTATGCTGTAATCTCTCGGAAGCCAAGAGAAGAATAAATTTTTTATCAGAAAATCAATGTGAAAACATCCGACGTCTTCCATCATTTAGGAGGTAAAAAGAGAAGTGTATATTTAACACATAATAGAATTTCGAGTAAAAAAAAGTATCTCAGATCTAGCTATTTTTGAAGTGGGGAAAGAAAAAAATAACCATTTTATATAGAGCACAGTAAAACCTTTCTGTTTTCACTCGTGAGATTTCTTTGTTGGATTTGAAAACATACCATAACGAAAAATATTTTTACAAAGGGATATAATTTGCAGTTTCTCCAGAGTTACTTTTATAAAGAACATTTTCTGATTCTGGAGTTTATGGCTTTTGTTTATGATTAGATCCCTAGATTCTGAAGTATAGCTGCTTTGTGGAGTTAGAAATTACTATTAAACCATGACTATTATCTTGAATTTATTTTTGAGAAGAAATAAAAGAATGTGGCCACCAATCTAGGTAGTTCTTTTCCCCCATGTGATAGTCATATCTTTAGAATGTTTAATTTTCTCTCTTTGTGTACGGGATGGTGAAAATTTTAGGCACGTGGAAAAGCAAGCTTCAGAAAAGCAAGTTGCACTATTGACCAATGAGAGATTTTTGAAGGTAGGAATGTGGATGTATTTGTTTCAGTTTTACTTTTTTTTTTCTTCATGAAAAACAATGGGCACATAAAATTTATTCATTGAATTTATAAAACATACCTGTCTGTCCTAATATGCTTTTCACAGTGAATTAGTGGGTCTTGATGATCATATAGGAGTATGACTATTGAAGATGACACAAAACTTTCTCTAAAAGATGACCTTTTTTATTGAGACAAAATATTAACTACAGGTTTATCGTATGGTGTATTTCGAAAATACTTTTGAGATCTCAACTTTATTTCCATATTCCATTTTGGAATCTGCAGGCAGTGTCATTTTAATGTTTTTTTAAAGGCTGTCATAAATAAAGGCACATAGAAGCCATGCAGTTTAGGGACCCACTGCTAAGTGGGTATTGATTTGATTTGAAAAAGATATCATTCTATATTGATACAATGCCAGGGAAGAAGTAATGAGCTTAGAAAATTGAATGAACAATACAACACAGGGAATATCAAAAGGAAGATTTTTTTGGTTCTTTCTTGAGTAAATGATACTCAGACATGGTACATAATTCAAAAGGCGAAGATAATATACAGTGAAAACACTCCCTCACACCTTTACCCTCCAACTACCTACTTTCTTTTCCTAGATACAGTTAGTGTTACTAGTTCCTTATGTGTTTTCCTAGAAAGATTTTTCACATATACAAGGAATTTTACGTATTTTAGGAGTTTCCTTCTTTCTTTTACAGAATATAAATGAGTATATTATATATGCTGTTCTGCACCTGTTTTATTTTGCACTTAATGTTGAAAATCATTTCATATCAATACTGAGTGTGGTATAGTACTTTTGGGATGAATGTACCTTCATTTTACATAGTAAGTCCCTTAATGATGGACAACTAGAAATGCATAGTGTCACATTTGTTTTCATACTTGTCATGCCTTTTTTAAGGAAAAAGTTGTCAGAAAATTGTAATAAAATTAAGATGAGATTGAAGTAGCCCTATTACTAGTGTAAAGGTTTTGCTGGCCCAGACTGTTTTCAAATTTTGAGTGAAAGAATGTTAGTTCCTAGAGGGTGTGTGTTCTGTATAGCTCTGAATACTAATTTACCTTCTATTCATAAATGCTAAAAAGAGAATGGCTTTTTTATAATTGAGATATAATTGACATACAGTATAACAGTGGACAGTGGCTTTTTGTTGGGCATTATTTCTAATGCAGAATCCACACTGGGCCATAATATAAAATCACTTCTAGACTGGGTTTAATAATCACTTTAATCATCTCTGTAACCTTTTTAGAGCAGTATAAGAAGTTTTCACGTCCTAATGCAGGTTGTTTTGGTAGAGGGAACTTTAAGAACTAGTGGAAAGGGATGTGTGCATGTTTACCGAGTTTTAAGATTAGATGGATTAGCTCTGCTGAGTCAGCTAGTTGCCAAGTGCATTTCCTGCTAGAGCATATTTTCAGAAGCCAGGAATAGATTTTTAAAGAGTACTTTTAACCATTGAAATGACAAAGGGAGAGAATCTCTAGGCTCATCTGTTGTAGAAATAGTCTGACATTTATCTCTGCTTCTCAGTAACATTTCATGTATTTTCTAAGCATTTATTTATCTGTTCTTGTTCTTATTGCACTTATCAGCCCCATTTGTTATTATCTGCTGTATTCATTTTAGGATTGCATATTTTGTTATTTAAAGGCTTATTTTCTTGAGACTTACATAGTGAGAAATAGGAAAGTACACAAGGATTTGTAGCTTACCCTAAAAAAGTCATGTGCAGGTCACCTGCTAAATTCAAAGACCAAAAGAGGTCTGTGAGGGGCACCCGGGTGGCTCAGTTGGTCAAGTGTCTGACTCCTGATTTCGACTCAGGTCATGATTCATGGTGGGCTGTGAGTTCAGGCCCCACATTGGGCTCTGTGCTGAGCATGGAGCCTGCTTAAGATTCTCTCCCTCTCCCTTTGCTCTTCTTGCACATGTGCTCTCTCTAAAAAAAAACCAACAAGGTCTATGAAAAAGATTAATCAACATGTCTGTGGATTTTTGTAGTTTAGAGTAAAAGTATCTTTGTATATTTTATTCATTTATTTAAGCATTTATTATTCTTTTTCTCCTTTTATGGTTTTTTTAAACACATAATCAATTTTTATATGTATTTTACCATGATAAAAATTGGAAAAAACCCCACATGATAATTAAAAGTATGGTACTTGGTGATACAGGGGAAGATCCTGATTATGACCTCAGCAAATTTCAACTTGCATTTCAACTCCAGCTACTTGTTAGCCAGGTATACCTTAGAAAAATCACTCACCCTATTTAAGCTTCAATTTCCTTATTTATAAAATGGGACAATAATTCCTAGTGTGATTTCCTCATACGGTTAGTGATAATCAAAGTCCATTCAGCAAATGAGAGTGATTTATGAACAAATATACAGTAAAACTTTTATAAATGTGAATCATGAATATTGTTATTACTTTTCTCTATGATTAAAAATTAAGATCAATGTGAATGTGTAGTTTCGTATATTACATATTCTGTATTATGCATACTAAATGTAATATTCTTGCATTACATGGTTGCATAGATTATGTAGTTATGTAGATATGTGTACTGTTAGAATTTATCACACTCAGATTTTGAAGACATAGACCTCAAAGTATACTCCAGAGAAATTTATACTCTTTATATCTAGATTCTTTCGTCCCTGAATATCTACTTTGCTCCCTACCCTGATTAACTAAACCCAGTAGTTCTTAAACTTTAGTATGTATCAGAATCATGGGGAGGGCTTGTTAAAACACTGATTAATGGCCTCCATCCCCAGAATTTCTGCTTTTGTAGCTCAAATGTAGGTCCCGAGAATTTGCATTTCTAGCAAGGTCCCTGGTAATGCTGATGCCTTTGGTCTGAAGACCATTTTTGGGAACCACTTGAACTGGACTGGTTGCCTAGAAGGAAATGTTTATTGTTTCCCTTGCCATGTTCTCTTAAATTTAGAATTAATCTAAATTCTAACTTAAATGAAGGATTTATATGAATCATCCCCAGACTGGACTCAAGATGTTAAAAAAACCTTCAACTCCTTTAGAATTATGGACCCTCAGTTTCACAGATACAGCTTTAAAACTATATGTCAGCTTTGTATTTCATAAACTACATGGGTTTTTTGAAAGTATACTTTCAAATTTAAAAATTCAGCTGACTAAACCATATACATTTGTAGAAGTTTCACTGGGAAGTTCAAGCTAAGGCATGACATAGAGCTGATAAAAGATTAAAGATTATGTGCATTCTTTCATTTCTGAGTAGTCTGTCCTGTGAATGTATTGTGCAGCAGAGTACAGAGGCCAAAAAGTGCACTCTGACAGTTAACAATCTAGTCTTCCTATGCTTAAGCAGAATAGGCCTGCACAAGCTCCCATTAATGCAAACTTCTGATGACTCAAGAGCTTTCAAATCCTGTGGTAGAGAAGTGTAACCAGATAATCTTTTTTCTTTTTTGTTAATGTTGTTTATTTTTGAGAGAGAGATTGAGCAGGGGAGGGACATACAGGGAGGGGGACAGAGGATCCAAAGCAGGCTCCATGCTGACAGCAGAGAGCCTGACACAGGGCTTGAACCCGTGAATGGCAATATCATGACCTGAGCTGAAGTCAGACACTTATCTAACTGAGCCACCCAGGCGCTCCTATCCAGATAATCTTTAAAGTTTCTTTTGGCTCTAAAATGCTGTGATTTTATTTACTTGTTCATTAAACAGATTGGTAATTTTTTTTTTTTTTTTTTTTTTTTTGCTGACTAGTTAATTTATTTAGATTCCTCATTAAAATTTTATTTTAGCACATCTGTTTAATTGGAGATAGGTAAATTATTACTGTGGGTTTTAGGTGAAATAGCAAGAGCTGTTACTGTTTATATTTTTACCATGTTTTGCCTCATACCATTGCTTTAGTAATCAAGGTTTCTGGTTTTTTTTAACTTAACCCTTTAATTCATGAAACATTATTTCATGAGAAGCTGTCAAAGTGCCTTATATAGAACTTTCAAATTCTTCATAATTGCAAAGATGATTTTTATTATTGCTTGTCCCTGAAATTTTGTTTCAAGTCCAATATTAAGGAGAGCTTTGAAAAAGATTGTTGCCTCGTATTTGCATAATTATTATCTGATAATAAAAAACACTAGGCCTTAATATACTGGAAGGAATTTTTGAATAGTGAGAAATTCTTTTTCTTTCCATGAGCAAATGTTTCGGAGGAATGGAATATTAACAGCTTTTCCCAATTAGTAGATAGTTTTTATGCATTGTCTCATTTTGAGTCATAGCCACCACATACGACAGATGTTTTTATCCCTTTGTATAGATGAGGAGAGTCACAAAATGATTAAATAACTTTGCCTATCTAAAGTGTCACAATTAGCAAATGGTACATCTGGCATTAATACCCAGATCTGACATCATAACTCATACATTTTCTGTGATGCTTCATTGAAGAATTAGTATAGGGTGATGAGAAGGTGCCTAAGGTTCTGTATTAGTGTTTGAGAAATCAGAAATGAGCTTTCCAAATACTGTGGCAAGTTAACAGTGAAGATAATTTGTAGGAGGCTTAGAAAACTACTTGGTATTAGGTAGCTTTGGCCAGGTGTCATGGAGCACTACATGCTGCTGCTCAAATTAGAAAAGGAAACATTCACACACAAATATACACACTTTATTTTCAAAATACCTTGTAAAAAAAGCAAGTCTCAACACCATATCTAAGATTAGGCCCATTTTAATCCTGTGCTGACTACACCAACCACACCGTCTCTATTACCGGTAATGGCTGTTCATGTTGATCTGTCTTGTCAAGAAGTTACATTATACTTAGTATATTTAATAAATGACTAATTCCATGTACTTCACATAAGAAAATCTGTTTATATATTTTTATTCAAATCTTCCTTAAAGCTATTTGGCTTGGTTTCAACCCCTTTCAACTTAGATTCAATCTCTTGCGGGTGACAGGTGAAGTTTTTTATTCTGACTTGTTAATATTTTATGTCTCTATTCCCTCTGTACCCAGCAAGATTTTAAATCGGTTGAGAGTAGGAAGTAAGTCTTGGACTTGTTAGAATTGTAATTTGTTAGTATTAGAAAGATAACCTGATTGAATATGCTCATTTTACAAATGAAGAAATGTAGCCAAGAGAGAGGAAGTGAAATATCTAAGGTCGTAGAGCAAGTTAGTGGTAGATTTCTTTTCACCATTTAGTATGCTTTTCATGGTGATTCGTGAACAAAAGGCACAGAATTACTTCATGAGTTTGGTGGTAACCTGCCTTTCACCTACCTTTGCCTCCACCTCTTCTTTCTATTTCTTTTGACAGACAGGGCAGGAGGAGGGGGGAAATCCATTAGGAGAAATAATTAAAAGAAAAGAGAGGAAAGGAAGAAAATGACTGGAAACAAACTACTACATGTGATCAAACAAGCGAGGCTTTAGCACAATAGTGCAGCAGGAACGGGCAGCTTCAGTGCAAACCCTTCATCAAGTGCTGCTGGTCTGAAGTGCCCAGTGGGAACACAGAGAACAAAAGGCTGAGGCAGATGAGAGGAGAAGCACACAGGCCACACTAGTGCTGGGAGAAAGCCATGCTTTGGCACTCCAGGAGCTGGCTGTCATGTGATGAGACACTGAGAATCAAACACTGTTGGTCAAAGTTTCTCCATAATGAGAAAAATCATGCTTCGCTCTAGCAAGATGATAACTAAGAAAATGCTGTGTTCTTGGACAGCAGATACCTCTTATTCCTAAAATCCAGTGTCTGTTTCACCAGCTTTTGTTATCAGTGAATTGATTGAAAGGAACATATTATAAAAATTTACAGCCATTTTTACATAACTTACTTTAAATCTTCCTGGTGTCACTCTTCACCCCATACATAACATTCTGGACACAAAAGTAATAAATACTATGGAAAGTAGAAGAGAATTGCAAAAACTAAGCATCATGGCAAATATAATTCTGTCTGATCATATTTTCTTTATCTATATATATTTAAATTTTACATAGGTATTGGTTTCCTTTCCAAAGAAAGTAACCAGCTCAGTAAAAATAGGGGCCTTGTCATGTAAGTAAACAAGAATACATGAATGATTTTGACTGAATGACAGACAAGATTGATGTGATTGGAGATGGCTGATTTAAAAGGGTATACTATACATTTACTGGCCACCCACAGCCTAATATAAATGTGGCTTTTTAGGTCCGTAGTGGTTTCTTTGTTTTTTTTACCCTGAGTCAACATTTACAAATTGAGACATTTTACATTACAAATTCAGACTTCCATCTTTTGTTGAAAAATTAGTAAATCTGGCCCACATCCAGCAAGACAACAAGTGGTTGCTCTTATTTAGAAGGGAGACTGAGTGCATGTTGGCCTCCGTTCATTAATGTACTTCCTCATTCAACAAAGTTTGTGAGGGTCCACTGTGTGCCAGGTGTTAATCTAGGTTCTGAGAATATAGGAATGAAGAAAACTGACAAAAACCTCTGCCTTCATGGGGCTTACATGCTATCAAAAGAAGTAGGTAAAATATCTGTGTTGCTAAGGAAAAACAATGAAGGAAAAAAGCAGAATGTGAAGTTTGGTGTGCATGGGGAGTTGGATTGACATTTTAAATAAGGACCTTACTGAGAAGGTGAATTTTGAATAAAGACTAAAGGAAGTTACAGAGCTTGCCATGCAGGAATCTGGCAGAAGGGAATTCCAAACAGCAGCGAGACAGCAAGTGGAAAGGACCTGAGGTTGGAGCCTGTCTTGATGTTTGAAGAGGAGCAAGGAGGCTGCTCTTTTGTATTTGATATCAGAGAAATATCTTTGTTTGCGTCTCTTTATATCAAAGATCAGAAAAGACCACGAGGTCTTCATGTGTCAAGAAAAGAAGAAAGCATATCTCTTTGGGAAATAATGAATATTACTAGGCAAAGTGTATCTCTGTTAAAAAGAATCATCCTAACCACAGTTATGAAATAAAACAGTGGCAGCCATGACCAGTGTATGGCTGTGATTCCAGAGGAAAAATTTAACGACTGGAAAACAAGATTACTATTTGAACAGGCTTTGTTTTCACATGTGCATAGTGTGATGCTGCTGTAAGCATTAAGTGGAGAATTTTCTCAGCATCAAAACCTATAAAAAGGTGTTCATAAAGTGCATTAAGAATTGGCCTGGAGAGAAGCATTTGCAGATACGAATCTCAGTAAGACAAAGGATTTAGAGAATAGTATCATGCAGAAAGTTAATCATTTGGATGTTTTCTGCTGCAGCTGATGAGAACACAGATATAAATAACAATGGCATCTTATGTAGAGAGTAGTTCCAGAGTCAATACATAAGGCAAAAGTGTGGGATGGTCAAAATAACTTAACTCTTGAAAATCCCTTAGAAGGGTATAGCAGATTTCTCATGAAGTCCAGCATAGCTAGTTTTACTTCCAGTGTTGGAACCAGAACTCCATTTCCTCAGTTGGGCATTGGATGAAATAGTATGCTGTGTTATGTGAACAAAACAAAACATGTTTTAAATGCTAGAATTCCACTGGGAACAGGGATGTAATCACACAGAGGTAGGAAGGGACTGAGATCATCTGGGAGAAGAGCATGTGCATAATCCTCCTTCCACCCCTACCCAAGGCATAGTCCCTCGAGTGTGCAACATTGCCCACAAGGTGTAAAGTATTTCAGTTTCCTCCCCCTCTGAGTAAATTCAGTTCTGCATCACCCATTATTTGTACATGCACAAAAGCATGTACTCCACTAAGCAAAAGGAATAGGTAGTGCAAGAAGCATGAAGTATGGTTATTAATCAGTAATAGATTCCTTTCCCTCCAGAATACTTTTCTTTGTTTAAAAGCTCTTCAGGCATACATTAAGGCAAATAATTAGTGGCTTTATGCACTTTCCATGTTACAGCATATAGTAAAATTAGAGCTGAATGTACTCTCCCAGTGGTGGTTAAAGTACCCTTTGTTAGGATAGGAGACCTAGATTTTTTAAATTACCAACTAACTCAAATACTGGGAGGAAAAACATTTTGATTCTGAAAGCTTTTTCATTTGCCCTGTGCTTTCAGGTAATAATCTATAGATTGCTGATGAAGGAATTGATTTCTAAGTGCATTAGAGTTTAGGAAAATATATCAGATTTGTTGCTTTTTATAGGTTAGGTTTGCTTGAATTTATTCGTATCTGAGGTGTTATTTTCTGCAGGCTTGACTGCTAAAAATAATGGGTATCTGCAAGATATTACTGGTGGAAAAAAACCCCAGCCCGGCAGTTAAAGTCCTTTTTTGACTTACAGAGAAGAAAAAAATGTGAAGACCATGCCATAGATCATAATCCTTTTAAGACAATGTTACAGGATGAAGCAGTTATAAAAGTATTTGAGGTCTGAAAAATACTTGGATGTTGATAGAATGTAGTGTGTTAAAATCATTTCTAAACTGTTTCAGAAGGTTCTAGAAAACATAATACCCCTCCCATTCCCCCCCGCAAAAAAGCCCTTTTGAAACTGATTTGTGGGATTAGTCATCCCACAAGTTTCTTAAGACACTATCTCCCATAGTATACTTGTTGGAGTCTAAATTCTAAAGCTTGATGGCTTTAGATTTCTCTTTTCATTTTTTTTTAAATTAGTAAAGTGAATAAAACCAGTGTTAGAAATTCTCAACAAAAAGCAGGCATTTATCAGAATCACCCGTGGTGTTTCTTCTATAGTCTTTCTTTGAAACACAGTTCTAATTGTACTTTAAGAGAAGCATAGGCCTTAAGTGTAACCTCAGCAACTGTTAATGATGTTGGTATTGGGCTCCGTAATGATCTTCTCACCCTTCTGATGCCAGCAAGGTAGAGGGTGGTAGGCCTACCTCGCTGTGGCACATACTGGGTCTCTGACACAAGCAGGCATCCAGCAGGGTGCTTTTTTGCACACTTGTGGGGAGCCAAGTTATAATGGCAGTGCTATAGATAGAAGGAAACTACAGGACTAATTTTGGTGTGTGTAAAATATCACCAGACCTGATACTAAATCAGAAATACCCAGCCTTTATCCTAGATTTTGTGTGCGTTACTAATTCTCAAAATTAAGGAAATTAATTTGTAATTCTGCATCTTTTCTCATCAGTTTTCCAGGAATTTTATATATATATACATATATATATACATATATATATATACATATATATATATTCGTGAGGTAGATTTTATTATTCTTTTAATTACTGACTTACATATTTGTAATGTATTCTGTGATTTTTAGGAGGAAATACAATCATTACTAGAAAACTTACATGTTTACCATACAAATTACTTCCTGGTTTTGAGATGTCTTCATCAGTTCACCTCTTCTCTTCCCAAGTACCCATTGGGTCGACAGGTAACCAGAACTTCTTCATTTGGAATGTCTACAGTAGGAATATCAGTAGTTTCTTGCTTTGATTTCAGCAGCATTCAGGCATCAGAATTTGAAATGGATCCAAATCAGGCACTGAGTGCACAATCTAAATCCATTCCAGCTGTACACATTACTGGTAATTGAAGCAGTATATTTTGTTCTGATGGCCACGGCTAGAAACAACCACATGAATCCCAGTGGTGTTGCTTCCCCCCTCCTCCCCCGCCCCCCAGTGTATTTGTCCTAAGGCATTTTAACCTTTTTCTTTCACACTTCTTTGTCATATATACTGAGAGAGTTGATCCCCCCACTTTATCAAAATAGCAAAAAGAATCTGTTTGAGAATGCTTAATGGTTAACCTTGCATTCCACCAAGAACTAAAAGGGAAACAGCATTTCTGCCCTTGCAAAATTATGCCCCACTGGCCTTTGTGTTATACTCTAAACCTGTGAACCAGCTAGAGAGTGGATGTTAGTGGAATAATTCTGTATTCCTAAATATTTGCATCCTGCCTCAAAGGGGAACCGGGGTACCGGTTAGAGAACAGGGGTACCGCGTGGGTCAGTGGGTTAAGCGTCCCACTCTTGATTTCGGCTCAGGTCATGATCCCAGAGTTGTGGGATCGAGCCCCGTGTTGGGGTGTTGGGGTCCAGGCTGAGTGTAGAGCCTGCTTGGAATTCTCTCCCCCCCGCCGCTCCTCTCCCCCATGTTCATGTTCTCTCTCTCTCTCTCTCTAATAAGTAAATAAATAAAGGTTTAGAGAACAAATCTAAATACATAGGAATGATTTGTTTATGAAAGGATTTCTGCCATTAAGCTTTCTTTTTAATAATCACATATTGCTTTTATTTTATTATTTTCTTATTGCAGTGTGATCAGTATTATCAGCCAGTCCCAATGTAGTCTCATGTTGCTTTTATGTAAATGGTATTCTTATATAGCCTGACCTATGTGATGTGTGCCCAGTCTGTTGTCCTCTAAAGAAAATGATTGTTTTTAATAATATTTATTTTTTTGTCTTGACCATTTATGATTTTGTCAAATGAGCAGTGTGTAATTTAGTACATCACTTTTGGTTCCTTACAAGTGTGCTTTTTACTTACAGATCAGAGAGCTGTACTGCACTTGTTTAGAAAAGAACATATGGGATTCAGAGGAGTATGCATCAGCTTTGCAGCTGCTGAGGTAGTTTTGTTTTTTTTTCTGTTTTGTCTGATGTAAGCCTGTCAATAAATAACCCTTTCCTCCAGAATGTTGCCTGCCAAGGGGTTTTTAAGTAGCCATGCTGTGTCTAATATTTGTAAATACCTTGAACTTGTTTGTGGTTTGTGGTGGTTTTAATGTAGCAACCATCCATTTCTTTGCTGGTTTTACCTTGTTTTTGAACTTGATTTTTTTTTTTTTTTCTAGAGAGAGATTGTGAGTGGGGGAGAGGGGCAGAGGGAGAGAGAGAATCTCGAATAGGCTCAATGCTCAGCCTGAAGCCTGACACGGGTTTCGATCCCACAACCCTGGGATCATGCCTGAGCTGAAATCAAGAGTCAGTACTTCAACTGACAGAACTACCCAGGTGTCCCGAACTTGTGCTTTTTAAAGTAAAATGAGCATTTAGTCAAATATTGACACTACCTGAAGAGGGCTTAGGTATGGATAATTTTAATCTTGCCAGCTTGATGGCATGGCAGGGAAAGTAATCATGGAAAGTGATCTCACCATGGCCCCAACCAGGATGGGTGGAGTTGCAGCATCACTTGGTGAAATGTGTCCTGTGAAAGAGGTCACTGCTGAACTTGAGGACCAGCGATGAGGAGGCAGTGGCCTTGATGCCTTATCCCCATCTGAGCTGGCCCTGCTCTCGTTAGCACGGGAGATCATAAATTTATCTAATATTATATAAATAAGACATCTTGGTGTTGTCACATATCAGAGATCACTTAACCACCCTGACAGATTTACCTTTTAAAGTTATAATCATTTGTTTTTCTTGGCTTCACTCATACATACGTTGACTTTTTAGTCTTCCATAAAAATAATGACCACTTGGAAAATGAGGAAAGGAAAATCAAGTGTGAGTTAAGTTTCTGCACGCACACTTATAATTTTCCTCAGTGAATATAAATGCTTATATGAAAATATCATAAAGAAGTCTGAGAATTGAATATTTATTAAGTCTTGGCTTCCTCTGGGCCCACAAGAAAAGAACAGATGGGCACAGTAGGAGGAAAATTCACATTGAAAGCACTTTAGGTCCAGAGACTTAATAATACAAATGTCAGTGATCTAGCAGGTGCAGCTTAAGATAGGAAACTAATTTTATGCTATCTGGAAAAATAACTCCCCATGGAAACTAGATTGCCACTGAAAAGCTCTGTTTTATTTCAGTTTTTTAAATGCCAGTAAGAGATTTCTGTGTACTTCTATATGTCAACAGAGACTTCATTTGCTTTCTATTCAAGTCAACATTCCTGCCTCAACACCTAGTTGATTCTTGCTGAGTTTCCTCTTTAATTTTTGTGATTAGTGATTGTCTTCCTTTTCCAGTTGAATAGTCTTAAATTCATAGATTCCTTTGTCAGAGAGGGGCTTGCTTTTTTCTTTCTACATCTTTTTGGCATCGGTAATCTTGAGGTACAAGTCAAGGGTCAAGAATGCCAATTCCAAACTAGGTTAAGGAAACATGAGCAATAATAGTAATGGTGACAGTCGTAACCCTGTTTATAAAAGCTTGCAGTGTGTCAGGCATTGTGTTAGGTAGGCACTTTCAGTAAACTTTCCTGTCTAATACACAAGTACACCTTTGTGGCAGATACTATTATCCACACTTTACAACTCAGAATACTGAAGCATATATAGGAATTAGAATTTGCCTGAAATCTCTTAGCTGTTGATGGAACCAGAATTCTAATCCAGATCTGGTTTTACAGCTGTTGTACCTTCCACTATTCTTGCTAAGATCTAAAGTATGGGCTTGGGGATATGAGTAAAGCAGAAGCAATAAATAGAAAGTGAAGTTTCAGTCATTTTGCTAAACTGAGGTCAGACACATAGGAATATAAAAAGCATTAAGGATAAAATATGTCAGGTACAGCAAAGACAGGTTAGAGTCTGGGCACTACCAAGAATCTGGGAATGTCCAGAATGGATTTCTTTTCCTTTTGTGCAGATTAGATGTGGAAAAGAAGTCAAGGACACTTGTCAGTTTAGGCATTCTAAGTAGGAATCATCTGAATTTAGGAAACCAGATATTCCCATCACCTGTCTTCAAACAATTCACATCATGAGAGAAAATAAGATTAAAATGATCACTGAATGTCACTTGGGAAAAAAAACTGAGGTACTGTAGAAACATAGTCTAGAAACATTTCTAGTTTGACTTTTTTTAAGTTCCTTAAAGGCAGTATTTCTCTTGAAAAATCCCTTTTATATGGAAACTGACATGTTTAAATAATCATAAATCAACTTGATGAAATATTTTGTGATCATTGAAAAGTATTTAATTCCTGATATTTGTATGGAACCACAAAAGAATAGCTAAAATAATCTTGAGAAAGAACACAGGTGGGAGGCATCATTCTTCTTGATTTCAAGCTATATTACAAAGCTAAAATCAGTAATCAAAACAGTATGGTGTTGACATAAAAAAAGACACATAGATGAATGAAACAGAATAGAGAGCCCAGACATAAATTCTTACATATATAGACAATTTATGACAGAGGAGGCAAGAACAGATAATAGAGAAAGGACAGTCTCTTTAATAAATGGTGCTGGGAAAACTGGACCACTTTCTTAACACCAGTCACAAAAATCAACTCAAAATGGATTAAAGATTTGAAAATAGACTTGAAACCACAAAAGTAGAAGAAAACATAAGTGAACCTCCTTGACATTGGTCTTGGCAATGATATTTTGGCTTTGATACCAAAAGCAAAAATAAACAGGTGGGACTACATCAAGCCAAAAAGCTTCTAAACAGTAAAGGAGAAACCATCAATAAAATGAAAAGGCAACCTATTAAATGGGAGAAAATATTAGGAAATCATACATCTGATAAGGGTTTAATATCCAAAATATATAAATAATTCCTACAACTCAATAGAAAAAACAAACAATTGATTAAAAAATGGGCAGAGGAGCTAAACAGACATTTTCCCAAAGAAGACATACAGATGGCCAATAAGTGCATGAAAAGATGCTTAACATGACTAGTCATCAGAGAAATGCAAATCAAAACCTTAATGAGATATGTCCTCACACCTGTTAGGAGGCTGTTATCAAAAAGTCAAGAAATAACAAGTGGTGGTGAGGAATACTTGTGCCCTATTGGTGGAGATATAAATTGGTGCAGTCGTTATGGAAAACACTGTGGAGATTCTTCAAAAAATTAAAAATAGAACTACCATTTGACCTGGCAATTCAATTTCTGGGTGTTTATCTGAAGGAAATGAAAATGCCAACTCAAGATACCAGTGTTCCCATGTTTATTGCAGCTATTCACAATAGACAAGACATGGAAACAAGCCAAGTGCCCATCAATCAAAGAATGGATAAAGAAAAATGCACATATACACACACAGTGGAATATTATTCAGCCATAAGAATTAGGAAGTCCCTCTATAACACTGAACTCAGATACCGAGAACAGATTGGTAGTTGCCAGTGGTGGGGGGGTGGGCAAAATGACTGAAGGTGGTCAAAGAGTACAAATTCCAGTTATAAAATAAAGAAGCCCTGGGGATGTAATTTATAGTATGGTGATATGTAGTATTGCATATTTGAAAGTTTCCTGATAGAGTAGATCTTAAAAGTTCTCATCACAAGAAAGAAAATTTATAATTATGTGCAGTGGTGTATGTTAACTAGACTTCTTACAGTGATCATTTCACAGTATATACACATACCAAATCATGTACACGTGAAACTAATATGTCATTTGCTAATTATCTCAGTTTTAAAGTGTATTTACGTGGTATTTGTAATGTTGAAAATATCATATATTCATGAGTGGAAAAAGACTTACAGAATTGTATGTCACAGTTATTTTTAAAATGTATGCAGCAGACATTGATGTACACGTGGGGAGCATGCAGTTATGCCTTTATAAAAGGCCATAATTTGACATGAGTGCAGTGGTTCTGCATGTCTTCCATAGCCTTTCTTCTTTCAGTCAACTCTTGGAGCATGAAGACCACATCCCTATGCAGGATATGAGGTGGTTAATTTTTTACCAAGCATGTATTATTATATAATGATATATTTAACTTAAGACACCATTTGGGAACCAGAAGTAGTAAAAATGGTGCTAACCCAGCAGTGAGCTACGTGAGTACACTGGGCTTCTTGTGGTCAGCTCTGAAAGACCTTAAGAGGAAAAATTTACCTTTCTATTAGAATTTCTAAACAGCCATCTATCTAGAAGTCAAACACTTGACCAAGCATTTTTCAGACTTTTGAAATTCAAAAAACCTTGCTTCAATAGTAAGGTTTTAAGGGTATTGATAAAATACCCTTAGAGTTTTAACTTACAGGAACATGATGGATCAGCTAGACCTGTAAAGTACTGTGATTTCACATCAGTAGCCATGGAGTGCTATGCAATGATTCTTGGATTGAGAGTAATGAGAAATGTGTCTGTCTTCTTAGGGGAATTTATTCTGCCCCTTGCCCCATCAATTGAGAATTACTTATCTAGGATTATCTCATTTTCTTCCAAATAAGGAAACCAAAGCTGGAAACACTGAGTGACTTTTATGAAGTTGACACAGCTGGAATTTAAATTTGAATCTTCAAAGTTAAGTCTGTTTTTCAGCCCTATTCCAATTATTTGGGAGGTAGTATAAAAGGTAATTTCTGTGGGTTTGTGGCCAGCAGTCCATGTTCAGAGCACACCTCAAATGTTAAAACGAACCAGCCAAACAAGCTTCTGTGGCCTCAAAACCCCCTTTCCATCCTGACAATGGCATCTTGGCGCAGAGTATAGACATATAAATGAAAGAACCACAGTGTCTGGTCTGCTTATCCGAAGTATAACCTTATGAGTTTGCTGGACAAACAGATTTATAAATTGAAGTTGATTGATAGCTAAAGGAGTTTAGGCTGAAAGAAATTATTCTAATGTCTGAGTAAGGCTTTTGAGTTAAACAGTAATATATTAATAGGTCAGCTCAGCTTTCACTGAGTTAAAAAAAACATGACCCAAGTAATAATATTAACATTTGATCACTTTAGGTTAGTTGAAAGAGACTAGAGATTTGGAATGTAAATAATACATTGTTTCCTGAATTTGCAGATCAACTTTAGATGAGATTTAAAGATCTAGTTAATGAAAAATAGCACAGCTCCACAGTCCATGTGATGCTTCCTAAATAGCATAATTTAGCTTTTGATGATCTAGATTTGTCTGTGCAGAAGGTATATGAGACTGTACAGTTAAAATGTAGTTTCTTTCTTAGAACAAGGATTGCCAGTCCTGAATCTGCATCATGCCAGGTCCTCCGTAGTCATCTGTACACTTGTGGTGAAATCAAAGAGCTGAATTGTTGAAGCTCATTCAATAGCAAAAGATGTTGATAGTTGCTGTTTTAAAGTAATGATTTTCAGGCTTTAGTGTACATAACAATCAGCTGAGGTGTATTAAACATGTATACTTTTGCCCTCTCCCCAATGATTCTGAATCTTTAGAACTGGGGTGTGGTGGACAGAAGGAATCTGCATTTAATAAACACTCCACCGCATTTGGACAGATGGGCCAAGGGACCACACTTTGAGAAATACTGTTCTAGAAAATAAAGGGAAGTAAGAAGAAGGTACAAAATTTTGAGGAAAAAAATGAAGCCATTGAAAGAAAAGAAAAGGCTTTATTGGTGGAGAAGCTGGATGGCTTGAGGCAGTCAATCTCAGATTGGTTCCAAAACTGGGACAAGATATTCTACTGCTAATAGTGAATAGTGTTTGTTTGTTTGTTTGTTTGTTTGTTTGTTTTTTCATCTCAGTGGACAGAAAAGATCTGAATTTGTATTTCATTTTTTCTTCACCAAACTTTTAGTGCCTGCTATTTTTTGTTAGAAAACGAGCTGGTAGCTAAGAAATGTTAAAACTGTTAAACATTCAGAAATAGCTAATCTTAGTTTGACAACTGTTTTTCTTTTGAAAAAGAAGTATAAATTTATAAAATATAGATGATATATAAAAATGTTGAAGTATATAATACATCTTTAAAATATATATATATTTTAGTTTACTCAAGTTGTTTCTAACTATATGATATAATTTAATTTACCCATTTTGACACAGAAAAGAGCATGGTGTTCCACAAAAGGCACTGTAACTTCCAAGTGCTCCCCTACATGAACCAATTTGTAAATAAAGAAACTATTGTTTACTAAGACCTGAGGTCATGAAACTGTCAGTGCAGGGCCATTGCCTTGTTCATCCTTTCAAAAAATGTTGGTTTTTTTTTTTTTTTTTTTGATGCTTGATATGTGGAGCCACCGATCTGATTACAAAGATAACCCTAGTTCTTATCTACACTGAATTTTGGCTAAGTGAGAGATGAAGGTGGACAGGTAGGCAATTACAATACAGGGGAATAAGTCTGTGATGTATGACAGGTGAGGAGGTCTAGAGTGCTAACCTCCATTGAGCAGATCGAGCAGTTTCACAAAGGAAGTGGCATCTAACATAAAATATCAAGGTATGGGAAGAATTATGCATATTTTTGGTTTCTGTTTCACTTGTTACCATATATGATTGCTTTGTTGTGTTGTCTTTGAAGTAGATAATCTCTGTGAATATAGTTTTTTGTAAGCTTTTTTATTTTCTTCTAGTTTTCATTGACATATATGCAGGTTTGAATTTTTGAGTATTTTTAAAAGCTAATTTATGATAATGTCTGTTTAAAACTTGAGAACTCATTATTTAGAGGATTTTTGCATTAGCCATGGATTGACCAGTTTCTCCTTATAGCCTGTTCTCAATCAGACCTTTATATAATCAGTACTTAGCCAGGAATTACTGGCTTTCTGCATGATGAAGCAGAACACTACATTGCCCTGCAGGATGGTTGTTTTTAATGATTGCCAAATGATTCTCTTTCTGTCTTAGTTAAGGAAACATTTCTTTTATAACAACCTATAAAGCTTTTAACACATTAAGTATCATAAGCCTTAAGTTGGTTAAAGATAATTAGCTCTTTTTTGGCATTAATGTGACCTATCTTAATGTGTTTTTTCCTTTCTCTTTAATCTCGTGTGGTGGCTTTCATACTTTATAATTCTGATATTTTCTTTTCAGTTTTATGCCATTTCTTTTAAAGCTGAATGCTAAATGGGATCTCCCTGAGTTCAAAAGCACTGTCTCACTGTCTCTAGTTCCTCTCCTTTCATTCTGTCTTACCTGATTTGGTTTTTGCTCTCTATTAAAACTACTTTGAAGAAGGTCATTGGTGACTTCCCTGTTCCTAAATCTAATGGTCAGTCCTACGTCTTCATTTGTGTTAATCTGTTATCAGCATCAGCACCGTACAGCACTCTTTCCTTAATGACATTCAGGATCCCGACTCTCGGGTTTCCTCCTACTTTAGTGCATGCTCCTTCTGTCTTCTTTGGTGGTTTCTCTTCTCCTTGACACCCTAACATTACAATGTGCCAGGGTTTAGTCAAAAGCCCACTTTTTTTTTTTTGACTGCCTGTTATTCCATGTACCTAATTAACATCTCCACTTAGATATCCAGTATACATTTCAAAGTTAACATGTTTAAAACTGAATGTCTGATCTTCCCTTTAACCTTAGAATCTTCGTGTAGTCAGTCTTTTTATCCTTCCCATTGTTGAAATCCAAAAACTTGGGTTCTGGCTTCAAAATATATCAAGAATCAAACCTCTTTTTGCCACCTTCCCTCACTGGTAACACCTGTCCAAGTCACTATCGTCTCTCATATGGAAAATTGTAAAACTGGTTTCCCTTGCTTCCATACATGCTCCCCCTATGGGTTTTTCTCAAAACAGCAGTCAGCACAGTCCTTTTAAAATATATCATACAATTTCATTCCTTTGCTCTAAACAATTCCATGAACTCCCCTTTTCACTCAGAATAAAAGCCACAGTCTATATAGCAACCCTCTGTGATCTAGCCCTGCATTGCCTATCTCTTATTTCATTTCCTACTACTTGATTTCTCTTTCCACTCCAGCCATCTTGACCTCTTGTTCTTCTTGAACATGCCAGACATACACTCAGTGTAGGCCCTTTGCATGCATTATTCTCTCTGCCAGGAAAAGTTCTTACAAATACTCTCTTACCTCCTTCACGTGGTTGATCAAATATCTTCTTCTCAGTGAGGCCTAATAATCATTTTGAAATTCAAACCTATCTGCTCCTCCCCAAACTTCCCCCTTAATATTTTTCTATAATAATGTCAAGTTTTAGTATGTACATAGTAATATGAGACATAGCGTTTGTTGTCTGTGCCCTACTTCCTCACCCCCCACCCATTAGAATACAAGTTTCATGAATACAGGGGTTTTTGTTTCACTGAGATGTATCCCAAAAGCCCAGAACAGTGGCTGGTATGTAGTAGGCATTCCATAAGTGTTCACTGAATGAATGAATGTTTTCATGACTCACTAATTGGTTGAAACCCATTTTGAAAACTCAGTTTGAAACATGCTGGTCTAGTGGCTAGACTCAATCCTTAATTTTCTATTTGGGTGTTATTATAAAAAACTTTGAGGGATAAACTAAAATTTTCATTTTTTAGTTTTCAGTTTTGTTCAATTAGGTTTGGTTTGTCCAAAGTGGAGTCACTCTAATAATAACCTAAGTGAAAACATAACATTGCTTTTTGATATTACCATTCGTGTTCTATAACTTTGAAAGCCAGTCATCTACTGCTAACAGTTTGTACTTCTAGATTTTTTTCTAGGCACCAACAGGTATTAAATCATACTGGATAGGATGTTCTACAACTTGCATTTTTTTGGTTTTGAAATTTGGTTCATTTTTGTTGTGGTAGTTATTTGTTTTGTACCTAATATCCTACCGTGGACACTGGGTCTTGAAATGTGGTGCAGCATGGTTGGTAAGAGTATGGATGCCAAGCCAGACTTGGTTCTAATCCAGTCAAATTACCAAATTGGCAATTGCCAGTTACCAGACTCTAGACAGGTTACTTAAGTTTTCTGTGTCTCTGTTCCTCATCTCTTAATGTGGCAATAATAATTACTACATCATATAGTGTAGTAGAGATCAAATTCTGCCAAATACACATGTGCATATATGTTAACTGTCATCACTAGTACTATGTCATTGTTTATCACAGCTACATAATATCTCGTTTTGAAAATGTAACATTTTATTTAATCAGTCCCTTGTTTGATAAGTATTTGGGTTGTTTCTAATTCTTCACTGTTACAGTAATCACCAAGGGTAAATGTTCTCGTACATTTGTGTAATTTTCACAAAAATAAATACACATTTAATAGACTTTTGGGGTCTAAAATATAAACACTTTGTCCAACGTACACTTGTGCCAACAGTGTATCAGTATTTGTTTTCCCACACTCATGCTGATGCTGGATATTATTAGGCTTAAATATCATTATTTTCTTCTAGTATTTTATAATTGATGGACTAGTTCTTTCTCCTATCCCCATGCCATACTCACATCTTTATTCTGTCTGAAATAATATTGAGGTAATGATCTATTATTCTCAAACTATTTCCATCTCTTCCCCAGTAATTAGAAGTACTACCTTGTATTATGTACCAAACTCCTATATATTCCTTGATCTCTTTGTAGACTTATTCTCATTATTGACCTGTCCATTCCTATAAAGTGCCATCTGATTTTAATCACTGTAGCTTATACTTTTTAATATATTAATAGCCCCACTGTACACAGTCAAGTATATACACATTATTCCTCTTTTTAAGGAACAGTTATTTTTCCATATAAATTTTAGGATAATTTTATTGGGGTTTAAACAAATACTCACTGGACTTTTGTTTCAAAAAGTGTTAAAAGTATAGACTTATTTGGAATGAATTTGTATCTCTAAAACTTTAAAATGTCTATTCACTTATTCAGGGTTTTCTTTTTTGATATGTCTTACATATTTGCTATAAAGTATATTGCTTTGTTTCCTATAGTTTTTGTTGCCATTTTGAATATGTTCTTTTTTTCCATTACATAGTTTAATATAAGATGGATTACATGTACATGTAAGGTGTCAACACAGGTGTATGTGTATACATGTCTTACATCCACACATCCTTCATACTCTTTAATACTTATGCAGTTCTTTTAGATTTTCCAATCTTATAGTCACATCATATGCAAATAATAAATTTCATCTTCCTTTGTAATGTTTGCACCACTTCTTTTTTCTTTCCTTTTTTTTTTTTTTTGCACCACTTCTTTTTTCTTAATTTGTTGTAGCGACTGGACTGTAGAATGATATTAAATAATAGTGATGATAGCAGGCATATGTTGATTCTGTGTATATATAATTTAATTGAAAAAATTTAATGATTTTATAGGGTTGGTCACATTATTAGCTCTACTTCAAGACTTGTTTTATATTAAACTGGAGAGTACTTGGGAAAGTGTAAGATCTTTTGCTCTTCTGGAAACAAGAACATTACCTTTGGCTAATAAGAAAAAGAGTGATAACTCTCTGAAATCCTGGACGTTTACATCTGAAGTGAAGGATCTATCCCCTCCAACAAATGTCATGTTAAAAGTTATGACTAATAAAGTTTGATTTCAAAATTATATGACATAATGACATTTTTTCCCCTTATATCCTGAAAGTCAATAATAGGCGGGGCTTTGTCTCTCTCAATACTCAGTTTTGTAAGCTGCAGATAGATGCCCAGAAGGGCTGCCTGCAGCCTGGTACGCTTTTTCTCAGGGTGCTGCTGATGTGAGTTACCAGCTTCTGCCCCGCGAGCAAGCCATTGTCAGTGTTTCCTTGGACCCTGGAGATGCTGGTCGTGGCTATTTGAATAGGGCTAACATTTGTCAGGTATAACAGATTGTTCAAATGTATCTGACTTTGAGTTTAACTCTTTTAAGGTTAACTTCATCTGGGCAATAGAAAGTCAGACATTTTAAGTAATGTCAAATGTAATCGAGAATTAAATGTGTTGGTTTAATTTTCTTTGACCTCTAGCTGCCTTTCATTCACATTTTTATTATGAAAAATGTCAAACATAAGGTAGTTATCTTGCAGAATAGCCTAAATTTTGGATTTGTCTGAGTCCTTCATGATTAATACAAGAACTTTTAATCATAGTAGTCTTCAGTTTTTAGGTCCATTTGCTGAAAATAATTTTTATACTTGTGTCATGACACTTAATAATTACTAATATTGACCTAATTCCATTTCATTCTGTTACTGAATATGATCTTAATAGAGAGATCCTATAAGTAAGGGTTCTGAGAATGGGATCCTAATTTTTAGAAGATCTGTGTTCTCTCTATTTCTAACAGATTTCTTCTGTGGCCTTGAATGCATTATACAACCATTCCACCTGTGCTATATAAAACACACAGAATTGCTTACCTTTTAAAACAATTTAGTGGATTTAATGGCTGATGTTTATAAAGCCCATAGAATGTGTTAAAATATAGCTAAGATGGTAATAATTAGAGAAATGATTATGGTAGTTTTTGGTCCTTTCAAATAAGCTTTCATTTAGTTTAAGTGTTGTATCTTCAGCAGACATTTCTGTCTCAGATCTGAAGCAAAGGGACACTAACCTTAAATGCCTACCTACTGTGTGGTAAGCATTGGGCTAGAGTCTTCAGATGCATCTCCTCATTTAATTTTTAAGCCTCCATCTAACCTGTGAAATATGTGAATTCTTATTTCCATTTTATAGACCAGGAAACCCAGGGTCAGAGTGGTTTGGTAACTTGCTGTGTACTACAAACCTAGTAAGTGCTGCAATCAGGCTGTGAGCCTGGAGCTTTGTACATTTGTGAGTTGAGCTTTATTATGAGAACTTTTCTAAATACTTCTGAAATGTCACATACATTGAGGAAAATCTCTCCCCCCAAATTTGGTAGCTACTAGTGAAGAATTTATACCATCTTTTTCTGACCAGAAACATTTAATATACAGAGTGTTAAGTATATTAATTTTCCCATTACAGTATGTCTCCTGTCACTGATTATATTCTAGGATGTTGGCAAAGGATGAACTGATGACCATACTTCAGAAATGTTTCAAGGTTTTTAAGTCCTCTTCTGAAAAGCAGCTTGGGAGCACAGCAAAGAGGATAGAGGAGTTTCTGGCCCAGTTTCAGAGTCTTGATGGTGAGAATATAGCATCTTGCCAATTGTACTGGCTATGAAATTTAACTAAATAACATGGAAAACCCCATTTTCTGATGTTTGAGAGATAAAGAGATAAAGTAGTTCATGGGCAGTCAGCATACCAACCCTCAGAATATCATATCCTGACAATCACAAATAAGACAAGTGGTTCTCTTCCAGATTTGGTTTGAACAATGAAGATCATCAAATGGTCAGGAAAAAAATTCTTTCCAGATGGACAGCTTAGAGGACTTACATTTACCTTAAAAAAAAAAAGAAATCAAAAAGATTGGAGAGAGTAGCAGGGCATTATAATTAAGGACTCCTTTTAGATGTTTTTTCTTAAGCATTTCATCAAGTTCTTTTAGATTTCAAAAACACTGCATAAATCATTTGTAAGCCTGAAGAATTAATAGCTGTGAACCACTTTCACAAAAATGAGGCTCATTGGTATGCTGATTACCAAAATATGCATGAGGTTTGCTTTAATCTGATTTATAAAAGCTATAATCTTTCAGTCCTAAATGAACTGAGGCAGCCTGGCATTCCCATGTTGAAGTGTTGTAATTTCCTTGATTTTGCCTGACCGCCACACGGTCATTTATATTTGCTGAATGCTGCGATGCCTGATTGTGTATAAGTAGCCATGTTATGATGCAGCAGGACTTCTCTGTGTTTTCCAGGGGCACCATGGATTGATACTGATCGTTAACTTTTCATGGGCTCTTCTCTTGCTCTCGTTCTAGCACTAAAGTATGGTATTCTTTTGGTAAAACAAACAAAAAGAGTATGGACCCTTTATTTTCCCCGACTTAGGGAAATTTTACTTTGGGAGGTTGAGGGAATGAGGCAGCGTGGTATGGAAACTGCTTTTGCTGAGATCCCTCCATATCTGTCCACAGCTGCCATGCTAGGTCAGTGGAAGATGAAGAGAAAGTTTCCTTGGCTGGAGTGACATGAGCAGCCAGCACGAGGAAGTACAGTACTAAGAGGGTTCGCTTCAGGCTGTGTGTAGGCATTGCTCTTTTGCACTGTAGCATGAGCTGAACCATTTTTCAAATCATATTTTAAAGGACTGGAGATTAGTGTAGAAATCATTGAGTTCAGTTACAAACAGACTAAAGCCCAGGAAGAGAATGTACTTCCTCCAGATCCCACAGCTAGCTAGTGCTAGCACCCGGGCTCCAGCTCCCCTCTCATAAGCCAGCTCATTGCTTTTGTTCATTCATTCATAATTTAAATGCCCCTTAACTGTGGTTATTGGGACAGTGAGGGGACACCCTTAAGGACATAAATAAGGTAAAAGACTTAATATATATAAGTAGGTAAATTTCAATCTTTTAAAAAATTGGACTCAGTTTTTATTTTGTAAAATAAAACTTGATATTATAACAATTAACATAAGCTGGTGAAATAAATTGTGATATACTAAATAATAAAGGAATGCAGCTTTTTGAAATGGGAAGTTTGGAGATAAAGATGATTAACATTCTGAAGATAAAGAATTTTACAAGTTGAAGTAAAACCACTGTAAAGAAATATCTGTATTGTCTATTCTCAGAAGTGATACTCTGTTAATAATAAAGTAAAATTAACACCCCCCCCCCCCAACACACACACACATTAGACAAGTAGAGATATTTGACTATATGCTATCTCTGGTTCCTTAACTATGTTTTATAGTCTGGGTTTAAAATTACATTTGTAGGGTCACAGTGTCAGATCAGGTTTTCAAGGCTCTGCTACGTGCTAATGAAATGGCACAAAGAATTTATTAGATATTTAACCTTAAATTATATTTTTCTTTTTTTTTTTAAATTTTTTTTTTCAACGTTTTTTAATTTATTTTTTTGGGACAGAGAGAGACAGAGCATGAACGGGGGAGGGGCAGAGAGCGAGAGGGAGACACAGAATTGGAAACAGGCTCCAGGCTCCGAGCCATCAGCCCAGAGCCTGACGCGGGGCTCGAACTCACGGACCGCGAGATTGTGACCTGGCTGAAGTCGGACGCTTAACCGACTGTGCCACCCAGGCGCCCCAAATTATATTTTTCTTGAATGAAGAATTATCCATAGCTAAGAAGAAATTTATTCTTTTAGAACAGTGCAGATTCTGCAGCCACATCCTCTTGTCTTAGATTTAGTCCAAATAAGCCATGTGAATGTGAAATTCCTAAAACCTGCCTTACACTAGGAAGAGGGTTGTTTTAGAGCCTCATGCTCTCCAGAAGCACAACTATACCTTTCACCAGCTACAGTTTTCTGTTCCCTTTGGTGCACTTTATTTCCCGTGGAGTTCTAGAAATATTTGTTCTTTTGACTGGAATGGATTTACCCTAGTTGCTGTATATTGGTTTTATATTAAAAAGCAGAAGCCAAAGAAGAAGAAGATACTTCAGGGCTACAGTCAAAGGGGCTTCAGAAGACAGACCTTTATCATCTTCAGAAGGTAAATTTTCCTTCCAACTGCGTCTTGCAACACTCCTTTTTTTAGTGTGTGCTCTAGATTAGCTCTGCCTGTGTTTTGTTTTTATTTTTCATCCACAATCAGGAACAAAGCAGATTTTGTAACACACTTATAAATTGAACATCCTGTTTATCTGATCCACTGCCATCCTCATTCTCTATTTACAAAGTCTGGAATTTACTAGCCAACATAGGTGGAAACTGTTCCTTCAGGCTTAGAATAGGAATTAACCAGCAGTAAGGAAAAAATGGGAATATTTGTTGCAAAAAGGTATCTGATTATTTATCTGATGCATTTGACTTTTTGTTTGATCAAACAGAAATCCATAAGAACCTAACCCATTAATTTTAGGGACTTGACTTTTTAATGCATATTCAGTAGAGAGCAGGAACTGAGCCACAGTACACCCAACATAATCTTTGTCAGTTAATTCTAACTTTAGGATCTTGGTTGTCAAAGTAAAGAACATTCTTTGTATCATGATACCAAGTTATGATAAATGTAAACTTTCAATCAAAGCAAGGCAGAACACATTGAATTTATTCTCATGGCCAAAGTGTAAGGATTTTTTTCCTTCTACTTATAAGTCCTTTTCTTTTTTAAGAAATTTTTTTTAAAATCTATTTATTTATTTATTTATTTATTTATTTATTTATTTATTTAGGTGGGGGAGGGAGAGACTGAGCGCACATGCACAAGCTAGGGAAGGGTGCAGAGAGAGAGGGAGACACAGAATCTGAAGCAGGCTCCAGGCTCTGAGCTGTCAGCGCAGAGCCTGATGGGGAGCTCGAACCCATAAACCATGGGATCATGACCGGAGCCAAAGTCGGCTGCTTAACCGACTGAGCCACCCAGGCTCACCCCATATAAATCCTTTTCTTAAATGAACCAATGGGTTGTGGATTGTGAGCACTCTACCGTATAATAGCAATGAAGTGAACTGCTCTTTTTCTTTTTCCCTGAAATAAACTTGATATATATTTGAAGCAAAACACTTAGGAGGAGAGATTCTTTGCAGACCTTAAAAATAAAAAATAAATGCAACCCGCATTGATCTTGCTCTTTCTGTGCACATTCTGTCTGTGGACCTAGAGCTCCCCTCTGAGTTTTCTGTTGTAGAATCACCAGAAAAAATATGTTCTTTCATCCATAGTCCTTATTGGAAATGAAGGAATTAAGAAGAACCAGTAAGAAGCAGACCAGGTTTGAAGCACTCAGAGAAAAAGTTGTCAACTTCATTGACAGTCTGGTGAGGTGAGTCTGTTGCTCTTAAGAGCTAAAAATCAGGCTATTTTCCCAATAACACTGGGGTGATAGCTGTCCATAGCCAATCCAGGGCACTTTCTCCTAGATTAGGCCTTATGCTTTTCAGGCCCCTTCATCTAGCTTAGAATTGTAATTTTGATTCATCCTTATTAAGATGTCTCATCAAAGGACTAGTTCATTCCTTTACTGCCAGTTCAAGAACACAGATTTAAATTTGATCTATCTAGTTCATTAGGCTGGGGTTGGAGGAGTGGGGTGTGAAAATAGAAAGCTGAGTGTTTTTTACCCTAACAACAGAATGTTTGCATTGCACTGTATCCTTGCTCTGCCTGTGCTGGGAGTATGATGGGTCTAGGCCAAGCCCAGAAGACACAGCCAGCTAGCCATAATGCCCTCTTTTATCCAGAGTAAGGCGCTTCTAATTCTAAAGAATACCAGTGCAACTTATTATCAGCACTAGATTCATGTTGAGAAATGTAATTTAGAAGTCCATTAGCCTATATTTTAAGATTATTTCTTTTTGGGAAACCCAGATCATTCTGATTCATAGATTTCCCAAGAGCCAATTTTATGTAGCTGTGTAGGATTTCCCACCTAAGCCACCTTTCAGGCAATTGGGACATGCTATAAGGGGGGGGGGGGGGGGGGAGAGAAGTGTGAAAACTAAAATGATTTAATGGTTAAAAAATAGGAAAAAGCTGTTATTTATCATTGCTTATTCTGTATTTTAATGGCAGTTCAAACAGCAGGCTAGGCACTGAATATAATCAAGTGCCAAAAAGAACAGCTCAGTTACTGAAGGCAGAGTAGTTTTCTGATAAATGACCTGTCCTTCTTCAAAGTGAAAAGTTCCATTTTCCAGGACAGTGTGGGAGCCATTGTTGCTAATCATTAGGGAGAAATTGCTAATGTCATGCAAGAGGTCCAAATGATCAACCAAGTGTGACAAAAGGTAGGTTAAAGTAAGAAATGTGTCATGTAAAAGTGATGCAATGCAACGTCGAATTGACCTGCTGGCCGGAATTGACCTTTTAGAACTTTAGTTAACCTTGCCCTCCTGTTCACCTTGCGCTACTGGGCTTTCCTGTTCTGTAGTTTTTGCCCCAGGTTTCTGGCTCCTTTCCTTTACCAACCTGTGGCCATTGTTATTGCTAAAAAATGTAGTGTATTTTAACATAATTGTAGGCTAAGTGCCAGGTTCCTTTCTGAGTTCCTACAAATCCCAAATTGTAGGCTTTGAAATCAAACAGCTATTCCTCTTTTGTGATCTTTGACCTAATTATGTCTGACTTTTTACCTTTCTGAGCGGTTACCGAAATAAAGTTGAGCATGATTGAATTGTGCTGTGTTGTGAAATCACAAAATTATCCATACTAGGATTTACTGTCTTTATCAAAATTGACTATCCCAGGCAGGAAGAGATTAGGATTGTAGCATGTTAGAACTAAAAGGGACCTGAGGAGTCATGTGGCACCTAAAGCCCAGAGTGAAGCTAGGACTTCTGGATAGTCACACAGTCCTAGTCTACTGACATCCATCAAAAGTCCCTCTCCATTTCTCCATACAGTCTCCAAGGAGACCACATCACAGATGTTTGAACAGAGTTTGGAGTCCTGGAGAAAAGATGTTTGTTAAAGATAAATATAAGCAATAGACTTTGAGAGACAGGGTTCTCCGTTTACCTTGAGCAGCTCTTGATGAAACTACTGAGAATTATAAGTACTACTTTCTAAGTTACTGTTTTCACCAGAATACAAACTTCAACTTTGTAGCCCTTGTTGACACTAAGTGGTCCTATCAGTTCCCACAAAACCACCTCTTTTGTTTGTGACCTCTGCTTCTCCCAGCAAATAAGCTGCAGAAGTATGCTTCTATGCTAATCTCCACATTTGCAGTTGGACAGAAATCCTAATGTGTGATGATGTTTTGTCACTGTTGTTGTTCAACTAATGTAGCAGCCCAGTGTAAACAAAATACAGGCATATATTTTATTTTGCCTCTGATGGAGGTTCTTTGAGGGTATCCACATAGGCCTTTTGCCTTGGGAATTACCTGAATTTCTAAACATTAAATAAATATAAAGATGTTAAAAAGGGAGAGGAGTAAAAATGAAAAATGTGAGATAATAGTTTTTTTCTGAAACTGACTCTGTCTGGTTGCCTTGTTTGATTTCCAGTCCTTACTTCATAGCAGGGACTTCCAACAGGGTCTTTTAATGACAGTCATTATAATGATTGGGGAGAGACAGCCTGAGGTTGGTGCACGAAGAGCTGATTACAAACTGGGTAGCCAGCCAGCTAGGGAGGCAGTTGATGTCACAAAACCTGTGCCAGAGGCTACAGCTAATTTAACCTTGAGTAAGAGGTTAGCAGTACTTAAGGTACAGAATGCTGATCCTTAGCGCCAATTCAAAATCCTAGACTTTGCCAGTGGGTTTTCTTCTGATGAACTCTGGGGAAGGAGCAGCATCTACAAGTGGAATGAGCAGGGGGCCAGGAGCTTTCTTAAGATGAGGAGAGGTGATGTGCATGGTTAATACCTCCATGTCCTCTTCTCCTTAAAGCTACTGACCACACAGGTGGAGCAGGTGTAGAGGGATTTTGTCCCAAGAGGGGAGACAGCCAGGACACGGGGAAGAAGAGGGTAATTTCTCTGGTGGCGAGGCTGAGGCAGCTGCTTTTTCTACCTGCACTTGGTGAACTGACACAAATCTGTCATGTGGCTAAAATATTTAAAGCCCAGGACAGGACTAAGTCCCCTGAATCTTTATGAAGGCATGTGAATGAACTACTTTAAACAAGTTAGTAACTTACTACTCTTACCCTTGCGTTGTGTTTGCCAAGGTTTCTCCCTTCCAATTTGCTACCCTCCAGGCCACTCAAGAGTGATGTCACTGTCAGGGCAAGCTGATAGGCTCATTAGACATTGAAAGTGAACTTTCTAATGCTTTATTTCCTAAGTTCAAATTTCATTAAAATTGGTTTGTCATCTAGCTCATAAACAAGAGAAAAAACACAAGTTTCAGTGGTTTTTCTAATTAAAATTTTAGTGATGAACAGTTGGCTTGTTTTCTAATATTCTGAAGCTAAAATTTAGCCTTTTCAGTCTTCGAAAGTAAAATTTAATTCTAACATATAAAAACCTCCCACGTATCATTTCTATGAAACTTCAAAAAATTTCCCATGTTCCCAAAAGAATTTCCTAACTTCTTAAATCCAGGTCTGTCTGAGGCCCGTGTTGTAAACCCTGCCAGGAGTTACAGGTCTGCTGTGGTAAGGAGTGTAGCTATCTTGGTTTTCTCAACAATTACTTCAAGAAAGTATTCTTTAATACTGTAAGGTATCATAAAGCTTTTGAGCAGAAATGTAACTTAGGTACATTTGTTCCTAAAGGTTTAAATCAGAACTGAAATACAGTTTCTTAAACTCTATTAGAGTCTGAAAGTTTTAAAAAATATTGTATGAAAAAGGTACAATTCTGAGTGAACCTGTACTATTATATTTGGCTTTTGTTTCATTTGTTTTTGGTTCTTGATTTTGCTTTTTAAGTAAGTTGCTCAGTCTTCCAGAGGACTGACAAAATGTTACACTGAAAATAAACCTGTCCTTATCTAAAAGCAGATACCTACCTCCCTTTGGCTGTTTCAGAGAATACCTTCTGCCTCCAGAGACACAGCCTCTGCACGAGGTGATGTACTTCAGTGCCGCCCACACCCTGCGTGCGCACCTGAACGCTGCTCCCAGAATCGCCCTCCACACTGCACTCAACAATCCTTATTATTATCTCAAGGTAAAAAGCCTGTTTGTTACTCTGAAAGTTTGATTCAGACCCCAGGCTTCATTTACCACAAAAATATTGTAAATTTGCAGTCCTAATAAATGGGGAGTTGGTAGCGCAGGATTATACCTCTTTTAGGTGTAAAAAAATTCTTTAGACTTTAGAGGGCATTTTCTAAGCCAGTGAATAATGCTGCCAACTTTCGATTGTGTGTAATTATCTTCCCCTTCATGTGGTAAAATGCCAGATCACAGGCACGAAGACACCAGAGTATAATGCTACTACTCTTGTGAAAATAAATGTTTCCTACAGACATAACATCAGATCATGGATCAAACAGTATTTAAAAGATCCAGATTGTTTCTGATATAAGAAATAAATAGTTTGGGATTTTCAATCAAAGATCTACTCCGAGAGAGTATCTCAAGAGCTGAGTATAGAGGATGGCCAATAATCTGGCAGGGATGAAACTCCTAAAACCCAGACATATTTGCTAGCTCCAAGAAGCTTTTCTTGGGGCACCTGGATGGCACAGTTGGTTGAGCATCTGACTCTTGACATCTGCTGAGATCATGATGTCACAGTTTGTGGGATCAAGCCCTGCGTTGGGCTCTGCACTGACAGCACGGAGCCTGCTTGGGATTCTCTCTCTCTCTCTCTCTCTCTCTGCTGCTCCCCTGCTCGAACACATGCTCTCTCACAAAAGAAACTTTAAAAAAAAAAAAAAAAAAGCTGTTTTTTAAACAGAGTTCAGTACAGTTCAGAGTTTTAAAAACTTCAGATGAAGCCATCATTTTAAACATTTCAGTAAGTTTATGTATACATGAAATAATCTGTTGGCAATTTGCTAATACATTCATTTGTTTTGAACTCAGCTAAACACCTAGAAATCTTGGCCCAAAAGATATTTAAGAAATGATTCCATAAAAATCTATGAAGAATGTTCCACTTTACTGGTTTTCTATTCCAAAATGGCACTCAAGCTAGCATGCTAAGCATTACAAGAGAATACTGAGTAGGAAGATAGAAATCAGTGGTTTTCAATGATGGTGGTAGTGGGGAGCTTGAATATTTCATATTTAAAGCACAAAATATTTTTACTATATAAAACACAAATTAAAATTTCTCTTCAGTGGTAGGTCACAGTAGAGATCTGGTATGATTTTAAGAGTCTTTGGGGAGGATATATTACAACCTCCATGTGTATGTATGTGTGAGAGATTGTCTCAGTAAGAACTATAGATTTCAAACAAGTTAAAAAAGATGGGTTTTGTAGGAGTTAGTTAGGATCTGCAGTGTTTGACAGCTTTTTGAGAAGTAACTTACAACTCTGGTAGTGGTATGTTGGTATTAATAGAGAATAATTATTGCTATAATTCCAAGTGTTAGAAGTGGCATTTTATTGAAAATCCCAAGAAAGTCCATAAACTTTTTATGGAAAATAGAAATGCATTAGGGTCTCTGAAAATAATAATGTATGATTAAAATCGAAAAATTAATAATTGGATTAAAATGAAAAATACACTTGTTTTCTGATCCTGATTATTCTTCCAGTGACTAGGAGGTAAGGGGATGATGATGAAGACCTAATCCAAAACAAGAGCTAAGTAACTGTTAGTAAATGCAGCTCACTAAATAAAGGAAACCAAAGACTCCATATACTGGCTTACTGAATTTAGTTTGAGGGTTCATTAATGGCTGCTTGTGTTCCTAATCATTTCTAAAAGGCAGACATCTTAGTTTACTGTTGTTTTTAGAATGAAGCACTGAAAAGTGAAGAAGGCTGCATTCCAAATGTCGCCCCGGACATCTGCATAGCATATAAACTGCACCTCGAGTGTAGCAGGCTAATCAACCTTGTGGACTGGTCAGAGGTAGGTCAGGGGGAAAAGAGCAAGCTGTATATTTGCCTCGCCATCCGTGACCATTCTCCTGGGGTTTTAATACTTCTGGTACTTTGGAACTCATCTTTCATTTTTTTAATGCCCTGTTCTTTTGTTTGGAAAGCATAAATCCCCTCATATTGCAAAATCTCCTCCAGATAAGCAGGTCATTCAACGGTCCCACTCCAAGTCCCGTGCACTCTGATTCCACACCTCAACCGAGTGAATTTTGTGAGTGTGCCAGGTCAAAATAAGTATGTGACCTACCCCTACAGTTAACAGTAAGCAGGAGCTAAACAGTTTAGGTTGGTTCTGTTATTCCACAGAAGTGTATTATTAACTAGTGTTTCCCTTATCACATAAAACAAAAAAAATATTGGAATAGCTATACAACAGATGTAGCAATCAGGAAGTACAAGGAATGCTTGGCAAGGCAACCGACGACTGTTGTTACTAAGATAAATAACTTCTTTCCATCCTCAGAAGAACATTACAAAGTTAACTCTGTCAGAGGCCCTATTTAACAGATGTCACCATTTAAAAATATGCATGATTGGCACCTTCTAAGAAGATTAGTTTTAAGAACCTGAAATTTGGTGCAATATTTTAAAAATGTGCCAGCTATCAGCAGCAGTACTTGACCTGGCTTCATACAGTCATCAAATGCAATAAAAGATACTTGGCAGTGATAGAGATTTTTATTTTCTTCTGTCTTGTCTCTCAAAAGGCTTTTGCAACAGTTGTGACAGCTGCTGAAAAAATGGATGCAAATTCTATAACCTCAGAAGAAAGGAATGAAATTATCCAGTATCCTTTTTTAAAAAACCAGTTCTACAATGTCCAGGTTTACATGGCGTATAAGCCTATAGTTTCTCCAGACTTATTTTAGAGATTTATAAAGATGTGCCCCAGACAACATTATTTCTTGTTAATATTAACCATACCATCCCAGAATAACTTGTTTCTAAACACTTATTCCAAATTTAAAATGAGACCAAATCCCAAACTTGTATCAAGGTCATACTCCCGAATTTAGCAAAAATGTCCCATAACTGTCATTGTAATTATGTTTTTCTAAGGTGATCGATGATGTACTATTAGAAGTTGAAGGGGAAGCAATTTTCAGACTAAGAAAAATTAGAATTAGGTAAGCTTTAAGCACTTTACCATTCATGTCTTGTCGACAGTGGATTCTAATTACATTTGATGTTTTCCAGTAAGGGTTACGGTTTAATTTAGGAATAGATATTTGAACTTTACTTCAGTTTAACAACTGATGTTTTAACATTGAGATTTTAACCTTTTTGTCAAAAAATATGGCAAATTTCCTTAGCCGCAGCCTCCAGTGCTCGATTTATTAGAGCTGTTTCCGAACTAGAACTTTTAGGATTTATAAAACCTACCAAACAGAAGACTGACCATGTGGCAAGGCTAACATGGGGAGGCTGCTAGAAAGCAAAAAGGACACCAGTCATATTTATAAACCACCATGAGACTGTTGGCGAGAAATGTATAATCCTTGTGTGATGCTTCACCACAAATAGACTGCTCACCACAAACAGGAACATATCAAAATACCTTTGGAGTACTTTAGAATCCAACAAATGATATGCTTACATTTTAACTAAAACCTCTCGCACATTATCACTGCAGTTTTCAGTCATTTCTAAATTATAAATGTTCTTGAGCACACATAGTTTATAAATGTAATAAATTCCTTTATCCAGGAGTATAAATTCTTTGCAGTTTGTTTAATAGTACTCATTACTGCTCCCTCAGTTTCTTGAACTGGCATTCCTCCCTTTAGTAAATTGTGTAGTAAGTAAAATGAATATTCTACAGGTTTATTTCTCCTAGTGACTAGAGGTTCTAAAACTGCCTCTGCTGTCCCATTTCCTTTAGTCTGAAAAAAATTTTAAATCCCAAGCTCTTTGGCTTTATGCTTAAATACAGTAAATATTCTACTTTAGAATGACCCATCATGGAGTTGTAGAGCCTGTAAGATCTTTACAAATCACATCTCAATCTTAGGATATCCAACTGAGGAAAGTAAAGTCCAAATAGAATGACATCCGGATCTCTTCCATAACAAGAACTCAAGACAGTGAAACAAAGCTACCCCGAGTTCATTATTTAATGTTCTACTCCCATGAGAGTTCTGGGACATATCTTTAAGAGTATTCACTTACCAAAATTACCATGAAGATAACGACCACAAGGGGGAAAAAATCAAATTCAGTAGAAACTCGCTTGTTTCACAAACCTTAGTACGAACTATGTAATTATAGGCCTTTTTTGTGTGTGCTGAAGTCAATTTTAATGTAGAAGTAATTAAATTTTAACATAAAGACTTTTTTTTAATGTTATTTGAGAGAGAGCACACACTTGCACACAAGCGGGGAGAGGGGCACAGAGAGGGAGAATCCTAAGCAGGCTGCGTGCTGTCAGCAAGGCTGATGTGGGGCTCCATCTCCTGAAGCAGGAGATCATGACCTGAGCTAAAATCAGGAGTCGGACACTTAACTGACTGAGCCACCCAGGTGTCCCTAATATAAAGAAATTTAATGGATAGCTTAAACCTCAATCCTGGAGTGTGTAAAGACATGTCATATAGTATAGAGTATCTTTGTCCTCTCAACATGATGGGCTGAAATGACATTATTGGGTAACTGCTCCCTTCCCCCTCTTTCTGCTCCAAAAACAAAAATGTTAGATGCACTAGATCTCAAAAACAAATTGTCAAAATGTTGCCAGGCTTTAAAACAAAGGGAAATCCCAAGGTACCAGAAATAAAATCAAATGCATGCCAGAAGAAAACATTTAGCCCTGTAGAGCTGTTAGAAAGACAATTATCAGAGTAGCATTACTCTGAGGTAAATGTCTTATCATCTTAAAGATGCCAGGATTTCTCATGGAGTGGTAAACACCTGTACATATGTGCACAAAGAGCTATCAACGTGGAAATTAAGGAATTTGTGATATGCAGACACAAACAGCACCACCATAAGGAAGAAACTGGACACAGAGGCATTTGACACTTTGGAATCCATAAAGGCAGAGCCTCTGTCAAATGCATATGATTAGAGCAAAGAATAAATTCCTATTCTGTGAAGTCTCCATGACTTACCTTCACAGCAACTAGCTCAGTATTTTTTTTTCATTCCCCTCCAGTCAAATGTGCCTTCACCATGTGTTTCATTTTTGGTAACAGTTGGTAAAATCTAAGGAAGGGGAATGTATGGATAATTTTGAGGATTTTCCACCTATTGCCTATTTAAGCGAGGCAGTTGACAATGGGAAAGTTTTCCAATATCCCATGTCTTGTTAATATGAAGACACCATCAATATCTACAATGTGATTTCCTCCAGCTTTCAAATGGTGCCAGTGAGCACCAGAGAAAATTATGTTTAGAAATTATGAATTTCAAGGACACTCAGAGCAAATTGCTTATTATACTGTAAGGTACAGAGGAACTGGCCTCATACAGACAGGCTTACCTCTGAGGTACCCTGAGAAGTCGTAGCCCTGCTTTCGTTTTTCTTTTGTTGGGCATTTAGTTGAATTCATGCTACCTGAATGCGTATCATGCACTGAACCACTTTTCTTATTACCTACTTTAAAGAATAGGTCAGAGTAGCAAGACGGAAACTGTTGTTTTTATAGTGAATATCCAAAAAAGCTATGAAATTAAAGCTCATGAAGCTCATTAGTGGGATTTCTGGAGCATTAAGTGTCACCTCAGTTCTGCGTCCATTTCTTAATATAGTAAAACCAAAATACCAAAATGGGATATTCTGATTCCTTACATCTTTGTTCAATGAAATACTACTCTGCAAACCCTGTAGTAGTTTGAAATTCATTAAAAAACTGTTTACTGAGTACATACCATACTCTAGGCACTGTTCCAGGCACTGTGATACTTCACTGAACAAAGATCTTTGCCCTCACTGCCCTCTAACAGAAGAACAGATAATTATATAGTTATGTGTTACAGAAAAAAAAAGAAAAGCACAAAACCAGGATATCAAGCTGCAATTTTAAATAGTAGTCACAGCAGGTCTGAGAGGAGTTTTTGAACAAGTTGGTAAAAGATTTACCCCTGAAGTTTTATAGACGTGCACTGTTGGCAGAGAACAGCAGGAGTATACAAACTACATGGGAGGATCAGGAGGCAGCCAATGTGGGATAGGCAGGGTGAGCAGGCAAGAGACCAGAATTAAGGAAGGTGGGGTAGAATGCATGTAATTTAGGGCCCTGTAGACCACTGTAAAAGTCTTTGACTTTTACTTAGGGTAGGAAGCCATCTAAGTAAAAGATTTAGATCTTTAAATGATCACTGTGACTGCTATAGGAGACTGGGAGAGGTGGTAAGGAGACACAGATGAAGCAAAACAAAAACCACAAGACCACAATTGGGCAATCACTGACTAAGGAAGAGATGGTGAGACTGGAGACGGAACCAAGACTACTAGATGGACTTTTTTGGCTGAGAAACTAGAATACAGATGCCATTAACTGACTGGGAATGATGATTTGGAGGAAAAGTTTGAGAGGCAAAAATAAGGAGTTTGGTTTTAGACATAAGTTTTGAGACCTCTATTAAACATCCAAGTGGAAATGCCTCCATAGACTAAGAATATAATATTTTTTAACATAATTTCCTACTTCTATCAAGGCAAATAAGTTTCTTTAAAGTTTATTTTGAGGGAGAGGGAGAGAGTGTGAGCAGAGGAAGGGCAGAGAGAGAGGGAGAGAGAATCCCAAGCAAGCTCTGCACTTGTGATGTGGGGCTCAGACTCACGAACTGTGAGATCATGACCTGAGCCAAAACTAAGAGATGCTTAACTGTCTGGGCTACCTAGGAATGCAAGAGGTTAATACAATCTTATGTCTTTAGGATTAGATGTGGTCACCAAACTGAGTATGAACAGAGGTGGCAAGGAGCCCAAGGTTAAATCCTGGGGCATATGTATGTTTTAACATTTAGAAAAATGAAGACTGAGCCAGCAGGGAACAAGAAAAAAGTTATGTAGAACCAACTGAAACACTTTTCAAGGTCAAATGTTGATTAGATTTAGCACTGTGGAAATCACTGGTAGTTTAAATAGAGTAGTGGAGAAAAGTCTGACAGGCATCCTGTATCAAATGACCTAACAAAATGTCCAAACTTACCACTAGTCCTGGGAAAGCCAGCCATACATTGTGTGATGTAACATGAACACTACAGCAGCATCTTGTATTAAATAAAAACTTTAGGGACGCCAGAGTGGCTCAATTGGTTAAGCTTCCAGTTCATGGTTTCACTCAGGTCATGATCTCACAGTTCATGGGTTCAAGCTCTGCGTCAGGATCCATGCAGCCAGTGTGGAGTCTGCTTGGGATTCCGTTCCCTCTCTCTCTGCCCCCTCTCCCCCTCCCCCTCCCTAAATAAACTTTAATTACTTTAGACCTAGCGTCCAGTTTACAGTTTACAGTTCAAAGTGATACAAAAGGTTAAATTAAATGACACTATGAAGAAACAGTCAAGAAGACAACAGGTCTAGTTGTTCCAGAAAGTCACAATCTTGATTTAATCCTGCTTTAGGGAGAAAAAAAAGCTGCAAACGATCTTTGGGGAACTAATGGGAAAATCTATGGCCCGCGTGTTAAATTAGGGAAGTATTTTAAGTAGAACAATGGGATTAAAGTTCTGTATAGAAGAACCATCTTATTCTTAGGAGATAAATCATGTATGTGTTCTTTGAAAGTTAAAAACACACATATGAAAGAACTATGACAAGGTAATTTTTCACAGTAAGTTGGTCACTTTCTATGAAATTTTCCTAATAGAAGTTGGTGAAAAGGGAGTAAAACTAGAAAACTCTTGACTTTTGCTGTAAAGGTGGTAGCAGAAAAAAGGGTAATAGCTGGAAGAAGGATCACAGGATCAAGATTTTTCTTTTAATGTTTATTTTTGAGAGTGAGAGAGCTGGTGCCAGCGTGAGCAGGGGAGGGGCAGAAAGAGAGAGAGAAAGAATTCCAAACAGGCTCCGAGCTGTCAGCTCAGACCCCGATGTGGGGTTTGAACTCACAAACCATGAGATCATGATCTGAGCTGAAACCAAGAGTTGAGGCTTAAGTGAGCCACCCAGGCGCCCTCGATTTTTTTAATAGCACATTTTGTGTGCTTTTGGGAATGATCTAGTAGAAAATGGATGCAGTAATAGAGAAGACTCATCTTTCGGTGAGACAGGTATTTGGATCTAATGCTCCTTACCTAAGGCAAGCACAGGAGCAGAGCATTGGAAAGCCTTGTCTAGCAACAGGCAAGGGACAAGCTATTAGGTGCTTTAGAAGATTTGCTTATTAACACCAATTACTGTATATAGCAACCTAAGTACAGCACATACCAGTACTGCCTTTTAATAAAAGAATGGCTGTTAGCACATATAATTCTGTAACTATCTGTTAAAAAGCAATTTCAGGGATCTCTGGGAATTCAGAATCCCTAGGTAGCTATTACGATCTTTCTTATTAAGATCAAGTATGGTTGGTATTTGGACTAGAGTAATCAACTACTGGATCCATCTAATTATAAGTAAATCCAAGAAGTTGCTTACATTTTTTATTTTCTGGCATTACCTCACACATTACTTAAAATCAGTAAGTAGCCCATAAGCTAGAACTTTTTGGTAAGGTAATAAGCAGAAATTTGGCTGTGGAAGAAATTTTATTCTTGATCCAACTTAAATGTAGAATTAAAACTGTTATTACTTGTGGCTCCATTCAGACTGCCAGTACTGATTTTCCTTTTAGTAGATCTTGCCTTCCAAGTTAAACCAGCTTTTATAAATTTAATTCTGTGAAAACTCACACATGCTTACTTTGTTAAGAGTGTTTATCCTTTTGCCTTTACTGGGGTTAAGAAGGGATAAAATCCACTCTACTCCCACTCCCCCTCCGTATTCCAACTTACTGTCTACATTCTCCTAGAAACGCCCACATACCTACCAGTGGTTCTCAGCTGGGGACTGTTTCTTTCCCTAGTCCCCAACATGTGGCAATATATCTGGAAGTACATTTTTGGTTGTTTCAGGTTGGGGGTTGGGGGTGTGCTACTGGCATCTAGTGGCAGAGGCCAGAGATGGCCTAAACATCCTGTGACATGTAGGACTCCCACAACAGAGTGATCTGGCCCAAATTGTCAGTAGTGCTGAGTTTGACAATCTCATTAGGTCATTAAAACTAGGTAGCTATTAAAACTAGGTGGCCATAAATTAGGTGGATAATTTATGGCCACCCTGTGCTATACCAATGCTTCTCAACCATTTAACGGGCATATGAATTATCTGAGGATCTTGTGAAAGCCCTTAAGCCCTGGCCTTGTTTAAACAAAAAATTGACGAGTTATAATCACCAAAATTAAAAAGGGAAAAAAAAAAACCAAACTTCTCTTTGACTAATTAGGTCAATTATAAATATATATGCCCCAGTACATTTATGATTGGTTTAATTAGTGGAAATATGCTAAAAGAATTCAACAAAAGAAATCACTGAGCATTTTTTGCTCACTTCATTACAGCAAAGCTATGTTTGGAAAGGGAGTTAAATGTGATGAATCATGTTTTCATCTATCATCCTTTAAAAAAAAAAACTTGGATTCTACTCTTATCTTGGAGGTAAAAATTCTACAGCTGTTAAAACTGATTATATAACATTCTAGCATGCAGTCAGTTATAAGCAACTTGGAATCAGAACTCAGTTTTTGAAAATAGCACTCAAATCTGAGATTATTTGGTATATGAAAAGATTTTTAAATCTTATTGGAAAATTAATTTCATTGATTCCTGAAAAATGCTTACATTTAAAACACTGGCTTTATTCAAGTACTACCCATCTGTACATTAAAGCAGGTTAGAAGTAAATGTTTTATTCTTCCAACTAAATTCCAGTACTACAAGGGCAGTAAAACGACGACACACTGGGGAAAAAAATGCAGCAATAAACATTTGTTAAAACGATTGATAGAATAAATAAAAACTACCAAATTAAAAAAAAAAAAAAAAAAAAGAAGAAAGAAAACTTAAGAAAAGAAAAATCCATTCTGAAACCCCAAGAAGTCCTGGAATACAGAAATGCCCTCCCTCCTTCAATAATAATGTCCTGGGATTACATTCTAGATTATTAATAACTGGTTACAGCTTGGTTGTAGTGCACAATTAAAATCACACTAACTTCATCTGAAGTGTCATTCTACAGTTTTATTTACACAACCAGTGAAGGGCATGTTCTTAGCATACCAGCTTTAATCCTTTTCAAACATATTAATATAAGAAGCCAAATTGTAATGATACAGCAAATGAGGCCACTGGCATTAATACAGGTAGCAAAGGTCCACATCCAGATGGTACTGACATCAGGGAAATATCCGAAACCAGTTGCTGCCTAAGAGTGGTTGCCACTGACGAAAGCTTGAAATAACCTGTATTCACAGGGGGGTATTGGCATTGCTGCATGTCATAATTAGGACCTCTTGCAACAACTCAACAAGGAACAAGGCAGCCCACAAATGCAGAAAACGTGATTCATGAAACATCTAAAAGGGGAGGAAAAGGAAAATTAGTGCAAAGTCCAGGTCAAAATTCAAAGACATTCCAGATCTTCATCCCCAACATCGTCCTACGTATTTAAATAACCAAAAAGTAAGCCTTAATAAAGTTTTGCCTATTTCCTCCAGCCTTTTTTGCTCCATGATTTTGTTAAATTCTCTTCTTGAGAATGTAGATAATTGTAATAAATGTCTTAAGAAATTATCTTGTTTTTAGTTCAAAGATGAAATACTTACAACTAGCAGGCTGTTCTCCATATCGTCGCATTATTTGATCATGCGTAAACTTCACAAATGCATCATATTGTTCTATAAATAAAGATACATATGAATTACACGACTTGCAAGATGTACTATTAGAGCCAGATAAACTGAAAAATCCAGTATGTATAGTGAAACAATTCTAAGTTGGCCCTTTGAATCAGACACATGACTTCAGTAATAATAATAATGTTATCAAATGGAAAGAATACAGAGTTTGGTCAGGAAACCTACATTTCAGTCCAAATTAAGTGACTTTTATGTATAGGCTGGGAAGCTTATTTCTTAACCTATTAAAAATTAAGGGCTTGAAATAAAAAGATCTTGCTCTGCTCTGAAAGTTTAGTAAGTGATCTTTGAATGGCAGTTTACTGCAATGAGGGGAAACAGGAAAACAGAAGCTTAACAAAATATATCCCAAAGCATCTACCTGTAACCTAATCAGATGTCACAGAAAAAGATGTCACATAACTAAGCAAATTTTCTTGCCTATATTAGCACCTTGATTTAACAACTTCAAAATAAAAAAGCTTATACTATCAACACCTAGTAAAATCTGTGGCTTAAAAAAATCAGGGAAATCCTGATTAAGTTACCATACACAATAGTGGAAAAGTTATCATGAAAGATGTAGTCTAAAAATCCAAAACCAAAGTCAGGTAAACAGCCGAAATCAAGTTTTCAGCACAGGAAAACCAAAAAAATCTAGTTCCCATTGATACTACTGCTGATCTACATGGCTAACTTAATACTATTTCTTGAGGTCACTAAGGAAGGCCATGAGCTACAAGAAGGTTCACTTCCTTTCCTGAACTGAAATTCTCTGGTTCTTAGAAAATACTGTAACCAGTGGATACACAGGGTAAGTTAATTGACGTGAAGGATACATGGGAAATAATACATTTCTTACAGTTGAGTTTCTGGGAGATCTAAAGTAAGCTCATTGCATACCTGCAAGTTTTGTGTTCAATATTTCTTCATACTCTTCTCGAACTTTCTCTTCACGTTCTTTCAACAAACGTTCACAGATCATCCCAACCTGCCGTAGAGTGAATAAGGGCTGTTCTTTTTTTAATGGTGAGGACGTTGCAGATGAAGTCCCTATGTATAACATGAACAAAAGCACATGATTTAGAGCCATCGTGAAGAGACTGCTGCAAGTATTGAAAACAGCACTCAAATCTTAAATTATTTGGTATATGAAAAGATGTTTAATTCTTATCGGAACTTCACTGATTCCTGGAAAATACTTCTATTTAAAACACAGGCTTTGACTACTACCCATCTAGGCATTAAAGTGCTGCAAGTATTTTATACACCCTCAAATACACAGATTTCCTATCAGTTGTTTGTCCTGCTCTGTATGTCTGTCTCTAGTACTCCCAATTCCTCGTTTCACTTGCTTTTCTGTAAACTGCATGGTTGGGACCAGTTAACTAATTATCCGCGTTAGAGCTGTGATTGTTAGAGCTGTGTCTATCACAAGATTAAAGAATGCCAGCTTTAATCTGTAACCATGATGGGCTATCTTTACTTTCAAATTCCTAGTTTTTAGTTGAGGCTGCCACTTAATTGATCTTCTAGGTAAATTGACTAAATGAATGAACTTGGTTCCTGCTGATTTAAGTCTAGTCTCTACCCTTAACCTCCCCTTACAACATTTCACTCACACACTGGCACTCCACACCCAACTGGCAGGAGCACTGTGGAATTTAGTTTTGAACAATTTTGTTTCCTAATCTATTTTTATTTGACTATTTTATAGACTTTGATTTTTTTTTTTTTTTTTTAAAGGAAACTATCCCCCAAGCCCATGGGGCTTGAACTTACAACCCTGAGGTCAGGGGTTGAATGCACTACCTACTGAGCCCCTGAATGTTTTCTTTTATTCTGCCAGGTTTTCTTATCCCTGCTGGTAGGAAAGAGAAGGAAGGCAACTACCATCACAAGGAAAACTATTTTGCTGAGAACTTTACTAAACATTAAGAGCCACTTTCCACCTTTGGGAATCTACCCTGATAGGGTATATATACATGGAAATTTTTTAAGTACTATAATACCAAATTCAGTCTAATTATCTTCATTAATGGTTAAATTATGGGAAATCCATAAAATGGCGGAGTATTAAACTGTGGCCAAGGTACATCTATACTTAACAGAGATACATGGTATGTTATTTATTTATTTTTTCTTTACAAAGGCTACAAATCACATCACTTACGGGAAAGTCCACTTAGGGGATATTATATCAAGGTGGTTGTCTCTGGGTAGTGGGAATCCAGGGAGCAAGTACTTACTTTGTACCATGTTTTAAGAGATCACACATTACTTGTATAAATTTCTTTTTTTAAATCAAAGGCGAGAAAAGACAAGCTTGAGTCACCATACTAAATAACATTTCCTTTCACTTTAAGTTTATTATTACCTGGTGAAGCTGGTCCACTGAGGAGAAATGCATGTGGTTGTGCCTCTGAAGTACAACATGGATCTGTCTGTTGAAAACTAGTTTCTAAATGTCTTCTCTTCTGCATGCGTTTATACTCTTGTTTTATGTTGTACAGAATTTGTTCTAGAGAAGAAAAATGACCAGATAAAAACCATGAAGTTAAAAAAAAAAAACAAAAAAACGCTTGGGTTTTCAACAATTACTTGGTACAACCAATCTACTGAAAATATTCTCTTCAAGTAATATCCAGAAGACTGATGTTCTGGAGGAATTCATTTAAGCATTAATAGGGGCAACTTATTCAGAAACAGCACATACACACCACCTGGAATTTAGCTATTCTACAATACGATTTCTTCTGAGCACCAATTATCAAAAAATAACTTAAAAGTTTTTCATTCAATGTAAAGATAAGGGCATCTTATGAACTTTTAGTTCACTTTAGTTTACTCAGACTCTTAAAAATCCCAAATTCAAAGGCCACCTTATTCATCACAATAGAACTATTAATATTAAGCAGGCTTTTCCAAGACCATAAATAATTAGAAGTGGGGAGCACTATGTATATACAAGCACACCCCAGTGAGAATTGACAAAATGATAGAATGAAGGAGAAAACTTAAAAAAAAAAAAAAAATCATAAATGGTCATGGCCATTAATATTAAGCTCAACAGAACCTAAGAATATTATAATATTAACAGCAAAAAGTGTTGGGGGTAAAAGCCCATGTAATGTGATTGGTACAGAACAGGTACTCAATAGTAAACCACCATACCAGTGTACCATTATCTTCAACCACAACCATCCAAACGGGTAAAATCCTATCAAGCTTATCCTTTATGCCAGTATGGTTCATTTTATAAAGATTTCTAATTCAAAATAGCCTCTCTAGAAAATATTTCCCTGAGGTTTCCATTTCCCTCAAAACACTTTCTCACAATCATCATAGCTCCTAGATAGATTACCCATGTGAAAAGCCACACCCTAAATTTGTTAATCCCAATCCAAAACAAAATTAAACAAAAGATGGCAATTAGGCATTAAAATGATTTATAAATATATCAGAATGTAACTTTAGCAATCAAGTCTACAATGATGTGTTAATTTAAAAATGAACTGAAAAGTTGATTGAAGGCTAAAGATTTACATGAGAGCAATCTTTTTAAAAAAAATTAATACTGGTGGTTTTCTCAGGTATGTATTTAATTCTCCTCTTTCCTGGCGTTATGTTGTTTCTCTAGTAAGAACTTTTAGGGCTTTTGAGAGAGAAGACCCTGAGCGGACATTAATCAGTCGCTTATTTTATTTTTTCTCCTTAAACATTTTAGATTCTGCCACTTTCATTATTTTAACGGGGGAAAAAAAGCTGCAGAAAGACATATCCAGTGAAGAAGATTCCATTTATGTAAATTTTGTGGTGTAAACAAATCTGTTACGTATACATGAATGTGCAGCTTAAGTATAGAATCACACATTGGAATGATTTAACTTTAGGACGGCTGTATTAAGAGGTACTTTATCTGTAACATTTTTCAGAATCTTAACATTTGTCTATATTAAACATGGTCATTTTCAGCCCTTTTCCATTTATTTGAAATAGTCTGTAATTTAAAAATGAATTTACCAGTGTGAAATAAAATGGCTATCTACTAAACAGTTAATAAGCACCTTGATAGAAATGGGTTTCCTAAGATTCATAGAGGGGTCCAACAAAACTACTGCAACTTCCTATATCAACCAGGACAAACAGATAGCTTTATTATTTTTTTTAATAACAGAACTCTTTAGTAGCAATATTCTAAAAAGTGTTCAAAGTAATGATGTTTTGGTCTCTGATGGACATCAAGCCTCCCTCATTTATCACTTTCTGATCAAAGCTACCACCATTCTGATAAAAAGTGCCATTTAAAGCATCCTAAAGTTTATTCACAACCAAAGATTTCAAATGTACAAGTTACAAGAGTAACTTGTCCACAACATCTTTTGTGTGACTTATTTTTTGATTACCACAACTGTTCTCAAGATCATAGTCTTCCTTTTGCTTCTTCACAAAATCAGAGCACAACTAAGATGTATCAAAATAATAGTAACAAACTCAAATTTGTTCATTTGATAATCTCAAATCATAGGCTATATAGATCTAGCCTGGGATTAAGATACAGTAAAACTTCTTAAAATTTAGCTTTGTAAACCTCCATACCATCTAATACTTAAGAAGCAGAACAAGCTAAAGAATTTTAAGGTATAATTTACAAAATGAATTCACCAATTTAAATGTACACTTTGATGACTTCTAACATATGCAAATGAAACAAACAGGTCTTGGAACCACCACAATCATAATGAAGAACTTTATCACTCCAAAAAGTTCTCTCACGCTACTGTTCACCACCTTCACCTTCATTACCACAATATTCATCTACTTTCACTATTTGAAATTTTTTTGCCGTTTTGAAAATTTCATATAAATGGAATCATAGAAAGTGTAGATTTTTGTGTCTGACTTCTCTCACTCAGCAAAATGCTTTTGAGATTCATAAATAATTAAGCCCTTTTTATTAATTAGTACTCCATGGTGTGTATCTGTACACACACACCTTATCCAGTCTCCTTTTAATGGATATTTAGATTGCTTCCAATTTGGGGCTATTATGACTAAGGCTATTATAAATATTCAAGTACAAGGCTACAGGTGTAAAAATTTTCATTTCTCATGGATAAATAACCTAGAAGAGGAACAGGATGGCCTGATTATATGATAAGTGCATGGCTTTACTTTGTAAGAAGCTGCCAAACCATTTTCCACAATACCATCTTACACTCCCACCAGCAATGTATGAGGGTGTTCCTTTGCCAACATTTGATACTGGCAGTTAAAGAACTGAAGAAAAAAAGCCTACAGTGCTTTTATGTCGAATATGATGCAACTGTGTCATCTAAGCCTCACTGTGCTCATAGATGCTCTAATACTGGTAACATGTAATCAACAATGTTATGGCAGTGTTAAATGTTATGGCCAATTTAACTTGACCAAGATCTCAGCTAACTGTAAGCCTCAAACTCATTTACCTCAGTTCGGATAGGCATACAGTTTTAAAGCTGTTAACTCAAGAAATTTACCCAGATTCAATTTCCACAACACATTCTAAGCTCAACCTAGGTACCTGGCCAACTGAAGTTGCTTCCACACCAGTTGGATAAAGGTCTTCCACACATCAATAAAGTTCCTAGGTCTACTTAAACTACTTAAATCTAGCCATCTCTAATCAAACTGGCAAGTGCCATTTTATCCCAAGTTCATGTAACATCTAACATCATGTTGCCAACACAATTTATGGTACATAAGAAAAAGTGAAATGAAACTTCTAACATCAGTTGAACATTCCAGTTTTTTTTTAATTTTTATTTAAAAAAAGTTTTTTTTTCAACGTTTTTTATTTATTTTTGGGACAGAGAGAGACAGAGCATGAACGGGGGAGGGGCAGAGAGAGAGGGAGACACAGAATCGGAAACAGGCTCCAGGCTCCGAGCCATCAGCCCAGAGCCTGACGCGGGGCTCGAACTCACGGACCATGAGATCGTGACCTGGCTGAAGTCAGAGCTTAACCGACTGCGCCACCCAGGCGCCCCTGAACATTCCAGTTTTAATGCAGGCTTCATATCTGGCTTATGGAAGCATCGACTGAATTTGCAGCAAATCACCTAGAGCAAAATACACTTATCTTCATAACAAACTACACCACAAAATGGTTATATCCCTTTTCAAAAATCCTAAAAACTACATTACTCTTTTACCACAAAAAACTAAGGCTTCCACTGCACTATGTATAAGTGAAAGTCAAAGTATTAGCAAATTCTGTGATTAATGGCATTTTCATTCCCATATCTAGTAAATGACATTAAAATTGCCAGTAAAATTCTCCTCCTTAACAGGTGGGAGATTATCAATGATTAATATTCCAAAGGAATATTAAAAAAAAAGAAAACAGAGAACAACTGGATAAATGTTAAAAAGAAAAAGCCTGGCTTGTGGCAACATTAAGCCTGCTCCCAAACTGTTTTATTACTCTTAGTTGCCACTGATTACTTAAGAAAGCCTGGACACAATACAGTCAACAATATAAACAGAAGAAAGTGGTTGTAGGGATTAAAAAATAAGTTAACAAGGATAAGAGAAACAGCAACAAGATGGAACTGAGAGCAAAGGGAGGAATATAGAATTAGAAGCAACTACAAATGTCTTTCTAGAGTATAGTCCATAAGATGTCTAAAGATCTGTGACATGTGAAACTTTTGCTCCAGACCCGCATAGACTTGCCATTTTCCTACTGACGTAATTACTAAATCAAACATTAACAGGTCTCATTAAGTTTTAGGTTTAGGTGTATAAGACATTTTTTGTACCACCTTCCATGCCAGTTTCTCTTTGGAGTATCTTTGAAAAAATAAAGTGAAATTTCATCTAGACAGATAAATAATGGGATTAAAAATAAAACAAATCTTGGGGCGCCTGGGTGGCTCAGTCGGTTAAGTGTCCGACTTCAGCTCAGGTCACGATCTCGCGGTCCGTGAGTTCGAGCCCTGCGTCGGGCTCTGGGCTGATGGCTCAGAGCCTGGAGCCTGCTTCTGATTCTGTGTCTCCCTCTCTCTCTGCCCCTCCCCCGTTCATGCTCTGTCTCTCTCTGTCTCAAAAATAAATAAACGTTAATAAAAAAAAAAATTATAAAAATAAAAATTAAAAAAAAATAAAACAAATCTTGAAAGCTTGTTAGTTTTAGGCAGGAACACAAATTAAGTACAGAAAACCTGCAGTAGCTGATAAGACCTAAAAATAAGGAACTGTTTCCAAATAAAATAACAAACCAAATCTAGAGCACTCAACTACATACTAGACATTGCCATCTCCTTTATAAATTAAAACATACACAATTAAGAGTTGTAATGGAGGTGCATTTTAATAAATAAATTACTTTCCCAGGATATTTGCCCAGAAACTAAAACAGTTCTTATGTTCTCCTTGAAGGAATCTTAAGCACAATGTTCTTACTCAGACAAGAGCTATCTAACTGAAAAGAATGAGTTGATGCCATTTTTAATTCACTTTAAAATTACTACGTCAAAGGGACACGGAACCAAATTTTAACACAAGATTGTTAAATTATATCTGGAGTTTTAACTTCTATTTCGATTAACATGAATCCTAATAAGCATAATATAGCTGCACACAATTATACAAACA